>NW_019029016.1:0-426323 GCF_002105155.1 Lobosporangium transversale | reverse complement strand
ATTGTCCTGCTGAAAAATTAACTTTTCAGGGTCCTGGCCATACCACTTCCACGAGCCGAGGACATAATCTTGTAGAACATCAACATATGAAGAGGAATCAACTGTGACAGGGATCCTGCAACCATCGCCTACACCATGATAAGTGATACAGCCCCACCACATAAGTTTGTTATGTGCTCCCCTTGATCTCTCTCTAACATCTCGATCTTCTAAAGTCCTGTGGCCGGGTCGCCTATATTGTGTTCTTCCTCCTAAGGACCCTAGCCTTTCAAAAAGCTTTTCGTCCGAGAACATCACTCGCTTCCAGTCATCAACAGTCCAGTCAAGGTGGTTGAGGGCAAAATTCTTCCTTTTCGCAATCTGCATTTTTGTCAGCCTAGGCTTGAATGGGCGGACATAGTTTTTCAAACCCTCTGATTTTACATAGCGTCGGGCAGTCTCTACACTGACATGCACTCCATGACTCGATCTGATGTATTCTTGAACTGCCAGAATGGATCTAAGTTTCCCCGTATCAACCTCGCGTGCAATTGCCCTCTTGGTAGCAGGGGAAACCAATGAGGGTCTGCCCATTCTGGGTTTAGGAATATTGTCCTTGACGTCCCTCCTGATCCTTATTGCCGATGGAATAGAGATACCAAGTTTCCTTGCCACTTCGCTTGTAGACTTCCCTTGTCGAAGTAAGGCCTGAGCATTGTGTACCTTTTCCATAGAAAGCGTCCTCATAATAAATACTAAACGATGTGGAATGTTAATTGTAAGTAGAGGTGTAAGAAGATATAGCTGAAGGTAACCTTGGTAGAAAAAAGAGAAGTGAAAAAGTTTTTTTTGCAATCAACATTGAAATTCAGCAGAAGTCATTCAATAGGCAGGTCAAATTGAAATTGGTTTTATTTCACAATGAAGTCATAATTGGGAATGAGACATGAAAGTAATCATGAGGTGTGGGGAACAAATGCACTACCCCAAATATACTAGCCACATGCTAGATGAGAATGAAGAAAAGGAATGAGAATGTTAAAAATTCAAAATCATTGAATGACTTTTGATGACCACTGTAGGTGAAAAAAAACGATGGTTAAAAAATTGTCCAAATGAGAGGAAAATTTCAAAGTAATGAAAAGCTATCAGAAACAAGCAGGAGCGCTAATAGGTTTTGAGCAAATAAAATATGTCTTCCAGGTTGCTCCCATCTAGGATCCAAGGGGACAAGCGCTGCTCACTTTTGAACACTTACAGTTTTCCCTTGGAAGAATGAAACACTTGGACAATATTGGAAGCCACTGTATCCCCCTAGGTACCTAATTGGCACTCAATCTAACTTATTCCACTTAAGAAATCTTTTTCAAGTTCTGCTTGGAGTATTTTATTAGAACTCAGACAAGCTTTTCCGACTTAGGGTAACTATTTATGGGCGTCTTCAACAACTTATTAGAGCTAGGACTACCTTGTAGCGGTAAAATTGTAAAAGTCTAAGTAACTTAATCAGACTTAGGTAGCGCTTAAAAGACAGGCTATCTTACCCTAATATGCACGCTGAATCAATGATTCATTCCGCTGTACATTTCTTTTGTTTCATTCCTAGAAACCGTAAATGCATATAACACTCATACATTGCTTTATAAAAGCTCCCGTCTTCTGCTCCGTCAGAGTTATGCGTTGTGACCTTGGCTTCTCCCATTTGGAAAGCTAATGACTTTCTGTTCATTGAAGTCATTGATTCAGTTTTACAGGTGCCTATTCGGTGAACATTGATCTTTATTCTTATGTGAGCCATTGTCGAGAACCTAGGCTTAGGGCAAGGCAGAATGACCTTTTCCAGACTGTATAGGTAAGGGAATAGGAAATATAGGAACAGGAACAGGGGTCAAGGAAAGCTTAGGGGCTATATTTGCAAGCGAAATTACTATAATAATTTTGTACAACATAGTATTTCACCTAATTTTCTAAAGCATTCCTTGCAGCAGGACATTAGCTAGTATAAATAGGCCCACTCTTCTATCTATAGTGCGTGCCAAAACTGATGCAATAAATTGCATTTTTCAACATTCATTCCTCATTCTCCTTCTTCCTCTTTATGATCTTCCCTGCCACCACCGTTTCTCATTCTCATTTGTCTCACCTCCATGGAGTCTCATCGTCATCGCCATCAGTGGCCTAATTAGCATTTAATTGCAATTTGCTTTCAGCATCTCATTGCATCTATTATGGCAATTAACAACTTCTTGTTTTTATTTATTCCTGTTACTTCTCCTTTCCCCTAACGATGTTCCCTCCTTTAGCCTTATATAACTCCCTCATCCTCTTCGGCATACCGCAGTATAGTTTGTGTAAGAATTCAGGAGGGATATGTGTCCATACGTCTTGGACTCTCTCCCAGAGATCCTCCATATTCTTTGCCTTGTCTGGATAATGATCCAACTGCACCTTCATGTATACCCATATGTTTTCTATTGGGTTGATGTCAGGAGAGTTTGCTGGCCATTCCATGAGAGGTATCTTAGACTTTTGGATATAGGTCATTGCTATTCTTCCGGTATGAATCCTAGCATTGTCCTGCTGAAATATAAATTTGTCCTTATCCATCAAGTAGTAATCCCTGGACTTAAAGATATAATCCTTGAGAACGTCGACGTATGTTACCGAATCCACCTTCTCTTGGAGCCAGCAGCCATCGCCTGGTCCGTAGTAAGTTATACAACCCCAGAACATCATTTTCCCTCCGCCACCTTGCCTTGTCTTTTTGATATGATGTGCTCGTAGAGTTTTATCCCATCGATGCTTGTAGTAGTACTTTCTTCCGCAGGACCCAACTCTGCTAAAGATGGTCTCATCTGAGAACATGACGTTCTTCCAGTCTTCTAGAGTCCAGTCCAAGTGATCCTTTGCAAAATTATATCGAGCATAGATTTGCTTCTTCGTCAGATCAGGCTGCTTCTGTTTTACATATGCCCCCATATCATCCTGCATAAGGAACCTCCTGATGCTCGATTTACTAACCTGCACTCCTTCCCTCAATTGAACAAGTTGTTGGCCATCTTTTAGGGTCTCCAATACACCCATGTCAAAAAATCTTGATAAAAGCTGTTTCGTTTTCTTAGTAACTTTGCAGGGTCGGCCCCCTCTCAGCACTGGAATACTTTCTTTGCCTCTTTTCCTAATCCTTTGAGCTGAGGCAACAGATATCCCTAAACTCTTTGACACTTCTCTGGAAGACTTTCCCTAATGAAGTAGAGCAGTTGCATTTTGGATAGTTGATTTGGATAATGATTTCATGTTATGATAAAGATATGGCAGATATGTAGAGTGTCGCTTGGTGTATCAGTGGTGATGGTGCTATAAAGAAAGAATAAAGAATAAGAAAGAAGTAAGGGATGGACAAACCTGACATGTACTTTTTACCAAAACTGATGCAATGAGACATGACTATACAAATGGCGATTATTCGCTAATTGCGTCATTGATGAGAACAGCGATGACAGTCTACGAAGGTGAGACAAATGAGAATGAGAAGCGGTGATGGTAGGGAAGATCATTAGAAAGGAAAAGGAGAATGAGGAATGAATGTTAAAAAATGCATCAGTTTTGGCACGCACCATAGTTCCCTAGCGCAATTCCCCTGAATAACGACACCTTTTTTGTACCCTTAGATTCCCCTAGAACACAACCTTGACTTTTGCATTGGTATCAAAGGAAGCCACGACCACACCCAGAGAACTACAATTACCATTCAATTTCACCCTCGCCATGGAACACTTGAATAACGCTCTTTCGTCCATCGATCTTCCTCTGAACATTAGCGAAGCCATAGCTACTGCTTTTAATCAGGCCCTCTCTACCAGTGCTCCTATTCGATTCGAATGGTTCGAATGGTTCGAATGACGCGAATTATTCGAATAGTTCGAGTGTCTAATGGTTCGAATGGTTCGAGTGTCGACTGGTTCGAATGGTTCGAGTGTCGACTGGTTCGAATGGTTCGAGTGTCGACTGGTTCGAATGGTTCGAATGGTTCGAGTGTCGAATGGTTCGAATGGTTCGAATAGGAGAGTGGTGGTTTGAATTGCGAAGTGGTATGAGCGATTTAGTTCATAGCCCTGGTTCAGAGTTGTATTGTAAAAAGTTTTAGTTGATTTGCTATGGTGCATTTCAGTACTAATGCAATAAATTGCACTTTTGGACATTCATTCCTCATTCTCCTTTTTCTTTCTAATGATCTTCCATGTCATCGCTGTTTCTCATTCGTATTTGTCTCACCTCCATGGACTGTCATCACCATCCTCATCAATGTCGCAATTAGCATTTAATCGCAATTTGCTTTCAATACCTTATTGCATCTGTTAAGTTAATTTTTAACTTCCTGTTCTCTTTATTTCGGTTACTTCTCTTCTGTCTTAATGATGTTTCCTCCTTTTGCCTTATATAACTCCCTCATCCTCTTTGGCATGTCACAATATAGCTGTTCCAAGAATTCAGGAGGGATTTGTGCCCATACGTCTTGAACCCGATCCCAAAGGGCCTCCATATTCTTTGGCTTGTCTGGATATTGATCCAACTTCATCTTCATATATGCCCATACTTTTTCTGTTAGGTTGATGTCAGGAGAGTTTGCTGGCCATTCCATGAGAGCTATCTTAGACTTTTTGATATAGTCCATTGCAATTTTTGCAGTATGGATCCTAGCATTGTCTTGCTGATATATGAATTTGTGCTTATCCATTGAATAGTAATCCCGGGATTTAAAAATATAATCCTTGAGGACATCGACGTAGGTTACCGAATCAACCTTTCCTGGGAGCCAACAGCCATCGCCTGGTCCGTAGTATGTGATACAACCCCAGAACATCATTTTGCCTCCACCGCCTTGCCTTGTCTTTTTGATATGATGTGCTCGTAGAGTTTTGTCTCCTCGATGTTTGTAATAGAACTTTCTTCCACAGGACCTAACCCTGCTGAATATGGTCTCATCTGAGAACATGACATTCTTCCAGTCGTCTATAGTCCAGTTCAAGTGATCCTTTGCAAAATTATATCGAGCAAGGATATGTTCCTTCTTCAGATCAGGCTGCTTCTGTTTAACATATGCCTTCATATCATCCTCCATGAGGTACCTCCAGATGCTCGTTTTAGAAACCTGCACTCCATCCCTCGATTGGACTAGTTGCTGGCCATTTTCGAGAGTCTCCAATACACCCATGTCGAAATATCTCGATAAGAGCCGTTTTGTTTCCTTGGTGACTTTGCAAGGTTGGCCCCCTTTCAACTTTGGAATATCTTCTTTACTTCTTTTCCTAATCCTTTGAACTGAGGTAACGGATATCCCAAAGCTCCTTGCCACTTCCCAGCATGACTTTCCCTGAAGAAGCTGAGCAGTTGCATTTTGGACAATTGATTTGGACAGTGACCTCATGTTTTAATAAAGATATGACAGATATGTAGAGTGTCGCCTGGTGTATCAGCGGTGATAGCGCTATAGAGAAAGAATAAAGAAAAAGTGAGAAGTAAGGGATGGACAAACCTGACATGTACTTTTTTCTGCAACTGATGCAATGAGACATGACTATACAAATTGCGATTAAATGCTAATTGCGTCATTGATGAGGATGGTGATGACAGTCCATGGAGGTGAGACAAATACGAATGAGAAACAGCGATGACATGGAAGATCATTAGAAAGAAAAAGGAGAATGAGGAATGAATGTCCAAAAGTGCAATTTATTGCATTAGTACTGAAATGCACCATACCTTTTTTCCAAGGTGTCTCAACAGAGAGATCAATCTATAGGCCTATAATAGTACAGTTATGGTGAAAAAAAAAAAAAAAAAAAAAAAAGAAAGAAACGCTAATGGATAGGATAATATGTATGTCAGGTCACTCAAATTGGTCATCAATGTTGTTAATAAAGCCACGATGTTTGGATAATTGTGATAATCAATTCGGTTATCACGTTTGGAATGAAGGACATTATTTTCGGAATTAATCTATTTGACAACCCCCCCCTTAATTATTTTCTCAATTTTTTTTCTTTGCGTGACAACCCGGGTTGCCGAATAGTAAAATATCTAATTTGACAACCCCAAGCTCACTATTATTTGACAACCCTTTTTTTATTGGCAAGATTATTATGTGAAAATCGTTTCTATTGCTATCCCTCAGCAACACGAAATCCCTCCAGCAATCTAAAAGCTTCCATCAAATAACAAACTTTTTTTTTTGGTTACGAGGTGTTGTTTTTTTATTACAACTGATTTCTAAAACAAGGGTTTGATTTTATAGAAAATGTGCCTATACGGGTAACATGCACTAAGGGGTTTTTTTTGGATATATAAGCATGCATAAATTCGGAGTGGTTATGCGACGCTTGATGGCGCATGCGTAAGACGCGGAAAGGAAAAAAAAGAGAGACAGAAGAAGCTATAACCACAGTCATGATAATGGAGTGTTGCCACCATTTTAGAAATCCAGCTGAGAAAGGCCCTCCATAAGTACAAGAGGGTGAAGACTTGTCATGTGACAGGTTGAAAAAGACAATTTTTCTTCTTTTTTTGACAACCCGGGTTGTCAAATAACAAAAAAGTGAAAATTGAAGACCTGGGTTGCCAAATAAGCCGGTGTGACTGCTAAATTAGGGGGGGTTGTCAAATAAGATTGACAACCCGGGTTGTCAAATAGATTCACCCGGATAAAACAATTAAAAACGCTGTAAAATATAATATCCTATATATTAAAACGAAAGGGTGTCTGCACGTGCCGAAATGTGACTGCCATGAAGGCAAAGTGACTGCTACAGAGAGTGGCTTTGGCCCCAATATGGCTCCCTGGGTGGAAATAAAGAGGTATCTTATTTTTAAATGAAAAGAGAAAATAAAGGGTAGTGCTCTCTTCATTGCAAATGTCGACACCAAAAAATTTTTGCTCAAAAAAATTTGACCTCTACTCTGAGTACGGTATACCATACACACTATTAAAGGTCATGTCAACAATATACGATGCGAGAGTATATACATATTATGGGCCTGAACTCTTAGCGTACTTTACCACTCTACACCTTCTTCTATCACATTCCTTGCTTTCACACACTTTACCTTCACATATCTTTCACTCTTCATTTGAAAAGAAAAAAAAAAAGATATGTTCCATACGTTCATCTGTCAGACCTTCGCCACCTGCCAAATGGGTCATCAAAGCATGGCAAGTCCGGTGAGACGGAGGTTTGAAGAGAGCTTACAAGGAGGAGAACAGGTGAAGGAATATGACTGGGCTTATAGGCCAATCGGCTCTGCCCTGCTTGCATTGCTTGAATAGGAGATGGAAAAAGGGGAAGAAAGGAAAAATGAGGTAGAAAGGTTTAAGACTGCAGCTGAACTTCGATGTAGTGCTTGCTTGACGTAGGTTGCTCTTGCAGCAAGGATGTGTTTGTCCTATTCTAAGGATAGCCAAGCTCAAGTCCTTGGTCTAACGGCACTCACTCCACCGAGTTGATCTCCAGCAGCCGTCCCGCATACCTCCACATGAACAACTGTTCGCTCTCTTTCAATCCCACAATCTCCCTCACAAAAAGAGGACAAGGGACCTACGTACCATACTGATGCATTGTCTATAATAGAGGTAGCTAAATAGCCAAGTAATGATCATAAAAGAGTGCCTCCTACACTACAAAAGTAATGCTAGAAAGCCTATCTAAAACTATGGGAATGATAATTTACATTACGTAGTTCTTCTGCGAGGAACAATCTAGTGTAACAATTAAATTCTAGCATTTTCGCTTGCATACCCGCCAATGCTAAAATGCTTATCTTTATTTTTGATATTGCATTAGGTGAGGAGAATATCGGTTTATTTCCGAAGGGACTACATATAATTCACGTTTATCCACTGTTCTCTACTTTTGCCACTATTACATTTATTTTTATCTATATATTAAAGCAGGTAGAAAAATTAGGTGACTGCGAAATTATGTGACAACTTTTGGAGCATCATAAATGAACAAAACATAAATAAGCAACAGCTTGGAGCATTCACTCATCCATGGGTAAGCAAGAATCTGTGGGTGGCAAGAGTGTGACATATCAGTCACATGTAAGTAGTAATTTCATTTATTAATTATTAGTTGTCAATTAGAGATTGTCCTTCACCCTATTTATATCAGTAGGAGGTGATCAATAAAGGGATGAACGTTTCTCATTCATTTTTCAATCCATATTATTCATATTGATCACCCATACTCCTCATTTTTTTGAATGAATTAACCTCTCATCCTATATCAAAAAAAAAAAAAAAAAAAAAAAAAAAAAAAACACACACACACATATACAAATCAACAATCGCAAAGCTTTATTTCTTTCCTTTGCGGTTGCTATTTCTACTGGGAGTAGGACGCAGATTATATTTCTTTGAACGCCCTACTTGCTTTTTCAAATCCTCCACTTGCTTGGTCAGATCTGCAATTATCTCCCCTTGCTCGCGCACCATCTTGTAAAGATTTATGATGTCTATTACCATCATGTCCACATCCTCCAAAACTTTACGGCGCTGATGATGTTGCGCACACTCTGACTCCCCATCATCATCATCACTTCGCTTTCGTACACCGAGCGAAGTCCCAACGGATAACTTGGGTGGAACAGATCCACCAATTTCCAAAGAAGGAGAACGATCACGATAACGTGGATCTCCTCTCTCTCTCCAAAGTGCATGACGATCAGCTTGAACGAAGGCCGGATCTCTATCATCATGCTCAAAACTATTTTCTCCACCACTGGTGAAAGAGTAGTGAAGTTCCACGGGAGAACTGGCAGGGGAACTATGGGAAACATTGTTGGAAGACATTCTGAAGTGTTTTTGATGGCAATATGAAGTGTGCTGAAGTTTTGTTGAAAGTGTGAGAATGGTGAAATAACGAATGGAGGAATGAAAACGAAAAAAAGCAATCAATTTATATTCTCAATCATCCATCCATTCACATTCTTTTCTTCATTCTCATTCGCCATTGAGACTCATTTCAAATGGCGTGATTTTCAGACTAAATGAACCAATGAATGATTGAGATTTTGACATGCATCAAAAAAAAAAAAAAAAAAATTCCGTGCTATCTCCATTCATTGAATCACCTGCAAAAAAAAAAAAAAAAAAAAAAAAGCATATTTATTCTCAAAAAAAAAAAAAAAAAAAAGCTTATCTTGACACTTGAATTTCACTTTTCTTTGGCAAGAAAACTACTTCAAAAAAAAAAAAAAAAAAAAAAAAAACAACACTCCTTTACGATGACTTCCAATCAAGATGAAACTTTCTACACTCTGACTGAGATTACAGCCCCAACTCAACATCCACCTGTTGCCGTTCTCAGCTTGGGACCTAGAGCCCCACAAAATGAATTAAAACAAGCTTACACAAACATCTCAACAATTTTAAATGAAAATACGACCAATTTGAGACAACAACGTTGCATTCTACTTTATCTTGAAGACTTGAATCCACAACAGATTCTTCTCTCTAATGGAAACCCTGCTACAAACAAAGACAAAAACAACCATATCACACATTTACGCCAATCTATAAAAGAACACAACGCTATCATTGAGCGACAAACAAAAATTCTTCAAGAGCTTGATGAATGCATCATAAAACCCAATACTATCTCTTCCTCCACCAAATTCTCACATCATATTACCTCTTTCTTTGAAGACGAACCAATACCTGCAAAAACTATACCCTCCAATTGTGTCCGTTTTGGCAAAGGCACCGGCTGTCTGAGCAATGCTCAAGAATTTCTTCGCGTCTTTTTTTCCGATATTTTAACGTCTGTCCCCACTCTATCTCCTGACGATGGACCAACATACGGAAAATATTTGGGTCAAGCCATCCAAGACATGAATTTACGATGTCTTTATGTTACAGAACTCGTTCATCTTATTAGAGAACGTGAAACCGAAGCCAAACACGACCTTACAAATGCACCCAAATATCCCATCACCCAATCAGATGCCGAAAAAGTATTCCTGAAACACACAGACAAAGCATCTGACGTGATTGACACATCAAAAAAGCTTCTCAACATTTTACCTCTTACAGATGAACAATGGGCTGATTTTGCACAACGCGTTCAACAAGCTAAAATAAATTCTGGTCTTGCTGAGCCTTCACCTGCGATTACGCATTATCTTACAAGCATTTTGCCACCAATTGCAATCACCCTCTTTCGCATCTGGACCCGTATAAACCACATTTACCACTCGCATAATCTTTCTGAACCAAGTCATGCCGACTGTACTTTCAGTGATTGGCACGATTTCGTCAAAATCCTTGATGGAAAACCTATCGACTATGGCCGACTTCCTTTTACTTTCAAGTCTCCATCTAATCCATCTAATTCAAAACCTCACAACTTTCAAAACCCTTATTATGCAAAACAATCCAGATGGCAACCATACAACAAACGATTCAGACCTGATCAACAACCTGCTCAATCTGACCCTCATAAACAAAACATACAAAAAACAAATCATACAAATGATAAACAAACCAAAAACAATATCAAACCAAGTTGTAACAAATGTCATTACAACAATCACACGACTGAACATTGCACTGCACCATTCTGCGTACCTTGTCAGTCATATCATTTTCCAAACAAATGTCCTAAAAAGAACAATGCTTCATCTTCATATAAAGGAAAAGAGAAGCAAATTCCATTAAATAATGCGACTGTTATTAATCAGAGCACCTATATTCCTCCTGATACTTTTATTGATATGCAAAATTCATCTCATATAGCAGACATGATTGAAGATGACGATGATGATATTCGAAATAAAACAGATTATTCTTATTCTCCTTATATGCATATCGCAAGCATACAAACAAATAATACTACACCAGAACATGATAATCGTATCATACTTCCGGTTTATTATCAGGAACAAGAATATATGGCACTGCTCGACACAGGTTGCACACATACATTTATTAATACAAATGTTATTAAAGAACATAATATACCAACAAGCTCTACTCCTGGTACAATCCAATTGGGCAAAGCTGGTATAACAACATCTCGTACTACAACTGCTGTACCTATTACAATTACATGTGCAGCACACACTTTATCTACATATATGGAAGTACTGGATCTACCTCATTATGGTTTTCAAATTGGCATTAACACTTTTTATTCATTTGGTTTTGGCATTACTGGTCTACCCAATCCTACTTCACAATTCGAAAACAATATTACTGTCATACCTGACAATAAACCTACTTTAACACCATTAGACTCAATTCCAGATAATGAACGAACACCAAAATTTCAATCAATCAAAACTAAAACTCTACAACTTATCCAACCTGCTTTAAATGCAAACTCAAACATTCCAACAAACAGTTTCTGTCCTGTTCCTGAAATGAAAGTTTACTTGTCAGTACCCCCAAACACAATTATTTTTAGAAGACAACGACCTTTTGCTCAAACAGATCAACAATTAGTTGATGAAACTGTTTCACGATGGTTACAACAAGAAATTATTACTCTTGCTCCACCAGGTACCCCACACAACAGTCCACTTACCCTTGCTGCCAAAAAAGATCTTGAGGGCAAACGCACTAAAAAACGTGTTTGTTTAGATCCACGTCTTCTTAACCAATATCTGCCAGATGACAATTCTCCTTTACCACTGGCAAATGAAGTCTTCAATAATGTTGCAGGTCATGCTGTGTATTCCACTCTTGATCTCCGAGAAGCATACCATCGATCCCCTATTAATGAAAAAGATCAACCTCTAACTACTTTTACACACCGAGGAAAACAATATATGTTCCAACGTGCACCATTTGGACTTAAACATTTGTCCAGTTTATTTCAAAGAGGCATGTCTCGTATCTTAGGCGATTTACCTTATGTCTCAATCTTTGTAGACGACGTAATCGTTTATTCAAAGACTTTACGTGAACATGCACTACACCTGACAGTTGTCATCAATAGACTCACAGATGCACGTATGATTTTAAATCCCGATAAATGTCATTTTTTCACTACACGTGTTATTCTTCTGGGGCATATCATTGATTTACATGGCAAACAAATTGATCCCATAAAATTGACAAACATCCATGAATGGGATTATCCACACACCGGCAAACAAATGCAACATTATCTTGGCTTCTTTAACTTTTTTCGCGAGTACATCCCATGCTTTAGTACACTTGCTGCTCCATTGGATGAACTTCGCACTCAGACAAAACCATATCAACTATCATCTCTACAAAAAAAATGCTTTGATTCATTTCGTGAACTATTATCACAAGCACCTATATTAATCTTTCCAGATTTTACAAAACAATTTTATGTTGCTACTGATGCATCAAACATTGGTATCGGTGCAGCATTATATCAATTACCAGAAGGACCTGATAATTCAAACAAGGTCTCTTATATATCGTTCATGGCTAGATCATTACAGCCCAGTGAACGCAATTATTCGGCCACAAAAAAAGAAATGTTAGCAATTGCTTTCGCTCTCACTAAATTTTACTACTATCTTAAAGGCCGCAAATTTACATTATATACAGATCATCGCGCTCTTACATACCTATTCACACAAAAAAAGCCATCCATTGTAATGTCTGGTTGGCAAGATACAATACTAGAATTCAATTTTGACATTATTTATCGACCTGGTATCTTAAACATTTTACCAGATCACCTCTCACGACTTTTTCCAAAAGAATTATGGTCTGAGAATTATCATACATCTACTTATAATAATGAACATACAAACACATATAACACAAAATCTGCACAATCAAACACTTTTAAAGCACAACATATTACATCTACCTATATGCATATCATACAGGATGATGATTTACGTGCAACATACACCGAAGTACCTGAGGCAAAACGTCAATCCGTACTATCGGAAGCTCATGGCCCTGGTCATATTGGCGGTCAAAGAATGGTTCGTTCCATTCATTCCTCTAATCTTACCTGGCCTCATCTTATTAATGATTGTCTCAACTTCGTCAAAAAATGCAGAGCTTGTCAAAAATACAATATTGTTCGTAAAGGCTATCACCCCATGCAAGCCATTCATGCAGAACTCCCTGGCGATCATATTGCAATCGATTTACTAGGTGAATTGCACCCATCAACACATACTGATACCCAAGGAACAACACATACATACAGATACGTTCTTGTAGTAGTAGATATCTGTACCAGATTCGTCTACCTTCGTCCTTTAATTGACAAGAATTCCATCACTGTTGCTCAAGAACTGTTCAACATATTCTGTGACATTGGTTTTCCTAAGATCCTACAATCAGACAACGGCACTGAATTTGTCAATAATGTCCTTGATTCTCTTACAAAGCAAATGCACATACAACATCGGCTTATCACACCGTATCACCCTCGTGCGAATGGCGCAGCTGAACGACAAGTGAAAATAGCCACAGACATCATTCGCAAACGCTTTGAAGACGATCCAACAAAATGGGCAAAACAAGTACCTGTAGCACAACTCATGATGAACACTCAAATAGTTGATTTACATCAATCGACACCATATTCTTTGTTCTTTGCGAGACGCTACAACGGCATAGGCAATTTTCAGGACACCGAAAGTCATCTCATCAACCATGACCAATTACTTGAACGTCTTGAATACATGACAAAGGTTGTCTTTCCAGCAGCTAGTGAACGATCTAAAGCTACACAACAAAAAATGGTCGAACGATTCAATGCTACTATCCTACAAAATATCTTTCCGGATGGAGCAGTCGTCATGGCACTTGATCCAACACGAACAAATAAGTTGAATCCGAAATATGAAGGCCCTTATACTGTCGTGCGCCAAGATCGAAATGGCACATACACACTACGTGATAATACAGGGACGATCCTTCCACGGAAATACACTACTTCTCAACTCAAACTGGTCCTGGCCGAACCAATCGATCCAAACACATATATTGTCAAAACTATCATCAAACATAGGCCACCAAACCCAAAATATAATCGAAAAGAGCACGAGTATCTTGTTCATTGGAAAGGCTATGACAATCCAAAGGATTACACCTGGGAACCGTATAGTCATTTCTATGAAACACAATGTATCCGCGATTATTGGATGCAACAAGGCAAAAATTGTCCTCATACATATGCTCGCACTACAAACAACTATTCTCTGTCTACTCAACAAGGCGTCTCAGAGAGTACAGAAGAATCATATTCATTATTACAGCCCAACAATACAAACACTACAAATATCATAAACAAACATCGGGCATCAAAGGTTGCAACTGAAACTGCAGTACCAGTGCACCATCATAAACGTCAGCCAGATCACAGAGTCTATCGGCCCTCGAAGCGAGCACGTCTGTCGAAATAGTCTGACGATCATCAGCGGCATACAAATACAATGGAGGTTTTTCTCGCCGCTTTCCTCCAAGGTGGTTTTTACTTGTTCAACGCCAAACGAGCTTTTTTTCCACCAACATCATGCCAATGAGAGCGGGCACGATGACACAGACATATTGAGGTTTATTTTTTTTTTCTCCTCCACCATTAACATCAAATAACATGAGGTTTTAGCATTTTCCTCACACAAACTTATATTGGTACAAACATACATTTGTACACATATACTTATTATCATATACATATTTCCCTATTATTATCATTTCCTTCACTGGAGAGGGGGTGATGTGACATACACTATCATGCAAAACTGATTCAATAATTCATTCCCATGTGCATTTCTTTTTTTCATTCCTCGAAACCGTATATGCATACAACACTCATACTTTGGTTTAATAAAGCTCCCGTCTTCTTCTACGTCATAGTGATGCGTTGTGACATTAGCTTGTCTCATTTGAATAGCTAATGACTTTTTTGTTCATTCAGGTCATTGAATCAGTTTCACATGTGCCCATTCGGTGGCCAAAGATCTTTATTCTTTTGTGAGCCATAACCTTACATCAATAAGTAGTATTCCAACCATGGGCATCACTGACAGCTTGGAGTCTCTTATGGATACCTATGATGAGTTTGCGGCAGAAGTCCACTGGGATCCTGTACCATTCAACCGATATTCGCTCCCATAGTTTATCACAGCTCTTAGCTCGCTCGGGATACCTAGAGAGCCGCCTATCCAATTCTGCCCACATGTGTTCAATAGGGTTGAGGTCAGGGGATTGTGCTGGCCACTCTAGAAGTGTACCTTCCTCTTCTGTCAGATGTACTGACTCCAAATACTTCCTAACAATCTTCGCCGTGTGCTTCGAGTCATTGTCGTGCTGAAAGACGATATCGCTTTTAGTTAGGCCCTAGTCATCAAGCGACATCTGTAGATCCTCCTGGAGTAGTTTGATGTAAAGTTGTGCGTCCATATTATTGTCAATCTTTGCAATGTATCCAGGTCAGTACCATGAGAAGCATGACCACACTTTAACATTACCACCCCCAAACTTGACAGTGCCTTGCACCGACCTGCGAGTGAGGCGTCCCGGATTGTCGTCCCAGATCCACTGCACGCCATCAGAGCAGATTCGGTTTATTTTCGATTCATCTGACCAAATAACCTTTTTCCAATCTTCCAGAGTCCATTCCTTATACTTTTTGATAAAATGCAAACGAGCTTTAATATGTCGTCGACGTAAAGCTGGCTTACGTACACGCCTCTTTGCTGTCAATCCTAACTCCTTGAGCCGTCGTCTAACGGTGGTCTCAGAAACAGCCGCTGGTATGAGCTGGTTGGCTCTGATGGTGGCCTCAACTGCAGACTTGAGTGTACCTCGTTTCATGTTCACCTTAAGATACTGCATGATACCTCTAGGTACTTTCCTTGGTCGACCGCCTTTATTGACTGGCATGTACTCCTTATTATGTGCATAGATCCTGGTGGCCGTCGCTATTGATATACCAACACTAGCAGCAGTTTCTCTAGTAGACATACCTCCCATCATTAACCTCCTGGCTTCGTTGACTTTCCTTTGTGGAGTGGGTCTCATATTCTGTGAAGGTATAGTTAAGAGAGAGTTAAGCAAGTGTTCATAAAGGAAAGAGAGAAAAGTCCTTTTTTTACTGGCATTAAATGACGTCCAAAGTTGTCATGGGCAACATTTTAGACCACATGTGAAACTGATTCAATGACCTGCATGAACAAAAAAGTCATTAGCTATTCAAATGAGACAAGCTAATGTCACAATGCATCACTACGACGTAGAAGAAGACGGGAGCTTTATTAAACCAAAGTATGAGTGTTGTATGCATATACGGTTTCGAGGAATGAAAAAAAGAAATGCACATGGGAATGAATTATTGAATCAGTTTTGCATGATAGTGTATGACTCCATTGACGAGTGCGCCCTATTTGAACTCCTTGAACAAGAGAGAGAAGGGGAAAAAAAAGAACAGGAAGAAAGAAGACGTAAAGAAGAGGCAATGAGAGCTGAGCTTGCAGTCAGGCTTGGCTGTGTTGTTTGCATGAACACAGGTTGTTCTTCTCAGAGCAGCTGTGTTTGTCCTACTCAAGAAGACTATAACTTAGAGCTCTCCCGGTCGCAGGAAACATTGGTCCCTTCGGCTACACCAAACTTATACCATCAAGTTGCTTCTAAGTGCATGTCCAAATAATGAAGGGTGAGCTCCATTTTGATGTTTCGATATGTAATCCTTAGCAATGCATTTTTTTTTTCAATCCTAAATTGCCATTTCTTTTGCAATGTTATCTTTAGTGACCCCATGCAGAATCGAACCGAGCCTGTGACGACTCGCAGACGAAGCATTAGCCTTGATGGCCCAGGTGAAAGCGAAAGACCTGAGCGAAGACGAAGGTGAGCTACTCTTGGTTCACATTTTATTGAATTTATAAACTACCACGTATTGCGTTTCTAATCTAACATCATTATCATTGCTCTCTAGGCTACAGTCACCCTGTCGGCCTGTGCAACGGCAGTGCAGTATATGCAGTCGCCCAGGACATAACCGAAACACATGCCCCGATAAAGAGTAAGTCCGACCTCCCCTTATTATTATTTTAGTGTAAAAAAATATTGTGATAAGTGAAAAAGTGAAAAAGCCCATATAAAATATTAATAAAAATTTGTGATTCTATATTCCAATAGTATGGATACTATCCCCACCGCTAGAAGGAGGTTCCAACAAGAATTAATCTCAGGCCCCAATATCGAGCGCCATAGACACCGCTTAGAGCAGATGGTCCGGTGCCCTTATTGCAATGCTATCATGTTCCTTGAAGAACGAGTGAAAAACACCAAGCACCGACCAGAATTTTCCTTGTGCTGCGGCAGAGGTCAAGTCAAAATCCCTCATCTGGAGGGTATTCCGCGCCGCTTTTTAGAGGTCTTTGGTGGCCAAGACGCGAGAAGCAAAGCCATTCGAAATAATGCACGGCAATACAACTGTGCTCTGTCCTTTACGTCGATGAAAGTAAACCATGCCAGGAGCCTTGCAAACAGCCAACAAGGCGTGTACACTTTCCGTATTATCGGAGGTATCGCTCACCTGATTGACCCTCTGAGCCCGTCTGAAGGTGTAGATCCTCAGTTTTTACAGATCCACAGCCATATTCATGACCCTGAAGAGCAGGCCAAAATTCGCAATGGGTACTTTGAAGGTTCTCTCGACAACAGTTTGTTAATTGAGCTACAACAGCTTCTCGAACGACATCACCCGATGGCCCGTTTACTCAAGAACATTAAAGAGCGTGTCAATGGTCAAGATACTCAGTTAAGGGTCGTCATCCGTGCTGAGTCCCAACGTGACCTAAGGAGCCAAGGACGGAGACAATATGGTCCCCCTTCGTCCTCTGAAATCGCTGTTTTGATGCCTGGTGATGATAGCCAAGTTTCAAGAAGGGATATAGTTATTGAATACAAAGGGGGCGGTTTACAGCAGATCAGCGAGACTCATCCGTCATACGACAGCCTTCACTACGTCCTCTTGCATCCGAATGGTGAGTGTGGGTGGACATACGGCAAGTATAAGAAGGAAAGCGGGTCAGAGCTAGGCTCTGAAAGGTCTCTTGGAGAAAGCGATGGTGAGGATGTTGAGGATGGCCAGATGGAACCTCATGAGAGCCGGACGAAAAAAACCCGAGAGTTCGTCAGCCAAAGGGAGTTCTATGCATATAGACTGCAAATCCGCCCAATGAGCTCAACAGATCAACGATCCTACATTTGGATGATTCCACGTTTGGCTCACCAATATATTGTCGACCAATATTACAAGTTGGAAACTTCTCGGCTCCTATATATCAGTATGAATCAAGCTAAGCTCAAAGCGGATGCATATATCGGCATAGTAGATGCAATTGACCTCAATCTCAGGCCAGAGAATATTGGAAAGCGGATTATCTTACCATCTTCCTTTGTTGGAGGCCCCAGATTTATGCAACAGTTGTTCCAAGATGCCATTGCCATGGTTCGGAAGTTTGGCAAGCCAGATCTCTTCATCACCTTCACATGTAATCCCCAGTGGCCAGAGATCCAGGAGGCTCTTTATGAAGGCCAAACAGCAGCTGATTGGCCTGACCTTTGCGTACGAGTATTTAATCTCAAAAAGAAGGCTCTAGAGGATGACCTCTTCAAGAAAGATGTCCTAGGGAAAGTTATTGCTTACAATTGGGTCGTCGAGTTCCAGAAACGTGGTTTGCCGCATCAGCATCTCCTCATAATTCTTGACGATGGAAGCAAGCCTCGGACTGCAGACGACATTGACTCTATTGTGTCTGCAGAGATCCCCGATCGACACAGTGCCCCGCTTGCGTACGAGACAGTAACTTCCCACATGGTACATGGACCATGTGGGGTCCATAATTCTAAAGCGCCATGCATGGTGGAAGGGAGCTGCAGCAAAAAGTACCCACGCTCATTTTTGGGAAATACTGCAAGAAGCGAGGATGGCTACCCGAACTATCGTCGACGTAATGATCCTGCACGCTCTTTTGTAAACTCAAAAGGCAACACTGTCGACAACACTTGGGTTGTTCCTCACAATTTATGGCTTACAACCAAATATAACGCTCATATTAACGTTGAAGTCTGTGGATCAGTGTCATCAGTCAAGTATATTTACAAATACGTGCACAAGGGTCATGATAGAGCAGCAGTTGCTGTCGTGGCTGGCAGCGGATGGAGGAAATGTTAATCTCGATGAGGTCAGCAAATACAGGGATAGCCGATATGTATCTACTTGCGAGAGCTTATGGCGTATGTATGGCTTTGCGCTCCATGGGCAATCCCATAATGTTGTTCGACTGCCTGTCCATCTGGAGGATCAGCAGCAAGTGGTCTTCGGTCCTGATGCTAACCTCGAGCAAGTCATCTCCTGTGCCCAAGACTCGCAGCTCATGGCATGGTTCAAGCTCAATAGCGCCATTGAGAAAGAAATTTCGAGGGCAGAAGCAACAAATGCAGATGATGATCAACTGTAGTCTCTCTGACCCACTGGCTCTTTGGACTCGCTTTGCAAGGGACCTGTCAGAAGACTTCCTTCATATATGTAAAGGACTCCAGGGAGAAGCAACTGCTACTGCGAAGGGTATCGCAGAGGAACAAGCTAAGAGCTCGGCACTCTACGATCTGAATGAAGTGCTGAAGGAGCTTGGGTCCTGCCTGGCTAACTTTCCAGAGATGCCTCAAGGAATAGAAAATGCCCTACAGGAGGAAGATCAAGTTGATGACACGCAGAAGCAATGGGAATTTGAACAAGAGGCTCTCAATAACGTGATACACTTGAACTTGGACCAGAGGATAGCCTTTGAACACATCATTAAGGCAGCCAAGGGTGAGGTTCATGAGAGACTTTTTTTCATTGATGGCCCAGGAGGAACAGGCAAATCCTTTTTATACAACACGCTCATTGGTTGTCTCACTGGCCGACATAAGCGAAGTGTGATTGCTGTCACATCATCAGGAATTGCCTCTCTTATTCTCCATAACGGCCATACAGCCCATTCTACGTTCAAGATACCGATCCCTGTTGACTGTCGCTCCATCTGCTATCTTGGTATGCGGCAAGATGCTGCCGTAAGAATACGTAATGCTGATGTCGTCTTCTGGGATGAGGCTCCTTTGCAGCATAAGCATTGTTTTGAGGCTGTAGACAGGCTGCTTCGAGACATTATGGAACAGGATACTCCGTTCGGTGGTAAAGTGTTTGTATTTGGAGGCGACTTCAGACAGGTACTTCCGGTTGTCATCCGTGGGACACAGGCTCAGATTGAGGATGCTTCATTGAAAAGATCTTATATTTGGCCTTCGGTGACGACACTCAGACTGAGCAAGAATATGCGAGTTAACAGCCATCCTGAGAACCAAGCGTTTGTCGAATGGCTACTCCGTATTGGTGAAGGGACAGAGCCGACCGTTAGTTTTGGCCCTCATGTCGACTATATCAGGATACCTGACAACTTGGTCCTTGACGCCCCAGCTGTAAATAAGGATCACAGTCACGAAAAGCTACTAATTAGGCAGATATTTCCAGACATCGAAACTGCTGGACTCCGGCCTGAAATACTCATTGAGCGCGCTATATTGAGCCCTCTCAATGAAGATGTAGACAGGCTAAACCAATTGGCTACCACTATGCTCTGTAGTACTCAGCAATCAGTCAGTTATATTGGTCAAGATAGCCTACAAGACCCTGAAGCAACAGCTCCGGTCCATTATCCTGTAGAATATCTAAACAAGCTTAGTCCACCAGGCTTGCCTCCATTCAAACTGGAGTTGAAAGTCGGTCAACCTGTCATCCTTCTTCGCAACTTGAATCCAAAGCGCGGACTATGTAATGGCACCCGCATGATTGTGCGTGCGTTGGGCACAAGAATGATCCAGACTGAGATTATCAATGGGCAATATCGAGGGGAGCGTGTTTTCATTCCTCGCATACCGCTTACAACGATTGATGACCGCTCTTCGCCAGTTATGTTCAGCAGACGCCAATTTCCAGTCAAGCCAGCCTTCGCCATGACTATCAATAAGTCACAAGGACAGACACTTAAACATGTCGGTGTTTATCTTCCTCAAGATGTCTTCAGTCATGGCCATCTCTACGTTGCTTTATCACGGTGTACTGACCCAAACAATCTTAAGGTGCTGGTCGGGAATGGGAAGGTACAAGCCAAGCCTGGGATATACACCAGAAACATTGTCTTCAAGGGCGCATTGTAGTCACAATATCTTGGTTTTCAGACATCCTGCTGCTTCTTCATCTCCAAGTCATTCACGTCAACTTTCAGCTCATCTCCATTGTTATCCAATCTGACGTTATTTTGTAGCACTTATTTGTATTTTACTTGCATTTATATTTTGTATTTTATTTTGCATTTATATTTTGTATTTTATTTTGTTTTTGTATTTTATTTTGTACGATAAAGATAACTTACTATGTTGTAAGCATTAAATTTTATTACGAGGCAAGAGCAGGCCGTGGCGAAGCCACGGTCTCCGGCTCGTGTTTTCTAAAATCTGAGCAGAATTAAGCCTTTCCTTATAATTGAGGAAAGATGCGGACTTTTTTTTAGTAGTATTTTGGGTTCCCAAAAGAAGCGCTACATTTCTTTATTTGTAAATTTATGAATGCTGATTGCATTGTGATATTGGGAGCTTGAGAAGACTTGAAGATGTCCTGGCGCTCCCGCAGTAATTTCATCAATAATCTAGACACTTCCCATAGTAACTTTGCCCACTAGGCACCCGAGTTTCAAAGACCTAAATCTAGCTTTTCCGCTTTTTACTTAAAAATATTTTTTCTGCCTTTAGGAAGGCGCGTTTCTGACTATGATATAGACCCGAGGGTTTCAGCGCAGGTGAGTTGAGGAAAGAGACTTTACTATAGATATTCTCGATCCTTTGCAGTTCCTGAAGAGCGAAGTCTCTGCCTCGTGGTATGAAAACACTATGCCTTTTATTTTTTTTTTTTTTTTGAGCCCTAAACTTAGTCCATTAAATCTGCTTATTACTCTTCTACTGGTTAAAGGGATTATCACAGCGGGAGCCGACCTATAATGTGTCACTTCTTTTCTTTATTAATTCGCTGAAAATCCATAGTCACTAAATAAAAATAAACAATTTTTTTTTTTTTTTTTTTTTTTTGCTACAAAACTATGGTGCCACAAAGATTGATCAGCATCTTCTTTTCTTTCGCCCTTCCGAACACATCCACTGGCATACTTTAGAAGTTCCACTAATGAGTGATATTGATATTGAAAACAACGATGACCGCAACATCGATAGTTCCATTAACATCCATGACCTCCTGGTTCCTGAACCCCAGGCATATAACTTTATTCCAAACAAAGCCATCCTCGAACTTTTCCCAAATTTTGGCAGAAAAGATTTCTTTGTCCCTGATCCAGAGAAAAAAGATCAGTATGAGGACCTTCGGGACACATTACAAACAACCATCGGCTCTTACCCCAAAAACAAGCTTCAGAAGTATTCTGCACCACCTATTACCGACCTACCATGGCCTGACAGTGCCAAGTTACGGCAGCAGTTCGACTCTGATCTGGCGTCCATTCAATCCAAGCTGGCTATCCATACGCGCCCCTTGGACAAGTATGTCTTGGATGCCATGCAAGACGACAGTCGCTCCGACGAGTCCACGCTATCAGCCATTGAGGGAGTTTCCGATCTCATCGAGCATATCAAGCAGATTAGCCATTACATCCACGACCTCCGAGTGCAGAACCTTGAGAGAGCTCATGGTCTACAGCTGCTTACCAGGAAAAGCAATGCCAAGACACCGGCTGTGGACTCCCAATCCCTTTTGGAGAAAAAGAAGCTTCTGTTATCCATCAAACGAAACCTGTATTCCAACAGCACAGCACGCGGTTCGAACAGGAACAGGCATGATCGAAACAATAATTTCCCTAGAAATAGCGCTCAGAGCAGCTATTCTAATCAAGGTCAGAGCAATCAGTCGCAGAGCCAGACTGATAGCAACAACAACATCAGTGGCGGTAACCGGCATTTTTACAATGCCCGAGGCAACTCCAACAGGGGTCGCGAACGGGGTCGCGGCCGAGGGCATCAACAAACGACCGACCACCAATAGGAGGCAGGATTCACTTATTCCAGCAAGCATGGGCGATGATCACAGACGAGCAATGGGTCCGGGACATAATAGCCAAAGGATTCAGGATCCCATTCAAGTCGCCACCTCCACTCTCATCCAGCCCAAGCAAGTCCCACAAGCTATCAGTGAAGGAAACAGAGTCCATAGAGAAAGAGATAGTGAGTCTTTTGGCCAAAAAAGCAATAGAAACAGTATCTTCCCCTACAGGCTTTTACAGTCGGATATTTACCATCCCCAAAAAGACAGGCGATCTTCGTCCTGTATTGAATCTCAAACCAATGAACCAATGTATACCGGACAGACATTTTAAGATGGAAAGTATCAAAAATGTCTGCTCCATGATGAACAAAAACGATTTTATGACGAGCATAGATCTATCAGACGCATTCATGCATGTTCTGGTACATCCTTCGTCGAGGAAATATCTTCAGTTCGAATGGCAGGGACACCATTACCAGTTCCGAGTCCTTCCATTCGGGCTCTCTCTGTCCCCCCTTATATTTACGAAGATGTTGCGCCCTGTCCTCAGGTGGGCAAGACGCCAGGGAATCCGAATGGCGGCTTACATAGACGATCTTCTAATTATAGCTCCCAGCAGAGAACGAGCCATACAATACACCCAGCGCGTCCTATCAAAGCTTCAATCATTAGGCTTCTTAGTGAAAGAAGAAAAGTCAACGCTAGAACCAACGCAAGTCATAGAGCATCTGGGCTTTACCATCAACAGCAGAAACATGACACTCTCGATCCCTCAACACAAAATCAGAGACATTCGCAGGGAAGCGCGCAAAATAAGGAACAATGGCGTTTGCAGCTTAAGAAGTTTATCCGCCTTCATCGGGAAAGCAATGGCAATGACAGCAGCCGTATTTCCAGCTCGACTGATGTGCCAGCGCCTTCTCCAGATAAAGAACGACGCCCTTCGACAAGGCCACAAATGGACCGACACGATCACAGTGACAGAGTCGGCAAAGGACAACCTCACATGGTGGATAGACAACCTCCAGCATTGGAACGGACAAACATGGCTCACGGAGAGGACAGAAGTCGACGTTTACACAGATGCCTCGGACACAGGGTGGGGTATCGTCGTAGACGATTCGACCTATGCAGGGCGATGGACAGCCTCACAGTCTCACGAGCACATCAACGTCAAAGAACTGCGGACAGTTCTATTTGCGACAAAGCTTCCCCAACTGCAGGGCAAGACAGTGAACATAATTTGCGACAACATGACCACACTGGCACACATCCAACGGTTCGGAGGGACTCGCTCAGCTCCATTGATGGAAATAGCGGACACCATTTGGAAGCATTGCCTAGCAACAGGGACACGACTCAAGACAACATATGTCCCATCATCATTCAACCCAGCGGATGCACCATCACGCAGGATGCAATCGCAGTTGGAATGGAGCATTCATCAGGACTTCTTCGATTATCTACAGAAGATCTGGGGCCCGCATCAGACGGATCTGTTTGCATCATCAATCAACAACAAAACAGAGAGGTTCATGTCATGGAAGCCAGACCCCTTAGCGATCAACTTCGATGCACTACGGCACCCATGGAGCAATCTGGGGAATTTGTACATCTGCGCGCCATGGAACCTGATCCCTCAGGCCCTTCAGAAGCTGAGGCTAGAGAAGCTACAAGCGACGATCGTAGCTCCGAACTGGCCCAGCGCCCTATGGTATCCAACTCTTCAAGCGATGGCGACTTGTGCCCCCAGAGAGATCCCACGCAAGTATGTCCTCCCAGCTCCAGGACAAGATCAAAACGTTCTAGCAAAGAATCCGCACTGGACACTGCAAGCATGGCGCGTAAACGGCGCTATTACACAGACCTAGGTTTAGACAGCGAAGCAGCGGAGACTATACTAGATAACCCTCAGACACAGCGACGGCACAAAAAATACGCTCCAGCGCAACAAGTGTTCATCGATTGGGCCAGGCAAAATGACAGGGATCCATTCACCCCCAATCCGATCCTTTTAGTTAACTATCTCAATCATCAGATGCGCAACCGTCCATGGTCTCCCGCCACCACTCTGCAGAAACGCTCAGCCATTTTAGCTCTATTTTCAGACAAATCAGCGTTTGACAAGAGCCATGTGTATAAGGACTTCATTACAGCCATCAAGGCCAAACACATTCGACCTAGCAACGCATTGAGCATCAATCTCAACCCAGCTCTTGATTATATTCGATCCCTTCCTTCTAACGAGGAAATGTCATTCCTTCAGCTCACGAGAAAGCTTTGTTGGCTTCTAGGCGTTTGTGGGTTCCTTCGTCCAGACGACATTCGATGTATAGACCTGACCAAGACTACATGGACCACAAGCCAACTCATGCTCTTCATTCCTATTCCCAAAGAGAAACGACTTGGGAACCGCATCGAGAAGACAGTTTGTATTCGTTCCAACAGTGATCCGAAACTGTGCCCTGTGAATACATTTGCTGCGTATTTGCAAAGATTAACAGATCATCCACTGGAGGTACCACATCCGAAGGATGACAGTCTGACAATTCAACCTCTCATCCGACATTCCAAATATTTGAATCGAGCAGTATCAGCAGAAACCATTTCCAATCACATGGACTCGATCTCAACTAAGATCCCAGAAGTGGAAAAGGCTTCCCGACGTATCAAGCCACGCGCACTCGGCTCTACAGCTGCAGCTACAGCAGGGGTATCGATTGACGACATCATCGCTCATGGTAATTGGTCTTCTCCGGAAACTTTCCAATATTTCTACCGCATGGCTAGTCAGACAAGAACGAATTTTACTGAGATCACCCTGGGACAAAACTCTGGATGCACATTATAGGTCGGCTCCCGCTGTGATAATTACACAGCGTTCTCGAATAATATGAAGAGAAAAGCATATTATCCGAGGGAGCCGACCTATAATGTTCCACCCTCCTCTCCCTAAGCTAGTCTGGTCCGGAGCTCAAGTCGAAGATGCTGATCAATCTTTGTGGCACCATAGTTTTGTAGCAAAAAAAAAAAAAAAAAAATTGTTTATTTTTATTTAGTGACTATGGATTTTCGGCGAATTAATAAAGAAAAGAAGTGACACATTATAGGTCGGCTCCCTCGGATAATATGCTTTTCTCTTCATATTATTCGAGAACGCTGTGTAATAAACAAACATGCATGGCAGTATAAACATTTTGATATTTTAGTTTTCTTCCAATGCAGCGTTTGGGCTGTCGTCTTTGAGGCTGTTGTATTTGAGGCGGTCATTTCTAACCATCTCTAAAGACAGCCTTGCGCCCTTGAGTAAATTGTTGTATGCGCCGTTGCCACAGAGCAAAGGAAGGAACTGGATAGGGCAACTTTACTAAGAGAAGGGCTACCTTCGGAAAAGAAGGCACATATACCCTGTCTATTTTCAAATCACCATCAAAGAATCGGACCTTCAAACGGTCTACCAGTATTACAATACACGCATATGCACCATGAATATCAGCTCTCTATTTAGAAGGGGAAAAAGATATATAAAGGCCCTGGATCAACATCAATCTCAGCTCCAAGTCTCATCATCTCCAAGCACCTAACCATCTCTTATAACAAAAACCAAACATCATGAAGTTCTCTATCATCGCCACCACTGTTGCCTTGGCTCTTGCTACCACCACCATTGAAGCCGCCAACAGCAAGGTCTACTTCTACAGCGATGAGAACAACACTGGCAACTGCAGGTATATCGAGGTCCCCAAGTATGACCTGTGCGTTAGTGCCATTGACTTTAGAAATGCCAAGTCTGCTCAGTATCACCACGAAGATCCCCACGCTACCGGTGTTACCTTGACATTCTACGAGACCGCCAACTGCGGTGCCAAATGGACTCGCGCTGGCTTCAGCACCAGGGTGGGTTTGATCCACAAGTGGGGAAAGCTCGACAAGGTCGGCGGCAAGGTTAAATCCATTCTCCTCCACAAGGGCATCCTCCCTAACGGGAGCGGATACGTCGAGCAGTACCTTGCTGACTATCCCATGAAGTCCTACAAGTGCTAGGATTGCTCCATAGACTCTTCTACTTCGTCCTAGAGAGCAGCTCGCCAAGAGTGTATAGGAATTACGTAAAATAAAATCAAGTAAATCTGGTATACCTTACACATGAATTGATCTGCTGCTAGAGTAATGGCTTATACCACAGAATGGCATGCCTCAGCAAGTGTCCCTGCTTTATATATTGTCTCATCCTGAATTCCAATCATTTTTGGTAGCAATTTTAAAAAACCGTCTTTTTTACTTAAAGCTTCAGTTAAGCAAAATTCTATTATTTGCGACTGGATCCTTTGCCACCTCGTGATGACGACAAATCTCTTTCTAACACCGGAAGAAAGGCTATGTAGCTCGTTGAACAGCTTCCGAAGTTTCAAAACTTGAAATTTAATGCTTACATAGACAACTATTTCTCAACCATCCTTTTCAAGAATATGTTAAACCGTGGTATTGGAGCATGTGGAGCCGTTCATCTCAACTCAGCGCAATCCTCCGCTTCCCTCAAATACTCCAAGGAAGCACGTCTAGAGTGAGATGAGAAAGGAGGTGCGATAGTTAAGATTGTATTGGCGGTGCTTTGGGTTGACAGTGACCCCGTGACGATGTTTACAACTATCCATAGTCTTCATGATGATAGTTGTCTAATGCATAAGACCAGAAGGAGGCCATGGAGAAATAAGGTAAATGCCTCCAAGATACGTAGAGTCTTTGGTGATTCATTCGCAAAGGAACTGCCCATCCCTCGCGTCATTGATAATTAAAAAAAATATATGGATTGATATCGCAGACCAACTTCGTCATTACTACACTGTTCAGATGAGGTGCAGTCGTACTTGGATACCGCTCTTCTTGTTGTTATTAGGCACGAGTATAATCAGTTTATACGTACTGTGGTGTGCTAACAACAGATCGGCTAGGAAAGACGGAAAACGTCAATTTCGCTCGAGTCTTGTAAACCAACTCTTATCGCTTTCCAGGCCCCAAGTTGTCATCAAGCAAAGGCACTCAAAAAGAAAATTAGAAGCTGAGGAATACCTCGATATTACTACCAAGATGTCGAAAAGCAAATATATTACTAAAAGCAGCTCCATCCCAAATCCTCATAGACACCACCTGGGATTTCATTACCCAGTAAGAAGCGAAGAAAGCAAAGACGAGATGACATGCGTTAACTGTAGACTCAAGAGTCTAAAGGAAGGCAAGAAAACTACATATCGGACACAATGGCACTGTGTTACATGCAAAGCCTTTCTTTGCTTGAAAACAGGACAGGATTGCTTTGAGGAGTATCATACCTGATAGAAAAAGATACCATAAATAAATTTGTGTGCTAAAATTGATCAATTTGCAACCATTTTTGGTTAAAAATTTTTAACTTGCATCGGAAACAAGCACCTGCGCGACGCAATCTTGATCTATTCTACCACCGAAGATTTACCCTGTTTCAATCTGCTCAGTACTTGTTGGGCTGTGGCTGCTGTGTTAGGAGGCGTAAAGTTTTCTATAAAAACGTTTCGGAAGTTTTCTCAGGGTGTCAATCGTCAACCCGCAGTCTCGCCACCGCACCTTGGCGCCTCTCTTTGGGCCAATAACAGTGCATCGTGCCCAACAGGCGTGATTGAGTTCCATAATCTGAAAATATTCTTCCTGACTTTCCAGGAAGTTAAGAACTTCGACATCGTCGACAGCTCCGTCGTATGGTTCGGGTTTGGGGGGCTTGATCACAGCGGCCACCGTGCGGATATGGTCATTAAAGGCGGTAGCGGCTGAACTATTGTCCTGGTTCGAGCGGATAAAGGCCTGAATAGCGCTTTGCACGGATGCGCGGGTGTTTTCATCAAGGTCCAATGCCTGAAGGGACGCGGTGAGGTCTTCCATGGCAATCAAATTAAAGTTATATGCATTTCTCTTTTTTTTTAAGGGACGGAAAAAATCGTGGGGAGAAAATCGGGGGAATCAGGAAATTTCAGTCAATGGGTTCGTTGGTAGGTCGGTGGGTCGATGGGTCTTTGCTACCATGTAAATAGTAACAAGCAGGGTGAGTCTTGGGATGTACAAGAATCTTTATTCTGTGAAGTCTACTCTAGCTGTTGCGCTGATCATGCCTATTTATGTCTGTACCTCCATAGGGGCGCAGTGGGGGTGCAGTGGGGGCGTAGTAGTTATACACGTTTGCAACAGCAGAGAAGCTTCGGCGAGTTGGTTTAGTGTCAAAGTAGGCAATACCGTCTGCCCCGTTGACTGTTATTTCTTTACACGATTGCTAAGGATCTGGACTTAATTCCATAAAGCGCCAAGGCCCCTCGAATGAATTTACAGGTGAGGTCTTAAAATGCTTCTCTCTCATTTAGAGAGTCCGCAGGGACACGATCAGCAAATGGAAATGGTGGAGCTAAGTAGGAAAGGAAATGAAAGGAATTAATCTATTTGACAACCCTGCGCTCGCTGTTATTTAACAACCCCCTTTTTTTTATTGACGAGGATCCTAAGGGCTGTTATATGACAATCCACCTCGTCCTCTAATTATCTATAGTGTTCATTATCACTTGAAAACCAATAGAGTACTCAATGGTGGGTAAGATATGACGACAATAATTAGTTTTGAAGAGTGCGTAGGCAATGACGAGTGTATAATAAACCTTATTTCTCACTCTGTATGCTTTTTTTAGAAGGACACTGAACAGTGGGCAAAAAATCTTTTTCTGCTTACGTAACAATAATAATTCTCTTTTTTTTTTTGTCAACCATTCTGCATGATTGATTACTCTAACAGGCACCCATGCAATATCTTTCTGCCTTGCATGATGACTCTACATAGCATGATTCAAGTGCCAGAGCACTATTGATATTCAACTTGTTATCTAAATCAATAGTCTCCCTCGTACAAAGTTCAGGTATTAATGCGGCAACATTTCATAATGAGGTAAATCATCATATACAGGTTTTACTGAAGGAGATGGATTCGGGTTGCAATGGGCGATATTTCATGCCTGTGTTACATTTTCGTCTTTTGATGATCTTATCTATACTTAGCCACGCGCTGACCAATGCGTTGGCCGCTAGAGTTCTTTGATGAATCTCTTTTCTTTTTTTTTTTTTTTAAAAAAAAAAAAAAAAAAAAAAAAAAAAAGGGCTAGAACGCCTCACGAAATCAGAGACAGAGGTAAGGAGTTGCATTAATCAATGATACAGCGTTTTTAATTGTTTTATCCATTTTAAAAAAACATTTATCCATTTTCAATTTGCATTGCTCCGATGGGAAATAAGCTTTATCCAATTTAAGCTAATAAAATTATCCTATTAGTTATCCACTAGACGGGCGACCCGTGGCTTCGCTCACGGTCGCTCCAGTCTAGCCTTTGCCTCGTGAGGCTCATTTACCCTCGTTGGGGTTCCAACACAAAATTGAACGTTTTTGACACAAAGGTTTCTTTTTTATTTATTAGGTATTAAATATTAAAGTCTTTTTTTTTATTGACATTTTGTTGTTCTTCAAACAAAAGAGTTTCAGTGTCGGCTCGCTTTTTCAATAGATCATATAAACCGGCATGGAAACGAAGTTTTGGGCAGCCCACGGGGCGGTAGCATCGGTGCCTCTCGGCGTGCTTACTGTTTCTTCAAGTGAAAGCGAATGAACAGAGAGTTAGTCTTCCCGATCTGATTGATGGGCGGGGCGTGTAGGAGAGAGCGGTCGAGAGTGAAGGGGAGAGCGAGAGCGAGAGCGAGGAGGATGTGGGGATTTTTGGCGTGGGGAAGATGGCTTTAGGAGGGTTTGGCAACGGGAAGATGGCTGTAAAGGACTCTGGTGGGAGGAAGAAGAATGCGTGGGAGATAGGTTCCTGGGGGGGGGGTCTGGCGGCGTCGCTTGCTTTGATCGTCGTGTTGTTCCTGGTCATCGTCGTCCCAATTAAGCGAACGCTTTTGAGATTGGGGAATTGTATCAAGGCTATCATCATCACATGACTGATTGAAAAAAAAAAAAAAAAAAAAAATTATTATTTTGTCTAGTCTTCACCTACAACCATATGACTATGATAGAGGCTGCCTTTACCTGGGAAGCAGGAGGGAATTGGTCGATTGAGGAGGATGAGGGCGAAAGTATTGTCTAAAAGAACGATACCAAGTTCTCCTTAGTGTTAGTCAATTATAACTCTGATTCTCTGTTGATATCCAAGACTCAAAGTTTAATAGAAACTTACTTCACTGGTATTTGGGGTCAATAGAGGTGCTTTTATAGAGACCGTCTGACGACCTTGAGAAGTCTTGGTGATGGTGGAGGTAGAAGACATAATGTATGAATGTACGTGTGTGAGAGCGAATGAGTGTGTGTGGTGTGTGAATTTTTTTTTTGTGTCATTTTGTAAAACGTGGTAGAATAAATTTAGAGACCAAAGACCTCATGGTACACAATATTCCTCGTGTATGTACAAAAATTATTTGAATCATTTTTGATGCGAATCTTCAGCTGCTTGGGGTCTGAGCAGCGTGAGAGAGCCACATAAAGCTGCCCATGACCATGGCCAAAAACGGGTCGTGGAAGGTATACGCCAACATTCTGAAGAGTCTGCCCCTGAGCCTTGGCGAAGGCAGGTCTTAGGGGAAACTGGCGCCGCTGAAATATGACGGGAGATGATCCATCATCAGTTGCACTGATATTGAGCCGTGGGATGTAGTGGCGTATGCTCTTAAATTTTCCCGCCATTATTTCAGCTTCGATGACTTTGTTCCCAAGTTTACGCACAATGAGGCGCGTACCGTTACAGAGACCCTCCATTGGACTCATATTCCTCAAGAGGACGACGGGCTGCCCGACCTTTAGCTTCAGAATGTTAGAGGGCATTCCAGGAGGATTTAGGGAATTAAGGAATTCCGTAGTATAAGTAGCTGCTATTGGGTCCTCAGCATCGGGGATAGAATCCTGTCCATAGTAGACTCTTGGGTCACCACCTGGAAACATTCCTGTTGCTAAAGCATTCAGTTTGTCGACATCCTCATTAAGCGCAGATAAAATGGCACGACTTTCCCAGTAGCTCAGAGAGAAATTAGGATAAGTTCCAACTGCGGATATATGCTCGCAATGAGCTGCTTCTCCTCGGAATCAAGGCCTGTAGTTCTGAAGATACACTGCTCAGGCAGCTTGATGTAATCGTTTTCAAGCCCAATCTGTATCGTGCCCTCTGTACCGCTTCCTACTTGAAGCAAATAGTCGACGAAAGCTTGAGCCTCTGGATCTGAGGAGCCTCGTAATACCCTCATGTTCATAGTGAGCCTGAGCATTGTTACATGCTCCTAAAGCGCTGATCTTTTTAAGCAAGCATGTACAATGTCCCCTCTTGACCCATTTTTCACAACAGGAAGTCTCCTCCAAACACAACAATTTTCCCGCCAAATGGCTCATTGATCTTTGTGAGGTCTCTTATAGTCCTATCAACAGCTTCAAAAACATGGCGGTGTTGCATAGGACCTTCATCCCAAAAAATCACATCTGTATTTATAATCCTGTTTGCGATACTTTGCCCATGCTTGAGGTTGCAAGTCGAATTCGAATAGATTGGGATCGGTATTTTAAAAACAGAGTGCGCAGTGCTTCCCGAATTCAAAATCAGTGCAGCTATTGCTGAGGAAGCTACCACGATGACTTCCTTTTTAAGGGTGCCACGGATGTAATCAATTGCTGTATTGAAGAGAAAAGACTTTCCTGTCCCTCCTGACCCATCAATGAAAAACAATCGCCTTGTATCCTCGCCTTTGGTAGCCACAGGATCGAGGAAGTAAATTTGAGCGAACTTGGCTGATTGATCATCTGGAGGCAGTAGAGACCCGATCCTGTGTACCACTGCCCCGTTGATTCGGAATGTGTACAAGCCATCCCTGGCGTTGGCAAGTTCACGATCGTAGTTGGCACCCAATGAGACATAAGAGAGTGAAGAATTGTATTGCCTTATATGAGTCCGAAAGTCACAGCTTTCTTCAGAATTACCACTGATAAGATCGATTAGCTGGGGAATTGGACGAAGTTCGGGCAGCCTAATTTTTCCTTGTCCACAACAGAGCGAGAATACCGGCGAATGGATGGTAGAAGCTTTTAGGCGCTCTTCAAGCCAAACGAACGCCTTACAGTGTCTGCACTGGACCATCTCGCCGATCGAATGCCTGTGAGATATAGAACTGATGCTGTCGCCAGCTACGATCTCTTCACGAAATTCTTCTATCGTGACACGGGCAATGCTCTCTGGATTGACTCTGGCACCAGCTCTATATCGGCATAAAGATATTAAAATATGCATTTATGCAATAATTGACGCATTAATTTTTTTTTTTTTTTTTTTTTTTTTTTGCACCTTATCAGTAATAGCCTTAATCTCTTAAAAGGTTTACCGAACGTCTGCCTCAATTTCTGCCTCTTGTCGCGAAGCTCGATCCCGGCGTTGCATGGTTTCGCGGACATTCAAAGCTTCTAAAGCTTGGCCCTCAGGTATGACAGCCCTATTCAAGATGTAATATTTCATCAAAAAATGTGCATAGTCAACACCCAACAGTGACAGTCTCATATCCATATCAGTTTGTGAACAGCTTCCATTTATTCATTTACATGTTTTCAGGCAGAGTAGTTTGAATAATTAGTGGATTGCGAGGGCATGGTGTGTGTACTCCTTGAGTGCAAAATGCTCCCACATGCGCATGGCCTTTTTGCTGATCTGGGACTGGTATGGGGCATACATGTATTTTAGGTGACATAGTAGGCTTATTAGCATTTTCATTAGACAGGTTTTCTTTCTCTTCAGGAACACACTATCCTGATTTGGTTTCAGCGCATAGTGCTAGCTTGGGTATTTTATCGATAGTTTGGGCAAGCCGCGTTCGAGGCTCTGAAGTGTTCAGTACTCCCACAGCTTCTGCAGGCACGCATGGTTGTATGAGATGACATGATATTTCAATGCCTTTTTGTATGAAGATGCGTTGTCCTTATTGATCAACATCGTGTTAATTTATAATATCATTTTGAGCCCTTCATATCAGTGAGGGATAAAGGAAACATTCCTTCGTTGCTACCTAGGGAAGCTTTGAAAATAAAGGACGTTTGTGAATTAAAATTTCAGGGTTCTGTACCGATTCCATATTTGGTAAGGCCGTGTATATCTTCAAAAACTGCGCCTGAAACATGGGTAGATCGGAGTTGTTTATTAAAAAATTCTCACAAAATGCAAACTTAATTCCTTGAGACACCTTTCTCAATGGGCGCGAATGCCCTCTCGACATCATCGACGTTCAAGTCACTAAAGTTTTCCCATTTCTCCAATAATGAAAACGCCTGCTCAACTTCTTCTGGATCCAAATCACCAAGCTTCACCCACTCCTGCTCATATGGATCTTGTAGGTGCACATAAGGCTCTCGATTGGCTGCTTGGGTTAGTTTCCAAGTCATACACCGGGCGTTGGAGCCCGATGGCTTTTTTTGACAAAGGGAGCAGTCTAACGACTCGGCAGCTTCTGTGTTCAAGCACATAAGGGATGATGTGGAAGGAAAAGCGTTCGCGGAGGGCAAAGGATCCATGAAGGAAGCCGAAAGAGAAGTGATGGTAGCCTTCTTTCCTATGTTGTTCCTGGTTATACGTTGAGCATGAGAAGGAAGAGCTTGAGGCGAGGTGGCGGATTCACTTTTTCTCTCTTAATTTCCTTCATAGTGAATGAGGTCGCTTCGCTCTCCTGCTTTCTTTTGCTTCCTCTCGCAGGAGATGGGGCATAGGGAGAAGAAAGAAGAATTTTGTTTTGCCCTCAGAGTTTGACTCCTTGTCGAATGAATCTTTGGAGTGGGCCAATGAGAATTGCGAGCTTCTTTCATGGTGTTGCTTTTATGTGCAATGCACAATATAATAAAAGTGAGGGTTAAGTGTAGAAGAAAGCAAGTGTGATATGGACGGTTTGAGGTAGAAGACCTTTTTTTTGCCTTTTATACATTCCTGTAACCTAATGTTTATTGGAACGCACAGACTTGCAGAGACGAATATGAACACACACATCGAAATATGTATAAACGTGGTTTATTAACTGTGAGGCCGGTTTTTTTGTGTGTAGTGTCTCGTGACCAAAAAGTTACTTAGCACACAGTCACAAAACCTTACGACTTTAGTATATAGATTATTCCAAACGTGATAACCGAATTGATTATCACAATTATCCAAACGTCGTGGCTTTATTAACAACATTGACATGCATATTATCCTATCCATTATCGTTTCTTTTTTTTCACCATAACTGTACTATTTATAGGTCTATAGATTGATCTCTCTGTTGAGACACCTTGGAAAAAAGGTAGTTGCATGATGAATCCAACCTTGACAATCCTTTCGGGATATCGACCTGAATGCGTCTTGGAACCTAGTGCGCATGGTTTCGTTCGCCTCAAGGCGGCTTCTCTTGAAACTGTTCTTGACCTTCGACCAGCATTCCTCGATTGGATTCAGGAATGGTGAGTAAGGAGGAAGATATTCACAAAAATGGCCTGCTTCTTCTATGAGTTCTCTAACCAGTGGAGACTTGTGAATACGCGCATTATCCATTAGAAAAGTATATCCATGCATCTCTTTAGCCTCCAATATCTCAAGAACCTCATAAATGAAGTCCCTAAAATAGGCCCCGGTTGTTGAGCAACCAACTATACCATCCTCGGATACCTGCGGAGGACGTGCTGCATTTCTACCACGACCACGACCACGGCCACGCCCCCCCGGCCACGACCACGGCCGTTGTTGTTCGGGACCTCATCTTGATCATCCTCCGCCACCGGCTCTTCATTCGCATCAAGGTCTACTGTAGTCACTGACATACAGATGATCCCAGTCGATGAAATTGCACCTACAACGCTAACATTTCTACCACGTACGGTAGGACGCACAACGTTGACGGGCTTTCCTTTACGGGACCATCCATAATCTCGGATCAGATGCAGGTTAAACCCCGCTTCGCCAATGAAAATGGTCTTTTTCTCAAACTTCTCGTGGTTTGTGGGGTTTTGCATCTCTTCAGCAAATCTCTCTCTCGCTGTAAGTACAGCGGGATCATTTCGCTTGTCAGAGACCTTTCTGATCCGCTTGAGTGTGTACTCACACATATTTGTGACATAATTGAAAACCGTGGCAAGAGACACTTGGACGTCAGGGAATTCGTCGTGGAGAGCCTTGTGTACTTCCATGAGCGTCGAAAGAGGTTTTTCGTCTAAGAAATCCTCTAAGTACTGGCAGTGTCTCGCTGCCAATTTCGGAGCCACTCGACGCTTCTTGGAAGGGAGCTTGCCTGTTTCCCTGTCTATAACAAACTCCCAGGTAAACATAATTGGTAACAATATCCCGAGATATCATTTAGCACAAGTAGTCTTTAAACTTAATTATTACCTCCAGGCGGTCCTTGGATGCATGTGAACGGCCCTAGCCGCTTCAGCTACTGTACACATGTGTACTGTCCAGTACTCAATCAGCCTTTGAGAAGCCTCTTCTGTAATCTTAGAATATGTGGTAGGGGAATTGCGTTTCCTTTTACGACACATATCTCTCAGGCTTGGCTCCTCATACTCATTTTCGTCTTGATCAAAAAAAGCCTCAGGTGCCGGATTGCGCTCTCTTTCTAGCTCATCCTCATCGAATTGGAGCTGCGAATATATGCAGGTCATTTTTGGCCCTTTTTCTTTGTTATTGTTTCTGCCAACAGGCTCACTAATGATAGGCGAGTCAATGACAGAGGTTTCAGCAGCAGGCGCACCCAGGGCAGGTGCATCGAAATCAAGCTCGTGGCCAGTATACATGGGGGGCGTCCAAGGGTTGTACGGGTCTGCCTCTTCATCGCTCTCTTCCTCTACAATCATCCGACGAGGGCGAGACCGCGACGAGGAGGCTACATGGACGAACGAAATACCATGACGATATAGATTTTGGAGATGAGGTTTGGAAGAGTCACTTTTATTCCCAGAGTCTTGTGCGCGGGGCTGAGGGATGGCGCTGTCACAGCCTCCCCCCTCGGCTTTGATCTCAATAGCCTATGGATATTGCAAAATAGAGGAACCAATGTTTATAGCCAAGAAGATGGAACAAGTTACAAAAGAACCACCAAGACCACATACATTAGAACTGTCATCCCACTTCAAGGCGGCTTTCTGAGCCTCGAGGTCTTTATAGAGCTCGTCGTCATCGGTGTCAACCAAGTTGATAATTTCAGGTTGATTCTTGGTAAGTGCCATAGTGAATTTGAATTAGGTGATTAAGAGTGTTGAAGCGATATCAGTTGAAGGATACAAGCGGTGGTAACTTTTGTCTTTTTATTTTTCTTTAAACCTCAATTCCTTTTATACATGGACTCATCATTGCATGTTAGCGTGGTACCAATGTGTCAACGCGCCAACGCGCCATGATCTTCGCGACGCGTCTTACATCAAAAAAAAAAAAAAAATGGGCGACCTTTTTTTTTTTTTTTTTTTTGAATTCGAAGAAAAAAATCCAACGCAGTTGATAATTTCCAGGACGCGCCGATAATATCACAAGGTCCCATGGCTATTTCCGCATGACCATCTGGATAAAATGAACTGCATGGTTGGACAAAATTTGTAAACATTCGGATAAATTTCTCCGCCCTTTTCGGTTAACTTTTTAACTTAACTTTGGATAATTTTTTTTAGTGATTGGAACAATTCAAAATAAAATCGGATAAAGTTTATTTTAAAATGGATAAAACAATTAAAAACGCTGTAGCATCACCAATAAAACACTTACTACGCCTGATCTTATCTTTGCCTGAGCGACATATCCAGTAACGCAGGGTGTGTATACAACCTATGTTCAAACAGCTAGAGCTTAGTTTCAGCAGCAGTATATTACTTCCTCGTCAGTGAGCATCTTATCTAAAGTGGAGCCATTTATTGAATACATATTAGCGGCCATATAAAAGAGGATGAAGACAAGTCTGTGGCACCAGCGGATGGAGCGCGGGCTTCGGCGAGCCTAATAGGGTGCAAAGCCTGCTTGGAAGGGAAGTGCTCCTATTCGAACCATTCGAATCGAATTTCACTGATATCGAATTCGATTCGAACCGTTCAATACTCAAACCACTCGATACGCGAACCATTCGGCACTTGAACAATTCGGATCATTCGAACCATTGGCATAATAGGAAATGGTAATATTAAATTTGTGTTTGTAATGATTTTAATGATGTTTTTTTTTTTTTTTTTTTTTTTATTGGGTGTACTAGTATAATGACCATGCTTACGCTTGCTTCTCCCGGGCCAAGTTCATTATGCTCGGTGAGAGAAATAGTCTTCTCCCTACAACGGTCTAGCATTTAGTGATTTTGGATTCTTGGTTGAAAGAGATTCCTAGATTGAGTCTTATAGAGTTTTCTAGATAACAGTATAAGCAGCTTTCAATGCTAGGAAATCAAATTAACCTTTTTACAATACAGCTCTAAACTATATCACTCACGCCACTTGTCAATTCGAACCACTCAAATCACTTGAACAATTCGAGTTACGCTTGGCCTGTAATATATTCATCAATGGAGGAGGGCAAGCTCGTTATTGGAACGCATTCAGTCAACATCTCATCCTTACTCGACTTGTTATTTTTCCATTTTTATTTATTTTTTGCAATCATTCAATTCCTTTCCCCATCATTGAGGCGCCCAGAGTTGGAGCAGGTAGAAGGAACAATTGTACCTTTTAAACTCTCCAAAAAGCCCACTAGGTATATCCAGTAAGCTAAAAAGGCGTCAAGTTCAAGTCATGATGACCCAAGGGCTCTGCGTAGCGAAATAGCTTAAAAGCACTCAATTCATATTCCTTGTTTCTAGCTGTCCAAGCTGAAAAACATGACGATTTATGCTTATTATCCGAGAACCAGGATCATATGTCCCCACCCTTTGCTTTCCTCCGGACTATTTAATCCTAAATAGTCCATGCAGAAAAAAAAAATCTCTGTCCCTTGGACCGTAAACTGCTTTCACCAACTCATGGGCAGATCGGATCCAGTTCTCTGCGCTCCCTACTAGCAGAAAGCGTTTATCAAATTACATGCCAAAGAAAAAAAAATAAATAAAATCAATCAGTAAAAAAATCAGCAGCAAATCATATACCAAGCTATATCATCACGATGCACTATGCCCATCATCCAGTTGCCTGCACATCTAGCAACTTTTACCATTTCCTCATTCTTTCTTCTCAGCTTCAAGAAAAACAAACGATTAAACGCTTGCCTCTATTATTTTCTATCTCTCTCCCGGTGATCTAAAAATGGCTATCATCCGCGTCTTTAAAAAACCGATTGGTTGCAGGCTCAAGTCTTTGCCTCTAACAGCAATAGTATCAGGTTATATTGCTAGGCGGCATTCATAGCTATTCTGCCAGTGCACGTTGCCATCGTACCAATCGCACCATTTCCCTGGAATCAGTCCAATTACGGTTGTAGCGCTACCGTAGATGCGTGGTGTATTTAGCCGTCCTGCAAGTGATGCCGGAAACATTAATGGGATGTACCTTGCGCAAACCTCATCTCAAATGCGGCTCGAAAAGTTTAAACTCAACATGGCAGCAGCGAGGGCTGCAAGAGGTTTCTTCATTAGTACTGTTAAGCGCTCGAGGGAGCAATGACTGGAAATCGACTCTCTCCTCACAAACCTGTAAATAAAGCAATCATAGTTCCTATATGCTCGAGCAACACCATTCTTTTATGCATGGACATGACTATTTTCGACTTGCTGTGTACTTTTATTGCTTACAGGAATTTTACTTAATCTGAGTACCTTCAAGCGTTGGTACCCAACGAGGTAAGTGGACCCCACGAGACAAAACACTAGATTGATGCGATCGTGAGCGGAGTCACGGGTCGTCCGCCCAGTTGCTACTATCATTAATTGCTTTATGTAAACTAATGCATTTATTGAGTCCATGAAATCCGTCTTTCACGTCATCTCACCAGATGAACCACTGAAAAAAAATCGAGGAGGCAGCCCCAACAAAAAGACAATTACAAGACAAGAAACACCCTCTACAGAAGCCATAGGTGGGTCATTGACGACGCAAACTTTAATCTCGCAACCTGTAAAGAAGCATCTAAACAAGGGTGACCCAATCTTTACCATCAAACGTGCATGGCTGAGGATCAAAGATATTATGCGCCTGCGCCCGCACATGCACCCAGTCAACAGCTCAACACCGCTTCCCATGGCATCCATGAATGAGGAGCAAGTTGCTGTTGCCAGGAGAGACTCAGTCAGATTTGTCCTCAATTAACTTCTTAGTAAGCCATCAGCCACGAATCACGCACTCGCCGCATATAAAGTGTATATAAGGCAATGGCAGGTATAAATATTTCTGCATAATTTACGAGGCAATCTTATACGATGGCATATATAATGTACCATGATATGAGAGCAGATCACTATATTTTCTTTTCTCCTCTATAATTTTTTTTTTTTTTTTTTTTTTTTTTTTTTTAAAAAAAAAATGAAAGCGATACTGGGATAAGGATTATGAAAGAAATGGTAATGTTGATCTCGATGCGGTAGATTACACTGTTGGTGCTTCTCGCATGGTGGAGTTCTTTAAGGCCGTAGCTTTCAAGCACACGTCAAAAAAGTACATCGGTGTGAATGAGGATTACGTGGGGCCGATAAATAGGGGGTTGCAGGCGGATACAGATGAGGGGCCACCGAGCCCAGACACAAGATCGCATTAGGTGCCCTCACCATTTCTCAGTTCAACCGATAGAAATAATCAAATAAACAAGCAAGCAAATAAACTCCATTAGAACTAGGCAAATAAGAGTGCATAGACCACATCAAGGTCTTCAAGAAAATAAAAAAAAGGAAGCAGGATAATAAGTGATATGAATGTCTTTTACAGCATAGGGAGAGATTAATAGCGTAATCATTCAATGGTAATAGGGAATAGAGGACTCCTGGGCGCGTAACGCTAGTCCCTGCCCAACATGCTACGCGCAGACTGCAGCTAGTGCGGGGCGCAGAACCCAAAGATGAGTTGGTCACTAGACTGCTCTAGGCTTTCTGAGCCACGGGGCACGCTACCAGATCACCCTCACGTGGTGTGCCCTGGACAGACTTATTAGATGCAGACAGGCGGAGAACCTGGTAACTCTATAATATTTCTTATATGTTATCATTCTTCTATCCACAAGCACTCATTCAATTTCGTTGTTCATTATGTGATTATGAGAGTAACGAAAAAAAAAAAAAAAAAAAAGCTTTCTGGTGCTGCCGTGCTTATACGAGCGCTTAATTGGAGCGCAGGCCTTTTAAGTACACACCCAAAGAGCACTTTGATACTGTTGGCTCGATTGAAGACTTTTTTCTGCGTGTGTGTTTAGCAATGGCTAATTCAAGAATGCTCAATGAATGAGGAATGAGGCTGCAATGTTGCAATGGAATTGTGAGAATGGAGATGTTCATTTTGCATGAGGTTGTTTTAAAAGCTTTGAATGCACAGTCTTCAATGGCGGCGCACTCTACAAGACAAGAACTTGCAGAATGTGAGCAAAAAAAAAAAAAAAAAAACTCCAAGTGGCAGATGCAGAAAGTACAATCGCCATTGCGGACATGGCTCATGAGTTGAAATTCACATCTAAAATGCTTCTCGAGGCTCTCCTCAAGCCAGAGAGAGTGATCGATGAAAATGACGGCGTCAATAATGGCAACAATAACAATGGTGTACATAATGCTGAGAAATAAAAAATAAAAGATAAAAAAAAGAGCACCAGTCGAGTGGAGAGAAAGGGAGGAATGTATACGAGCAGGATATAAGGATGGTATAAATAACAGTAAATAAGGTATACATTCTCCTTGTGCAACACACATGCATCTAATTGGACCAACAGAAGAGGGAGGCGGGCCGATTGCCTTTTAGGATTTTAGAATGACACGAAGAGGGATAAAAGAGTGTTAAGAGAGAAAAGAAATTAAAGTGAATATGATAGAACACGTTTTCTTCGTCCAAGAGAAAAGAAGGCTGTAGTAAACAAAGAAGGAAAAAAGGCTGTAGCGAGTGACAGCGATGTAACGTAAACAGATGCAAGGATCCTGTCGACAGAGAATTAACTTGTTCGCAGAGAGAAAATTAATTAAATTTTGTTTATGTAAACATTAAACCTAGAATTGCATCTTACACATCTTGGCATGAGCTTATTGTGCAAGACATGTACACATTGTTGAGAGCCATAAAAGTCGAAGGCGAAGAGACTAATTTTATACTGCATGGCATGGGCATTGTGAGAGCCAAGGAGGGCGAATACTACTTGAGAAGCATTGAGGGCTGAGGACGAATACTGCTTGTGCAGTGAGAAAGTTAAAAATGAGAAATGAAAAAGGAAAATTTAATCTGTGCTTCAACGCTATGCTACAATAAAAATAAAAAAAAAAAAAAAAAGTGCAAACCCGATTACTATTTAAGCATCCTTCAATTCGTCAATTGACCTCGATTATCATCATCATCATCAAGCCTTTTTATTCTTTCCCACTTTCCTCTTCTCTTCTCTTCTCTTTATATTCCTCCACTTTCTCTACAATCCTTTCTAGCTTTCTCCCTTCACCTTCTTTTTTCTCTTCGCATTTTAAAAAATAAATAAATAAAAAAGAAACAAATGGCTGAACCTACTCCTGTCACCCTTGAACCTGCCTGTGTAGTCACTGACGGAACAAGTCTCTACGCTCTTGCCATCGGAACATCCCGCACAACGCCTCCCTCCTCCCCCAATGACGCTCACTACGTCCTCGTAAAGTCCAACCCAAATCCATCTCCAGATCTCTCTGACATCTCCTGGACACCTGTGAGCGTGATCCGGAACGAGGGTCTCAATGATATCGAGACTCCAGACGCTAACCCCGCTCGGGCCTGCCATATCGACGAAACATCAAAGGTCTTTACAGTTTTATCCAGCAGGTCCAGAACAGAAAAAACCTGGAGGACCTATGATGTCGCCCGTGGGATCCAATACCGGCCAAGCGCTAATGGAGGGCCAGGCAGCTGGGTAAACGTCACAGTTTCTCCAGTCTCTCCTGATTTCGAATGGGGTGATTTGTCCACAGAGCTTTATAAGCCTAAAGGCAGTGAGAACCTTTTGTTTGCATCTGCAGATCCCCATGCTGGCAAAATCTGGATCGCATCCATGGATCCTTCCACCTTGATAATGAAGCAGAACCCAACCCCATGATTATTTGTATGTATTCTCTATATCCCCTTTGTCCTTTATATTATCAACTGATTATAGGTTTTCTTTTTTTTAAAAGCGTGAAAATCTATTACAGAGCAATTGACATGATTCAATACTTCTAACTTTGCGATGATCTCTTTTCCTTTTTTTTTTTTTTTTTTTTTTTTTTGAATTGTCAAGGACCAAACGCTGTATGGCGACTTGATGCGTATTGGCTTTGCCAACGACAACTTATACTTCCTTGGAAGAAATATTACTGGCAACAAGTTCCTTTTAGGCGCCACCTCTGTCTCTGATGTATCTAAATGGCCCTCCACGATAGCAACATTTAACGCAACATTAGTTGAAGAAAAATGCGGTGCCTGTGCATATAATGCCTCTTGGAACTGGCGTCGTCCTTGAATGTCGAGTAAGTTTTTTTTTTTTTTTTTTTTTTTTTTTTTTTTTAAATCCACTCGACCGTAGAAAGAACAGGATAAAAAATGTTTTTTATATTTATTTTTTTGCGAGATATTATTACTGACGCGGTACCATATTCATCTTTTTTTTTTTTTTTTTTTTTCTTCATTTTTTTCCATTTCTTTCCATAGGAAAATGTGGTCCTCTTTGATGGATCAAACTTTAGTGCTGTCCCTGAATCAAAAGTACAACCCGGTATAGGCTTTACCTTTGTAACAATGCCTGGCCCTGTCCCATTTGTGCTCATGGCCCAAGATTATAAATTGTTCAGTATCCCACTCAGTGGACCCAACGCAGGAAAGGTGTATGATGCAAAGCCCATCCGGATCCCAGACACCTCCTTCGATAACCTTGCTCCCAACGCACCAAGTGCTACCGGTGATTCAAAGTCGAGCAACTCGGGTGTCATCATTGGGGTCGTTTGTGCAGTCTTGCTTGTTATCGGAGCTGCCGGCTTTGTCTGGTACAGGAAGAAACGAGCTGCACGAAACAACTCACCTGTCCTATCAAAAGCTTAACCTTTATGCAGTGCAGGCTCGCAGTAATAGAGGGCAAAATGGGATGAGAAAGGAAGACGCTGGATACAGCTATGAATGAAGCCACACATAGCTTTCACTTTTTTTTATTGATGACTATATAGAATCTGCGGTGCCGATGATATATAATTGAAAATGCAAAAAAAAAAAAAAAAAAAAAAAATGTTTATTAGACTACTCAATAAAGGTTTTATTTATTTTCTATTTCACGTTGCTTTTTACGACCCATGCATAGTTCGCCCACTTTAGCTGCAGAATCTCCTTCGTTTGCTGCTAAACAAAGAGGGACATTGCACTTTTCACACCATGTTTGAGTTTTGTTGGCGGTGCCGTGTGATGGAGCCCTACTATCTTTTACTTCTTGGCGTGGAGTCTAGGAACACTATACACATGCTGCAAGCTCCTCTCTCATTTCAGGCCAATGGCCATTATCCTCGAAGCGGTATTCAGGTAACTTGGAGTGTTTAGTTACTCTTTGACGATGCGTCTTCTTAACACTTGAGCGTCGAGTTTTGGTGGTCTCACGAATGGAATTAATAAGACTCCAGATAAGCTTATGTCAGAACTTCCAGGCGTGTGAGTGGAGCCTTATAGGAGCTAACGATTAAGGTATCCAACAACTCAAGAGGCAAGCATTTGTAAGATTTATGATATCGTCTTGACATCGGACTGAATTCGGGGGGTGTGGGCAGAGCAAGTTGGATTCTTCTTCGCTTGTTGGTGACTTCAGTACAGCATTGAGATGTCCTTGTTGTCTTCTCCCTCTTCTTCAATATCGTCGCCTTATATTCTGCGGCGACGTGGAAAAGAAAAAGAAATACCAAAGACACCACCCTTCATTTCCCTCTCATTAGCACGAGCCACATTCATTGTCATTAGTGATGGAGCATTCATTAGCGAATGAAGTTTGAAATTTACTAATATGTGAGTTGATCTAAGTGCTCCAGTTCATGTAGTTTTCACCCTCTTTCTGGGTATTGGGGTGTGGCTTAAGAAAATAAAGATATCGTACAGATTTGTACGTAAACTGTTGGAGGGAAATCTAGCAATGACGGTATAACTGCATTGGAATGTACTAAGAAGCTTCCTGGGAACTCTCATTAGCGAAGTAGTACAAAATCTGACACGTGACTTATTCTGCATATTTAAAAAGCTCATTCATTAGCCCAAAACTGCGCATTTTCTCTTCTCATCACCATCTCACCATCTACCATGGCAACACCATCCAAGCCCTCCGAAGACATGGTCTTCTACGATATTGCTATGCGCCCGCCAATTGCTTCTACCTGCTGTGCAGTGAACCCCTGGAAGTCCCGATTGGCGCTTAACTTTAAAAATATTGCTTATTCTACCACATGGGTTCCTCTTCCAGACATTGCTCAAGTTCGTTCCGATCTCGGTGTGGACGCCTGTCGCAATTTTGGCGATGGCACAAAATTCTATACACTTCCCATTCTGGTTGATCGCAATACAAACACCAAAATTGGAGACTCCTTCGACATTGCCGTCTATTTGCAAACCGAGTACCCCAATTCAGGCTCTGGCAATTTGTTTCCCCCTCAAAAACTCGATTTTGTCTACAACCTCGATGATGCACTACTTGTGCCACTGTCAGAGCGGAAAGGGGACGAACATGACGAGTATTCCCGATTCAATACAAATGTCGATGCGGCATTCACCGCTCATCTTTCTCTTATGGCATACAACCTCCCCTTTGAACCAGCCACTGCTGAAGCTAGCAGGGCCGAATTCATTCGGCGCGCTGGCGTAAAATCTTGGGACGATTTCGAGGTTAAGGGGGAAAAAAGAGAGAAGATAAAGGAGTCTTTCCATCTCATGCTGGGTGACCTTAGCAAGTTATTTTTGAAGGACACCACTGGGCCTTTCATATTAGGTGAGCAAGCCAGTTATGCTGATCTAATCGTTGGCGGGTGGCTACGCATGATGCGCGTCACTCTCCCAGAGGATGAGTGGGAGGAGGCGAGAGGCTGGCATGGAGGTATCTTTGGACGTTTACATGATAGTCTGGAGAAGTATGCGGAAGTTAAGTAGGAGAGTGTACCTGATTGTTGGAGTTATCTAGCTATAGATCATGTGTTCCCTAGCCTGATTGCTGTATCTTTTAACCCTCGAATCAAAAATAAAATACAAAACTTTTTTAGAGATTATTCTTCAAAGTTTGCATAAACCAAACACATACAGTACATAGTGGTTTATTGACATGCTTTGATTCAAAACTATTAGTTCTAACTTATAGTGCTTTTAATTGTTTTATCCATTTTAAAAAACGTTTTTTCCATTTTCCATTTGGATTGCTCCGAGGGGAGATACGCTTTATCCAATCTAAGCTAATAAAATTACCCTATAAGTTATCCGAATATGTTGATTGTTATCGAATTGATTATCACAATTATCCAAACATTGTGTCTTTATTAGCTAGCTAGATGACCAATTTGAGTAACTTGATATATACTATCCTATTCATTAGCGTTTGTTCCTTCTCCACTCTACTCTTATAGATCTATAAAATAATCTCTTTGTTGAGACACTTTAGAAAGAAGGTAATTGCATGACTAATCAAGCCTTGACAATCCTTTCGGGATACCGAACCTGAATGTACCTTGAAACCTAAAGTGCATAGTTTCACTCGCTTCAAGACGGTTTCACTTAGAGCTGTTCTTGACCTTCGACTAGCATTATTTGATTGGAATGATGAGTAAGGAGGGAGATATTCACAAAAATGGCCTGCTTCTCTGACCAGTGGAGACTTGTGAATATGCGCATTGTCCATTAGAAAATTATATCCATAAATCCTTTAGTCTCTAATATTTCAAGAACCTCACAAATGAGGTCCCTAAAATAGACTCCACTTGTTGAGCAACCAGCTACACCATCCTCGGATATCTGCGGAGAGCGTGCTGTACTCCTACTACGATTATGACCGTTGTTGTTCGGGACCTTGTCTTGATCCTCCTCTGTCATTAACTCTTCATCGGCATCAGGATCCACTGTAGTTGCTGACATACAGATGATCCCAGTTGATAAGATTGCACCTACAACGCTAACATTTCTATCACGCACGGTAGGACGCATAACGTTGGCAGGCCTTCCCTTACGAGATCCATATTTTCGGATCAAATACAGGTTAAACCCTGTCTCATCAATGATCTTTTTCTCAAACTTTTCGCAGTTCACTGGGCTCTGCATCTCCTCGGCAAAACTCTCTCCCCCTGTAAGTACCGCGAGATCATTTCGTTTACCTGAGGTCTTTCGAACCCGCTTGAGTGTGTGTATCACACATATTTGTGACATAACTGAAGACTATAGCAAGAGACACTTTGACTTCAGGGAATTCGTCGTGGAGAGCCTTGTGGACTTCCTTGAGTGTCGAAAGAGGATTTTCGTCTAAAGAAGCCTCTAAGTACTTGCAGCGCCTCTCTGACAATTTTGGAACCACTAGAGGCTTCTTGGAATTGAGCTTGCCTGTTTTCCTGTAATGATTAATGCATCTATAAAAAAGTTTTATATTCCTCCTATTGAACTCCTCACATTACTGCTCACATCCTCCCAACGCATTCTTTCGCCATCTACATCTACAACACCTGAATCAAACACAGGCATTTCACCACTCACTCCAACGTATCACCATGAGCGTGACACGTTGGAGTGGTTCCTAACTTCAACAGACCAATAACCTCTATTAGGAGAGACTATCAACCCAGGTCCTTCAAGAGAATGCAAGAAGGTGGAGAAGCAACGGATGCGACAAAACAAGCTTCGTCAAGTTGTACAGGAAAAGATCAACCTAGTCAGGCTCCATAGCGCGGTAGAATGGATCAACCCAGATTGTCCTCCTTTCAAGTCGTTACTACGGTGACGAATATTACCACGACTATATTACAGCAACCTATAAATACTGGATAAAAACAATGCCCTTCAACATCATCAAATGATGTCATAGAGGCCCCCGAGTGGATGCTGGGACTATGTGGAGAAGAAAGGACAATTGGTACCTACATAGCAGTCACAGTTCTGCTAAACAAATTGTAAATGAATCGCTTAAGGGCTCTATCACCTACGCCTCCTTTTGCACCTACGCCTCTTTTTGCACCTACGCCTCTTTTTACACCTACGCCTCTTTTTACACCCATCCCTCTTGTTACACACAATGTCAAACGTCACATTTACATTCATTTTGAAAGGCGTAACAAATGGACAACTTGCTGAGTTAAAATCATTACTGAATTCACTGAAGACAACCTCCCAAGACTCAATAATTCACGAGCATGAACCAAAGCAACCCGAATTATTAAATGTAGACCCAAATGATTCTATAATCACCGATTCTCTGGAATGCGAACAAATAGCCCCAGTTGATATTAATGGCAATCAGGTTTGTCATCGAATTTTATTTCCTTTTTTTTTTTTTTTTTTTTTTCTTTTTCTTCTTTCTTTAAAGCTAACCTTGACGCATACTTACTACTATGTAGCATCACTTCCCAAACGGAGATATCGACAATTTTACGATTCCCTCTAACGACAAAATAGGCTGGATAATGCCTCGAATCTCTCATGGTCAAAATGGTGCGACCTATTATTCTTGCAAAGGCGATTTCAAATGTAGGGAACCAGGATGCGACTATAGAGCAACACCCAAAGCTAAAACAAAACCAGATGAACAACTATATTGCCAGCATCACAAATCATCATTGATGAATCATATTGTATGCAAGGCGAGATTGCATTCATCGCTTGTTAATGGTCAGATAATATACAAACATAAAGGAAATCACAATCATGATATTCCTATCAAATATAAAGCCGCAAGTAACATGGACTCTTCACCTAAACAAATCAACTTACGGACAGATCTATCAGTGTCTAATCACCAGATAGTGCGCCCTGAGATTGACACGGAAACATTCGGCATTCCTTGGGGAATAGCTTCAACATACAAAGCGACAAAGACTTGCGCCGTCGATACAACATTGATGGCATGGTACTTACTTCATCACTGCAATGGCGTCCGTATTCCTTCTCATTTTAGAAATCGTCAGGTTCTTGATACCGTTATGGGATTAATTGGGAAAGAGCAATATAACCTTGCGCGGATAATTTGGTACTCATCATTGAACATCGGTCCTTGCGAAAGCAAAGTGACTAATAATTGGATAGCCACCCTTGATAAAACATTCATTGAGCAATTCCCAGAACTCACCTCCACTCATATCACGACAACTTCAACTTGCTCTTCGATTCATTGTCCTCAAAAAACGAAATCAGAATCCAGTGTACATCCTATCTTCATGATCCAAGACCCAACAACTATTTCTCAACAAACATTTGATGAGAGCTTAAAAAAGGACAGCTATACTTGCGACCAATCCATCCCTGAAAAATCTATAAAAAAATATTGTTCGAATCCTTTTCTACACCAATCCATTCACGACATTGAGACGGGTGAGACTCGAAACTGGTTCTGCTGCAATGGAAAAAGGACGGAGAAGAGCGTTATAAAAAAACCTCCGTGCTTGCTGGTTTTAGGAAATTCTCATTCTTTTCCCAAGCTTAAACGCCCTGCACAAACTCTAAGCATCAATGGAGCTAATTATGACCTTGGAGTAATTTTCTTTGCAGATGATTCGAAAACGTTGAGACACTTCTCGTGTTCCGTATTTAATAGAGAGACGTCTTATGGATACTACTATGATGGTGTCCTTAAAGGGCAGGTGCTACATAATCTTTCCAAGTCAAGCATTCTCCCTTCGGTTATCTCCAAAAAAGAAAGGAGTTCTATCAGTATTTGTCAAGTTTGGTATTACGCTAGGGACTCAGAAGAGAGAATAGAGAATGAGCAAGCCTATACAGGAAAAAGACAGTATGAAGATCCAGCCCTCAACACCCCAAACAAAAGGCAACAACTTAACTTAAGAAATTAGCCCCCTGCACACTTTTACATTTAATGAGCTGGAGACCGTGGAGAAACTACAATCTGCTCTTATGTCGTCAGAAAATTTAATGCTTTGTCTCGTGAGAAAAATACAAAAAATAAAATACAAAGTATGTAAACTGCAGCCTAGAGAGGGAGCATCTGGCAAAATATCATTGGATGGAGTAACCACAGAGAGACAAGTTGGAAGTCAGTCTGAATGACTTAAGGATAAAAAAGCGACAAAATAACCAAAGACCAAAAGGCATTGTACCATAAAGCATCCTTGAAGATAATGCTCCGTGTGTATATCTCAGACTTGCATTCTACCTTGCCGTCTCCGACCTGTTCCCTAAGGTTGTTTGGGTTTGTACATCGCGATAAACCAACATAGGGATGGCCGTGGCTGATGACATCTTGAGGAAGATAAACATCGACGTACTTATGTGTCTGTCCTTGAGACTTGCTGATAGTCATGGCAAAGACTGGCTTGACTGAAATTTGGCATCTGTAGAGCATGATAGGTGAAGAGTGGTCGTCAACCATTGTAGGCGCTTGGTTCTCCGGATGACTGTTAACCCGCATATCCTTGCTCAGTCTGAGTGTCGTCATCGAAGGCCAAATATAAGAGATAGTAATGATGAAGCCATGCTTTTTATCCAGGTAGGTCTTGATCATATAAGGGAAATTTACATTCGTTTTTTATTACTTTTTATTCCATTTATATCTTTGCTTGCTTATCTGTTACGAGACTTCTATCCCGTAATCTTTGCAGTTGCTGTCACCTCTATTATCTCAACATATGTCTGCAGCAAAAGACGCGTCCTAGGGTCCATACATCTTAAAGGACTTGGAATGGCAATACGCTGACCTGATATCGAGTCAACCTTTGTCACCCTTGTATTCTGCTATCAAATACATCAATTGAATCTGATTACCAATCAAAAACAGAATAAGGGCCAAATAGAATATGCTAAAATGTAACGGATAACTGGAATAGCGAAGAGATAAGCCCGTTGCACCATCAGAGATCGCCTCTCTCAACCTTCATAACGGCCATACAGCTCACTTAATGTTCAAGGTACCAATTCTAGTTGACTGTCGTTCCACCTGTGATCTCGGTATGTGACGAGACGCTGCGGTAAGAATACAAAACGCTGGTGTCGTCTTCTGGGGTGAGGCTCCTTTGCAGCATAAGCATTATTTTGAGGCTGTCGACAGGTTGCTTCGAGATATTATGGGACATGACACTGCATTCGGTGCTAAAGTATTTGTATTTGGAGGCGACTAGAGATGGGTGCTTCCAGTTGTCGTCCGTGGGACGCAGGGTCAGATTGAGGGTACTTTATTGAAAAGATCTTATATTTAGCCTTTGGTGATGACACTTAGGCTGAGCAAGGATATGCGGGTTAACAGTCATCCAGAGAACCAAGCGCCTACAACACTTGACGACCACTCTTCACCAATCATGCTCTACAGACGCCAAATTCTAGTCAAACCGGCCTTCGGTTGTTCTATCACTTCTTCATCCTCAAGCCCTACAGACCGGCTTTCAACTCACCGCTCTGCGCCTACTCCATCCAATGATATTTTTGCCAGATGCTCCCCTCTAGGCTGCAGTTTACATATTTTTGTTTGTAATTTTCTCACGGGACAGAGCATTAAATTTTCTGAGCAGATTGTAGCTTCGCCATGGTCTTCGGCTCGTAACAAAAAAAAATATCTGCTAAAAGTCGTCTGTGATTGATTTCCCTTTTAGTGGGTGAACAATCCAAGACTTGCTGAATCCTTGCCTCATTATTGTAGACAGAGACGACATCGAAAGATCAAAAAAGCAATGTCGCTATGAACGCCTTGCTACCACAGCTGTCACAAACCAGCTACTTTATCCTTAGATAAATATTTTTTATAGAGATAATACTGGAACAGTTACAATGTCTCAAAAAACATCTAGTCCCATGAGGCCAGCCGCTTTGACTTTTTTTTTTTTTTTTTTTTACCCAGTTTGTACAAGCATTGCCCCTTTATTTCTTTGTTGAACAAGCATCGCCTCTTCATTTTTTATTGGGCAAGCTTTTCTTGTTTTTTTACCCCTGAAATGAGGGCAAAAATATAAAAAGGCGGTTCAAAAAAAAATCATACGATTAACAATACCATTTTTCACAATGCTCGTTTCACCCTATATGATTGCCTTCTCGGCCACTACCTTAGTGACATTTGGAAAGCTTAGAAACACTTATAACGGCCTCTGTTTAGATGCTGCACATGGAATGCAGCGTGATAGCCCCCTTTCCTTGTAAGTCATCAGCACTAAATAATAAATCTTCCACTAAAACACTAAAAAACAACGAAATGACTTATGAGCATGTAATTATTAGGTTGAATGCCACGAAGTTAGACATGGAGATTGGATGGTTCTTAAGAGCCGAGATCAATATTGGATAAAAAATTATGAGGGTCAAGACGACAATACTCGTCAAGGTTGGTGTATTGATTTTTATCTTCCAAGAACTGACCGATATCCAAGTAAGTTCATAACGTAAATAGGACTAGAATCGTTGTTCATAAAAGACTGATTAGGTATATTCTAATTGAACCGAACTTGTCTCTTATATTAAAATATTACAAAAAATTATGTGACAGCCAAAAAAAGGTGACTTTAAAAAGACGAAGTGACTGGTGGGATACGATGAAACAAAAATAAACAAAAGAGAAACAAAAATAAACGATGAAACAAAAAAAAAAAAAAAAAAAAAAAAAAAGCATGTATATATATCATGAAGCTTCTTTGATAATTAGCTTCCTCAATCTCTCCACCTCCGAACCTAAATTTTTTAATTTGATTTTTTTGAAATGGTTGCCACACGCTCCGCACGCTCCGCACGCTCCACAAACTCTACACGTTCTACACGTTCCACAGCTTTACCAAATCCATCGGGTGTACAACATATTATCCAAGCACGACGAGCTCAGCGGGCTGTGCAACGTATCAAAGAACGACCCGTAGACGCTGAAGAGGAACTAATACAAAGCCAACAGGCAGTAAAGGATACTGAAGAAGGGTTGTATGATGAGTTCTACAGCTCCATCGACGAATACGCCCTGCTTGCTTTACTCGAACAAGAGGAGAAAGAAGAGAAAAAGAGTGAGAGTGAAGAGGAAAGAAAACTTGAAGAAAGAAAGGCAAGAAAAACTGGGATTGCAGCTGAGATTGGCTGCAGGGAATGCTTGAACATCGGCTGCTCTTCTCAATATAAGTGTATTTGTCCTTCTCTGGAGCAGCCAGCCCCCGCAACTCCTCCGCCACCAGTTTATCAATCACAATCTTCAGAGAAGATGAATGAAGCGTATGTGCACTATGAAGCTGCACCCATCAATTGCCCCAGATGTTTTGCGGAGCTGTTGTTTGATGTAGAGCCTCTGAATATAAAGCTATGGAGGGCGGAAAAAATAAATGATCGTCAATAAACGTCGCCAGAGCTCTGTTTTCTGTAGGAGAATCCAGTGCTCCTATTCGAACTAAAATTTTGTCATTTGATATTTATTTTTTTAAACTGAAACATCATAATTGACAAAATTTCAGTTCGAATAGGAGCACTGGGAGAATCCATAAAGACTGGTCAAAATGAAAAATCATTCTCATTTTGACCAGTTTTTATTTCTGGCGGTGAAATAGAATAAAAGTGTCAAAACTTATCCATCGATAATGTGGTAGAGGATATAGTAGGTAGGCAGCGCTGCCAAAGGCCTTTTCTGTCTTTTTCACCCAACACAATTACAATATTGTCAATTTGAATTTTTCTCTCAGCACCTAGATTTCATAAAGACATGGTCCGCACCTGTAGTCTGTGCAACAGTGAAAAGCATGATAGGCGGCTCTGCCCTCAAAAAACAGAGCGTGTTGAGCTTCGCACAAACCTTCCCTCCGCTTCACGCCTGGAGCAGGTTATTGGTCCCACGGGAGGGTAAAGAAGTGATTATTTTATTTGTTTTTTATTTTGTTTTTTATTTTATTTATTTAGCCCTCTATTATTTTATTCTCATCATATATATATAAGGGCAAATATTGTTAGCCAGCCCCAAAGGCCGCATATGTGTAGCACTTGCAATCGCCCAGGACATAATCGAAGTACATGTCCGAGTGCTGAAAGGTGGGCTCTACGTACTTTAAATATTTCATATAATCATACTCTTCCTCGCCATCGATTTGACTTTATAACGGATTATTACTGTCCATTGATCCATTGATTTAGCAGCCATATCCAAAATGAAGCCAATCATGGAGCAGTGCGCGAGCGAAGCTTAGACCATGACCTTGATATCGAAAATGAGAGACCCACACAAAGGCGAAGGTGAGCTACATTTTGTTCACTCTTTATTTCCTTTTTTTTTTTTTTTATTTTTTTTTTTAATTTTTTTAATTTTTTTAATTTTTTCGTACTATATCATATTATATGCATTTTATGTGACATCAGTCTTCAGAATACAACCTACCTGCCAACCCCCCGTAGCTCGAGTATGTAGTAGATGCAATCAGCAAGGACATAACCGAAACACATGTCCTGTTATAAAGTAAGTCCTCTTTTTTTTTTTTTTTTTTTTTTTTTAATTTTAATCGAATCCTTTCAATTTTTTCTTTTTTTTTTTTTTAAAAAATCGGGGCTCTATCTAAATACAATAGTGATGAAGATGACACCCTTCCTCTCGGTAGAAGGAAATTCCGGGAAGATTTGGTCTCAGGCCCTAATATCGAGCGCCATAGGCATCGCTTAGAACCGATGACCCAGTGCCCTTATTGCGATGCCTTCATGTTTATCGAAGAACGCATCCAAGGCAGCAGCAGACAACGACCAGAATTTTCCTTATGTTGTGGAAGAGGTCAAATAAAAATCCCTCATCTAGGGCATATCCCACGCTTGGTAGAGCTTTTTGGAGAGCAAAATGCGGAAAGCAGAGCATTCCGCAGCCATGCACGGCAATACAACTGTGCTCTTTCCTTTACATCAATGAAGGTGAACCATGATAGGAGCCTTGCAAACGGCCAACAAGGCGTGTACACCTTCCGTATCATCGGCGGCATTGCTCACTTGATTGGTCCTATGAATCCGCCCGAAGGCATAGATCCCCAGTTTTTGCAAATCCACAGTCACATTCATGACCCCCAAGAGCAGGCCAGAGTCCGCAACGGCTATTTCGAAGACTCTCTTGATAATAACTTGCTTATAGAACTACAGCAACTTCTTGAACAGCATCACCCAATGGCCCGCCAGCTCAGGAATATTAAGGAGCGCGCGAACGGCCAAGATACTCAAATGAGGATCGCCATCCGTGCTAAACGCAATCAAAGGGGCCAAAACCAAAGACAATATGATCTTCCTTCGTCCTCTGAAATCGCTGTTTTGATGCCTGGCGATGGTAGCGAAGTCAGAGAAAGGGATATCATTATTGAGTACAGGGGAGGTGGTTTACAGAGGATTGACGAAACCCATCGATCTTACGATAGCCTTCATTACGTACTCTTGCATCCGAACGGAGAGGATGGATGGACATACGGCACATATAGGAAGACGACTAGGCCAGAATCAGCCTCTGCAGGGTCCCCTGAAGGCAGCGACGACGAAAGGACTGAGGATGAACAGATAGAGATCAACGAGGTTCGGACAAGGAAAAGACGAGATTTCGTCAGTCAGAGGGAGTTTTACGCGTACAGACTGCAGAATCGTCCAATGAGCCCAACAGACCGACGGTCCTATATTTGGCTCCTTCCACGCTTGGCACACCAATATATTGTTGACCAATATTACAAGTTGGAGACATCTCGGCTTCTTTATATCAGTTTGAACCAATCTAAACTGAAAGCAGATGCATACCTAGGTGTAGTAGATGCGATTGAGTTGAATCTCAGACCAGAGAATATTGGGAAGCGAATCATCCTACCATCTTCCTATGTCGGAGGCCCTAGGTTTATGCAGCAGCTGTTCCAGGATGCCATTGCCATGGTCCGCAAGTTTGGCAAACCCGACCTCTTTATCACCTTTACATGTAATCCTCAATGGCCAGAGATTCAGGAGGCCCTTTATGAAGGCCAAACAGCAGCTGACCGGCCGGACCTTTGTGTGCGTGTGTTCAACCTCAAGAAGAAGGCTCTAGAGCACGATCTTTTCAAAAAAGATACCCTAGGGAAGGTATCGCCTACAATTGGGTCGTTGAGTTCCAGAAACGTGGTCTGCCGCACCAGCACCTCCTCATAATCCTTGATGACAGGGACAAGCCTCGAACAACAGACCATTTTGACTCTTTTGTGTCTGCAGAAATTCCTGATCGAAATAGCGCCCCACTAGCGTACGAGACAGTGACATCCCACATGATACATGGGCCATGTGGAGTTCATAATCCTCGAGCACCATGCATGGTCGAAGGGAAATGCAGTAAAAAGTACCCGCGTTTGTTCTTGGAAACTACCACAAGAAGCGAAGACGGCTATCCAAATTACCGTCGACCTAACAATCCTGAACGTTCCTTCGTCAACTCAAAAGGCAACACCATCGACAACACTTGGGTTGTTCCCCACAACTTATGGCTTTCCACCAAGTATAATGCGCATATTAACGTCGAAATATGTGGGTCGGTTTCGTCGGTTAAATATATTTACAAATATGTGCACAAGGGCCATGACAGAGCATCAATCGCTGTTGTAGCGGCAGATGGGGAAGTTGATAATACTGATGAAGTCACCAACTATAGGGATAGCCGCTACGTGCCTACTTGCGAGAGTTTATGGCGCATCTATGGTTTTGCATTATATGGACAGTCTCATAATGTCGTTCGACTGTCTCTTCATCTAGAAGACCAGCAACAAGTGATCTTCAATTCCGATGCTAACCTCGAAGACGTCGTCTCCCGTGGACAAGACACCCAGCTAATGGCTTGGTTCAAGCTCAACGCCGCGACCGAGAAGGAGATTTTAAGGGCAGAAGCTGCAATCGCGGCAAATGCAGAAACTGCGGGCGATATCAGCGTATCAGAATACTATTTGTATCCAGATACACCTTACCACTATACATGGCACAAGCGCAGCAGGAGCTGGAAGGCGAGGGTTAGGGCCAATAGTACGAAGGTTCTCTCCAGGATGTATTTTGTCCAGCCAAAAGAACGTGAGCGATACTGTCTTCGACTATTGCTTATGCACGTCAAAGGAGCAAAGAGCTTTGCAGAGCTTCGTACGATACCAGAAACCAACCAGACTTTTGATACGTTCTATTCCGCTGCTCTTGCTCATGGTCTACTTGAGGATGATGAAGAATGGTGTCGTTGCTTAGAAGAAGCATCTGCATATCAATCACCTAGGATGCTGCGACATCTATTTGCTCTTATGATGGTCAACTGTAGCCTGTCCGAGCCGCTGAGTTTATGGACTCGCTTCATGGGGGACCTATCTGAAGACTTCCTTCATAGGTGTAGAGGGCTACAAGGAGAAACGACTACTATTACTGCAGGCAGCAACGCAGAGGAACAGGCTATAAGCTTAGCACTTTACGACCTAAATGAAATACTAAAGGAGCTTGGGTCTTGCCTAGCTAACTTTTCAGAGATGCCTCAAGAGTTTGACAATGCCTTACAGAGGGAAGAGCAGGCCGATGAAGCACACAAACAATGGAGATTTGAACAAGAGGCGCTAAATAATGTGGTTCACTTGAATTCCGATCAGAGAATCGCCTTCGAGCACATCATTAAAGCAGCCAAAAGCGAGGTCCATGAGAGATTGTTTTTTATTGATGGGCCAGGAGGAACAGGCAAATCATTTTTATACAACACACTCATTGGCTGCATCACTGGCCAACATAAACTAAATGTGATTGCCGTTGCCTCATCAGGGATCGCCTCTCTCATCCTTCATGATGGTCATACAGCCCACTCCACGTTTAAGATACCAATTCCAGTGGACTGTCGCTCCATCTGTAACCTTAGCATGCGGCAAGATGCTGCAGTCAAAATACGTAATGCTGCCGTCGTCTTCTGGGATGAGGCTCCATTGCAGCATAAGCATTGTTTTGAGGCTGTTGACAGGCTGCTTCGGGATATTATGGAGCAGGACACTCTATTTGGTGGCAAGGTATTTGTTTTTGGAGGCGACTTCAGGCAGGTACTTCCGGTTGTCGTCCGTGGGACCCAGGCTCAAATTGAGGATGCTTCATTGAAAAGGTCTTATATTTGGCCCTCAGTGACAACACTCAGGCTGAGCAAGAATATGCGAGTTAATAGCCATCCTGAAAACCAAGCGTTCGTTGAATGGCTGCTTCGAATTGGTGAAGGAACAGAGCAGACAGTTACCATTGGCACACATGGAGACTATGTCAGGATACCCGACAATTTAGTCCTGGAAGCCTCAGCTGTGAATAAGGACTATGAACATGAGCGATTACTCATTAAGCAGATATTTCCGGATATCGAAAATGCTAGACTCCTTCCTGAGATGCTCATTGAGCGCGCTATCTTGAGTCCCCTTAATGAGGATGTCGATAAACTGAATCAACTAGCCACCAGTATGCTCTGTAGCACCCAGCAGTCAGTCAGTTATATTGGTCAAGATAGCCTTCAAGACCCCGAAGCAGCAGCTACGGCTCACTATCCTGTGGAATACCTGAACAACCTCTCCCCGCCAGGCTTGCCTCCGTTTAAACTGGAGCTAAAGGTTGGTCAGCCCGTCATCCTTCTTCGCAATTTGAACCCAAAGCGCGGACTATGTAATGGTACTCGCATGATTGTACGTGCATTAGGCACAAGAATGATCCAGGCCGAGATTATGAAAGGACAATTTCAAGGAGAGTGTGTCTTTATTCCTCGCATACCGCTTACGACACTTGATGATCATTCTTCTCCGATCATGTTCTGCAGACGACAATTTCCAGTCAAGCCTGCCTTCGCCATGACCGTCAACAAGTCCCAGGGACAGACACTCAAACATGTTGGTGTTTATCTTCCTCAAGATGTTTTCAGTCATGGTCATCTCTACGTTGCTTTGTCACGGTGTACAGACCCAAATAATCTTAAGGTACTTATCGCGAACGGCAAGGTAAGAGATAGGCTAGGAACATACACACGGAACATTGTCTTCAAAGATGCTCTATAGCCACATTGTCTTTTGATTGCCATTTACTGCGTTACCTCCTCGCCGTCGTTAATCTATCAAATGTTGTGATTACCAGATATTCTCCCTCTTGATTGTAGTTTCGTCTGTATTTTATTTTGTATATTTTGTATTCTACTTTATTGCGTTTTATCTACTGTATTTTAGCTTTGTATTTTAGTTTTGTAATAAAAAAAACGTGCAGTTTACACATAATTTTTACAGTAGTAAAAGGCCAAAGGCCTACGTGAGTTTATTGTCTTCATTCCTATGTCAAAATATAAACCTTTTGCTGCTGTAGACAATGTTTCTTTTTGTTGTCTTACGAGGCTAAGCATTGAATTTTCTAACGAGGCAAGAGCCGACCGTGGCGAAGCCACGATCTCCGGCTCGTATTTATATATATATTTTTTTATTTTTTTTATTTTTTATTATTAGCTCTTTGGGATTGCAATGGCTCCACAATTGGACAAAACTTTATTCGAAACCCCAAAGCGCGCCCTGGAACATTGTCCTTTATGACAACCAGCCCGGCCGATTATTTGGGACACTATGAACTCAGTGTTTTGCCCGAGGATAAACCTGGATCAAGAGCCTATTTTTCACCAGTCGCTACAGACCCTGATGATAATAGTATCAAATACGAATGGATCGCCATCAACTAAATAACGCCAATCTAACTGGCAACGAAAAAAAGGTATCAGAAATCTTTACTGCATTTATTTAAACAGACTATCCTTTGCTCATTCTGTAAATTCTGCTGATCCTCTCTCCATTACTCATTCTGACCATTAAAGCTTTTTTTTTTTTTTTTTTTTTTTTTTTTTGCTTCGCATGAATAAGGAGAATGAGTGTTTTAAATTACCAAATATCAGAAAACTTATTTATTAATTTTTTTTTCGTGCATGCATTAATTGCATGATACCCTTGAGTAAGGCAGGATAATAAATTAAATCAATGGTTATTGTCAAGGCAGAATAGAGTTGTCATGTTCGAAAACAAGTCAAGGTGTCACCCCTGCGGCCCTACAACGAGTGCTGTTGAGTAACTCCCTTCCTTAATGCTTCTCTCCGCCTGGCAATGTAACATCACTATAACTCCCAAGGGGATTGTTCGTGGTTGACACATTAAAAAATAGTTTTTTTTGAGGACACTCTTAGTAGGATCTGGTAAAAGTTGACTAGCGGTAAGATATTTTGATTCCCTCTCAAATGGGTGCTGGATGGGACTTCATGGCTCCAGCAATTTCAGAGATATTGGCTTTTAAATGTTTGAGCCACAGAGAATAGGTACCTTGGTGCAGGGGCAGTTTATTATGCCTTGTATAAATATATATTTTTTTTGCTTAGAACTCCAAGTGTGAAAAGTCAAGGCAGTGTGAAAAGTCAAGGCTTCCATGTTGAATTGAAAGTCACCTAACCCATCCAGTGTCCTATTTACAATTGTGGCACAGAACTTGAAGGGGTCTATGAGGAGCATTAACTGATAGCGATCGAAGAATAGGCTGTTATTTAGGGATTGGTGCTCAGAAGATAGGGAAATGTACAATGACATTGAAAAATCAGCTATTCAAAGTCTGGAGAATCAAGGCGCACTGTGCAACAAAATGATGGAGGTACCGTAAGGACCAGTGAGTAGATGGTTCTGAGTGTGTAAAAGAGTTTTTACTTTTGCTCAACCAACATCGTGTTTTTTTTTTTTTTTTTTTTTTTTTTAAAAAAAGAAAGATGTTGCAAAAAAATATGTTCAGTCCAAAATGAGGGTGGTAAAGTGCTGTGGGATCACGTGATATATACACGGGCTCGCAACCCAATGGTTGAAGGGAGAAATATGCAGTATAAAATGACTTCACCCATCCTTGGGATATACTGCCTAAAGCAAAGATGGTTATTCCAACAACTAGCATTAAGAAGACTCTGGTTATATTCGTAAATACACTGCTGACATTTCCAAGCTCCAGTCTCTCTAATTCACAAGTGAAGCTTCAACATTTTACTATCTAAATGAAATATCGGAGGGACTTGGGCTTGGGCTTGGCTTGGGCTTGGTTAACTTCAAGAGGCGCCTTAAGAGTTTGACAATGCTTTTCAAATTGATGACATGCAGGGGCAATGGAGGTTTGAGCAAAGCCTTCGACCTCATCTGTTGTGTGCTGGCTGTATTTGCTAGATGCCCTCCTTGTGTCACATTATTTTTTGTTTATGAATTGCCACACATCTGAAACCGTATCGTCGACTTGAAGCTGTTGACCTAATCTGATTGCGATCAGTTCCATAGTCAGAGGGATATATATAAAAAAAAATTAAAAAATTAAAAAAAAAAAAAAAAAAAGATAGAAAAATAGTAATACGTGCTTGAGTACCCTGTTGTTACTCTCTAGACGCTGAGTTGAAACTGTCTATCCAAATATCGCTCCAGTTCCTATACAAAATCATTAATCATGTTGACGATTTTCTTTGTTGTCGTTTATTACACAGAGATCATCAAAAAAAGAATATAAACTTTCTAGAGAGACAAGAGCCAATCGCGACAACCCTACGGGCTTGTACCTCGTATCTCTATAGTGGCTTAATTACCTTTTCCCGCCTGCAATGAAAGGATAAATTTAAACTTTTTTTAAACATGGTTAAAACCATCATTCAGGAGAAATGTATAGAACTGCCGAATTTGGCGCAGCAAACAAACACCTTACCAAGCTTTGTTTAATTGAAGATATTCCACATACCCAGGACTTTCTCCTCGATTTTGGCGTTAGTCTATTAAGTAAGACCTTCACGTCCATTTGTTGACGACGAAATTTTTTCTAGAGTCACTTTTCTGAGCCTTTATTTTCAATACACAAGTAATAATCAATCTGGCCAAAAATGCAATGTCTTTTTTGAGCTCGGAAAAGGAAATGAACCGTTTTTCAATGTTGTTGATGATATTGTATAGCTAATATCTGTATAATATGTACGTATTATATATATATATATTACCTCTTCTTCGAAAGCAATTGCTACTCTATCACTTGTTCTGTTTCCTTGTTCTGAAAGATTATCTTTTATAGTACATGTACATGTACTATATATATATATGTACATGTAGTTTATACGTAAAAAAAGATATCTAAAAACCTTCCAGTGTTTTTAATAGATGACGGGAAAATATTAATAAAAGAAAGTTTCCCTTCTCTTTAGCTTCAGAGCATCGTGTAGCAATTGGTACGTGGACATGTTTGTTTGAGTTATATTCCAAAAGTAAAATAAAAAAAAAAAAAAGAGCAATAAAAGAGGTATTTTTCCCTTCAGGTACCAAGGATTATCCGATATCAACCTTTTCGTAACACTGACATTAAGCGTTTGGAATGAAGGGTTGAGAAGGACTTGTGGAAACAATGAAAAGCATTGTGAAGCGCTGGTTGACCTCAAAGGGTCTAGAGACGAAGCTGTCCATTAGTGAAGAATATTGAAATATCGCTCATCTGTGTATACCCTGGATGGTCCCAACTCTATTCTGTGAGAGCAAGTCATGTTAATTGCCATCAATAAAGTGCTTGTTTAGTGTAAGAGCACTAAAAATAACTTTATTTTATTTAAATGACCCAGGAGAAATTGAGCGTATAAAAGGATGAAGCTCTTCTCAACTTTTTTTTTTTTTTTTTTTTTTTTACTACTACCACTCACCCACACCTTTCCATTACACTTTTAAACTTTTAAACATGGTTGCCATCAAATCACTCTCGTCAGCCTTAGTGGCTCTGAGCATTGTCTTATTGGGAGTCGCTGCCCAGAAGGTTACACCTACATCTACACCTACATCTACACTAACACCTACACCTGCACCCAAACCTAAGCCTGCTCCAACTCCTAATTGGTCACCAGAGGATATGGCTCGTGTAGTTGACTGCCAAGCCCAATGCATTTCCCTCAAACCACCATTTGGTCATAAACCAGATCACACAGTGGATAAATTCATGAGAATGAATCCTCACGGAAGAATGCCTTACATGGTGAAGAATATGCAGCCAATTGTTCAGGTACCAATTTTTTTTTTATTTGTTTTACTTCTCTTCGCTCGATAGAAAAAGTTTTTTTTTTTTTTTTTTTTTTTTTTTAATGATTCACTTGGACTAATGAATTAATTCTTTGTTTCCCAAAAAAAAAAAAAAAAAAAAAAAAAAAACGAATACTAGCCATGCCTTAAAGAGCTCAGAAAGTTGAAGGGTAAAGCTTCAAAGGTCACAAGAGCCAAGTTTGAAGCCTACGTTTTGTGCAATTCTAAAACGCTAGGTAAAAACGAGGATGTTTACTTCTCCAAGAGGTTCAACTATAGAAAGGATAGATTCACCAACAAGCAATGGACCGAGTTCAGAACCCGCACCTTGCCAGGATTCAGAAGAGCACTCCACAAGTGCCGAGGAGGATGCCGAAAGATCCACTTTGCAAAGTATAACAAGCCCAAGAAGTAAATAACATTATCATCACTCTCTCCTCTCTATCCAATTTACCATTTAATTCTTAATTAGAAATTGAAATAAATATAACAAATACACTAGTTCATCCTGTTAACGTCTTTCAACAACTGCTTTGGTGGTGTAACTACAGTCATCAATAGAAATAAAACAAAAGTCCATGTGCTCCATCATGACATTGGACGAATGAAGAGATTGAGAGATTGACATCAAGTGAGATTGATGGAGAGATTTTGTTTCTTGTGGAACATTCAAATAATAACAATATTGATTTGAGAGCCTGGAAGGAGAGCATCTAAAACCGTTTGCCCCGCGAGATGTTTCACCCTTCCATTTCTGTTATTTTTAAGCTTCTCCATTCCTTCAGTTCAGTTTGTCTGCATCGAGGTGTGACTATATACATGTAAATGTTACAACCAGAAAGATGTGTCTGATGGACTCATTAAACTCTTGTGGATGCCTAGCATTGAGCACATCTCTTGTATGTCACTTAACACAAACCAATCTGGTTGATGATTGAACACATTGAAAATCTGATTAACTGATCATTTTTAATTCCGATTGAAATTATTATTTCAATGATGAAACACTTTTGAGTGTGCAGTCATACCCTTTCTGTGGGCACAAATATATATCTCAGTTTGAAGACACGACTTTGAATTCACAAATGCTTTCTCTACTTTTGACTGAGAAAAAAAAAATCGTTGCTCACTCTCAAGCCTTTGGATTAATATCCCATCCATGGTGGCCTTTCCTCACCGAAAGAACAGATCTTGATCTACTTTCCTTTTTTTTTCAGTTTTAGTACTCAATGCAATGGTTTTCCTCGAAATGTTCGTTTTAGCAGAGGTCTCTGCTGGAGCTGCGTGTCTACTTTCGTCAAGCCATTAATACTTGATGTGATATCCTTTGACTTTATGAAGTTTCTTGAAATGCCTTGACAAGCATTGTACAATATTTGGATAACCTCAATAAGTATGCACATCCAAATATCTTGTACAGCTCATTCACTCGCCTCGGTGTTTTTTATTGTCGTCAAGCTCCTTCCAATGTAAACCCAAATGTACTCAATCATTTGAAAACCTAGAAAACGGTGATGTAGTCCTTTACTGTTCAGGTAGTCTGCACCTGAGTATGGCCTAGCTGGAAGATGAATGTCGTAGAATCTATACCACACCAGTCATGAGAAGCAAGAGCATAGTCATAGAGAACACTGCTTTATTGCCAATTCTTTCGCTCTGTGCTTGCGAGATGGCAAGATTGATCTACTGAGAGGCGGCTTTTGAGGAATTTGACACAGTTGTTGTCTTTGAATAACAATGGTTGCATAATGCATCTAAAAAAAAGAAGCATTAATTAATGAATGCTTGACCTGATGCAAATGCTAATCGGAATAATCCTCACCTGCCAAAACTCACGGAACAATAATGTTAGTCATCAAATAAAATAGGCTTGTCCTCATCATCTCCGATTGGAATGGACACATGTCAAAGACTCAACGAGTCTACATCAAAATGTTTCTGAATGCAATTAAATTCTCTCTGAGGCTATCGATTGTATTGTCAGTATTGGCGATTCTAATCGCAATGTGGTTTATAATACGAATCAAATACGCGATCTGTATTAACTATGATACTGGAAAGCGGCAAATTGCCATCGAGAATGCAAAAGAGTAAAAGAGTTTTTTTTATTTGCTTGTCATTTTGGTATGATTGGGTTAAAATTAATTTAGTGCCATCAGGGCAAGGCTGATGAGAGTGAGAGAGTTGGTGCTAATGCACTTAGGAATGAAATGGAGAAGAAGAAAATACACTTTCCATCGCGAAGGAACAGCCAAATTATTTTATTAACATGGTTAAGCTGCAAAAAATAAAAAATAAAGGACTGGAGATAATATCAGTCGAGGATCTGAGGCTGCAGATGATGGCGACATAAATAACCCATATCCTTGGTTGCCAAGAATTCATGCTTCATCTACAACAAGTCGAAGTGTCGTCTCATTGCTAAAATTGGGATAGCTGAAACAAACCCATTTTGCACAACGGTCCATAATGTTGATGCTGTGGTTGATTGAAGGTTCAGCTGGGTAATGAGCATGGTGAACAATGCCGAAAATACATCCATGAACGTGGCAAGACAAACTTGGAGTATCATCCAACTTGCACTTGAGGTTTGGCAGACCCTGGAATGGAAAGGCAGTATTTGAGGATGACGATCCTCGATAAAAGCAGTAGACCTGCTGTTTCCTTGGCGAACAAAGTACTATCCACTGGTAGCTTGCACTCTGATGCCCTCTCACAAACTTGGATATGCTTTACAAGCCATCAATGAATCCAAAAAAAAAAAAAAAAAAAAGGTTCCGGAGATCCAATTGTATCGTTGCTTAAAAGAATCGCCATCAAGAATGCAAAAATAATTTTGCTTGTCATTTTGTCTAATTAATCAGCACGAAAGTCAAGTAGCGTTTATCAATAATTGGCTTCCTCAATGTTATATCTCTGTTCCTTCCTTCCACAACTTCACCTATTACATGTTTGGATGGATCGACGCCTGGTGTACAACGTATTATTCAAGCACGACGAGCTCGGCGGGCTGTCAACGTATCAAAGAACGATTCATGGGCACTGAAGAGGAACTACTATAAAGTCAGCAACCAGCGGAGGAGGTTGAGGAGAGACTGTATGACAGGATCTACAGCTCTATCAACGAGTACGCCCTTTTTGCCTTTTTCGGGCAAGAGAGAAAAGAAGAGGAGAGGAATGAGCGAGAGGTAAGAGTACTTGAAGAAGAAAAGGCAGGAAGAGTCGAGGTTGCAGTCGAAATTGGTTATAAGACATTCTTGAACATTGGCTATTCTTCCCAATATAGGTGTATTTGTCCTTCTCCAAGCAGCCAGCTCCTGCAACTCCTCCACCACCAGTTTACCAGCCACGGTTTCTGGAGATGTATGGGACGTGTGTGAACTATGAAGCTGCATCCGTCAATTGCCCCAGTTGCTTGACAGAGCTGTTATTTGAAGTGGAGCCTTTGAACACGAAGCTGTACAAACAAGCAGGCAGGGATGAAGTCAAGCGTTTTCAAGGAAAATCGCCTGGAATAAAAGTGTCAAAATTTATTATCTAGAATGAAGCCGAGGATATAGACAGATACTGTCAGACAGCCCCCAAGGATGCATGTGTGTAGCACTTGCAGCTGCCCAGGGTATAATCGAAATACATGCCCAAGTACTGAGGGGCAGGTTCTACATATTTTCAATGCTTCGGTATAATCATCCTCGCCACCAATATGACTTTAACAGATTTTTACTGTCCATTGCCTTAGCGGTCATATGCAAAACGAAGTCAATCATGGAGCGGGCAAAGCTTTGACTATGACCCTGAAACTGAAAATGAAAGACCCACATGAAGGCGAAGGAAGACTACTTTTTGTTTATTGTTTATTTCCTTTTATTTTCGTATTACATTTACTTTATATCTGATGCGCTTGTCTTCAGAATACAGTCTACCTATCAATCTTCTGTAGCTTGAGTATGTAGTATGCAATTGCCCAGGCCAGAACCGTAATTGAGAGTATGCCTTTCTTTTTACCTCTTTTTTTTTTTATTTTATTTTTTTATTTTATTTTTAAAAAAAATATAATCAATTTAAAGAAATCCTTATAACATATTTGTAAATTTGTGGGTCTATCTGAATATAGTAGTGCGAACTCCTAGCATGAAAATGAAGATGGCTCCCTCTCTCTCAGTAGAAAGAGATTCCAAAAAGATTTGATCTCAGGCCTCGGCACCAAGCGCCATAAGCATCGCTTAGAGCCGATGACCTGCTGCCCTCATTGCGATGCCTTCATATTCCTCAAAAACGCGTTCATGACAGCAGTAAACACCGACCAGAATTTTTGTTGTGCTGTGGAAGAGGTCAATTAAAAATCCCTCATCTAGAGCATATTCCACGCTTGGTAGAACTTTTTTAGTGGGCAAAGTGCGGAGAGCAGAGCGTTTCGCAACCATGAATAGCGGGATGGGTAGATATATGACGCATATGAAGGTGATCAGACCAGGGTCAACCTCTCCCAGGCCCCCTGAAGGCAGCATCCTCCCTATGATGAATGAGAGACAGTTATTTCTCCAAAGTAGTTATTCATCCTTTCGACATGTGTTTGGATTGATTGGCAAGGACATGGAGCTATTTGAAGTCAAGGCCTTGGGCTGCCACAGAAGGAAAAACCCGGACAGGGTCCTCCACGATAATGTACTATGTTCTCATCAGGCGGATGCAGTAGCTATACATAATAGGCTGCATGTTGTATTATTCGAAAGTTCCCGATAAAGAGTTTTTAAATCAATTTTCCCAGGCGTTTGTCTCCATTGCTTTCGTCTATTTAATCTGTTTAAAGAAAAAAAAAAAAAAAAAAAAAAAAAAAAAACTATGCGTGCCACACGTTCCACACGTTTGTCGTCGTCTGCCTCCACCCGTCCCATACGTTCGCCATCGCCTGCACCTCCAAGAGGCCAGTTGCCTACCAAGCTCTTTCGTTCTCTTTATAGTCATTCGAGCCACTCGAAAATCATTTCTCTGTCGGACAGCTTCACATCAGGTGTACGACGCATCATCCGTGCACGGCGATCTCGGCGGGCTGTGCCACGTACCGCCCAAGCACGGCCTGTGGAGGTTAAAGAGGGGATATTAGGCCAGCAAGTAGAGGATGAGGAGCAGCTATATGGCATGGTGTACGGCTTCAATGACGGGTGCGCCTTACTTGAGTTTCTTGAACAAGAGAGAGAATTGTTCGACAGAGTTACAATTGGAGTGTGAGTCTTTGGGGCTTGAATAATCCCTTTGGATTCACAGGCCCAGATGCTCCCTACAAAGACTGTTGGTAACTACAACATAGGCTCCCCAAGTAAAACACAGTGGTGGCGACGGTTAACTTGTTGACTAGGCGAATACACCGTAGGGTTTGATCCTAAGCCACTATTAATTAAGGTTTGTCTTTTGTAGGATGAACTTCCACACCTCTTAGCCCATCATCAACTCATCATTTTCATCGATTCGGGGGGGATCCACATGTAAAGCACCTTGCTATTCTTCATTTGGACAAGCATGTAAATTAACCCATTCTGTAGAAATGCATTAAATCAATTTCCTTCTTTACGCAATCTTCTAGCTCTATACTCACATCATGACCAACCACTTGATTGCCGTTGTGGAGGCCATTCAACGGCGACTTCCGGGCCCAAGACGGCGACAGCGAGTGATCCTCATCGTACTTCTTGCCGTTCTATCACTTGGCTCGGTGCTGGTCATGTTCCATGAGCACATTCCACGAGAAAAGAATGTTTGGAGAGGCAACACCCAGGCTTTTGAGGTTGAGGTACCACCGACAACATGGACATGCACAGACGATGGTCTCTCAGAGCAGGAGAAGAATACTGAAAAGAACCGCAGAACTCGCCAGTGCATTGTTGAGAACCTGTGTATCGATCGAAAAGGTAGTATTATTGATCTCTGCTCCACTCTCTATTACATTAAATCAATTAGCTTTTTCCTTATTCCTATTTGATTTTTTCTTTTAGGCGCTTTTATTCGAAGCACGAGCTCTTTTGCAGAGAACATGCCCAAAGTGAACCTCATGTCTTCTGACCAAACATCAGATGTTTTCTGGCAGCCGAGGGTTGAAAGAGCGTGGCGAAAGTTCATACGGGCGCACTATGTCAACGAAACGCTCTTTGTCCATGGTCTTTATTCGCCGTATCATTTTAGTCACTGGCTATACAACGGCATGATGCCTCTTTACTCGTAAGCAACGCTATTCCGTCCATTCGGATCTGGGCCCGCATGTCGCTTGCAATAAGCACACGTGTTCGCAAGGCTAATATTCAATTTCACAACGTAGCACCATGAAGCGATTTGGAGCCACAAAAAACTCTTGGCTCTTCCGAGGCGCCCGATTCAGTTCGGATGATATCAAACAACAGGGAAAATGGGAAATGGATCACTTTTTCTACACTGGCAAGGAGATTGTCTTACACCTTGAAGAAGTAGCAACAGCATTTCAGACATTGCCACCGTCAGATGCTCCCATCTGCTTCAAGCGTGCTGTAATCGGTCTCGGTTCACAATGCGCCTTAAGTTATTGCGAAAACAATATCCCCGCAGAGGTTTATAAGGCATTCAGAGACGAGATTGCTGACCACTACTGGGGGACACCAGGTCGATGGGATTCCCATCTTGCACTCCATCGAGTGACCGAGGATAACTCACTCCAGTGTCTGGATCTCGCACGGTACTATAATTTTGATGGAGTTGGCCAGGATTACAGTCAGGAAAGAGACGAAAAGTCGAAGCAAATTGATCAACTGCATCCGGATGTCGTCAACAGCGAGCAAGGATCTAAGAACATAACCACTGGAGCATCATCAGAGTCACACGAGCGCAAGCTTGTTGTGGGTATCATTCAACGCGAAGGATCGAGACGACTCATCAATGACGAGGCCTTTATCCAAGCCTTGGTCAAAGCCGGGTTTCGGGTCAAGTGGATGACATTTGATCATGGATGCGGTATTGCCGAGACGGCGTATCTGTTACGTGACGTTCAAGTGCTTGTCTCACCTCATGGTAACGCTATTGGTACCTCGTTGTTCATGCCCACCAGTGATCCGATTCCCACGATTATCAGTGCTGACAGCACCCGTTATGCCGAGTCATGGTTCAAGTTTACGACAACAGTGCTTGCACAACGTTTCATGTCTGCAGTCTGTGGGCCATCCAACTATCCGGACGAAGTGACCAAAGCACAGTGCCCACATGTCCGTGACTCAGATCTTGCTGAAAGATATTTGAAACATTCCCAGCTCGTTTTGGGTCTCCCCCCATCAATGGTCAAGTCAGACAAGGAAAAGAAGAGCATGTCGCAGGGCCAGATAGGGAAGATGATACAATCGCATCGAGCCTATGTGAAATCACATCCAGAGGCTAAAGCTCTTGCAGAAAAGGAGTTTGAAGAGCTATTAGGTCCTGAGGCCTCAACTACACTATATAACAAGTATGGAGAGAGTACCTTCGGATTCTGGGAGCTTTACTGGAAGGCCATGCCTCGCTATCTTGATGTACCCCGCCTGGTCCAGTTTATCGAGAACCGGCAGAACGACTGGATGCGCGAGCGGCAAGAAGCGGCAGCAGGAGGTCGTCAACCAAGTGATGACATGGCAGCCTACCGCAGTTTCATGGAGTATGTCCGCAAGGGGCAGATCTGTCGCATTGGCGGGTGGAATGATTGCGCGGAGATTCAGCAGCGAAACATTGCAGGACCTTTGACTGCGTATGGCAGACATTCAATCGACAACATCGCACAATGGGGCGAGCCCACATCCGAGAGCCAATCTCTGCTCCAAGGTGTAGAAACCTACAAGGATTGGCCTTTTGCTGCCACCTCATGATGGATATTTTGTCATATTTTTTTTTCTTTTTTTTATTTGACAGTAATAGACTATACCACATGCAGCATTGCCACTATTCCCAACAGACCGTCCATCCATACTTTTCTCTCATAAGCTTCTTGTATCTTTCTGCTTTGTAGTCTGAAGATGCCTATCCTTGAGCGGGATATACTTCAGTTTATTGAATCATGAAAGAAAGACAAGAAGATGTGCCTTTCTTTTGCCTCTTGAGAACTGTAAATTATGGGAACATATGTGTGGAGACGGACTATGGATCGTGGCTAAACACTCTGGGATAAACGAGAACGAAAGAGAGGTTTATTAAAAAGTGGACTTCTGTTCATTAAAAAGGGATGAAAAGAATAAACCCGACTAGTGCTTCTACACATTTGCTGCTTGAGTGGTGTTGCTTGACTCAAGAGGTGAGCACTTCTCGTTGTCACTACAGAAAACACTACTGGATGTTGAAGCTCACTCTCACTAGTCTTCTGTTAACAAATCTTGAATTCAGTGTAGTTATCTGGTTTCAAAGCAAACTCATGGTTACGTTGAGTAGCATCATGATACCAGGCAACTGAGCGATGGATCATTTCTTATACACTGGAAGCAGAGTTTTTTGTCAGCGGTTCACTTGACACATGGAGAGCCTGGATTGAAAGAGAGGGAAAATTGACGGATGTGGCTGCCAGAATAAGTGCAAGTTAGGTCGCAACATTACAAGACATGAAAAATAGTGTAGATTTTAATATTGATCAGTTAAATTGACTTGTTGCAACAAGTAAATCAAGAAAGCCGATTTATACATGGCATACTCCGTTTGTCTCGCCTTTACAGATTTTTTCTTTTTCTTTTTGACTCAACACTACACCATGCCACGTTCAAAAGCTATTAACGCATTGATTCCGATCTTCGTCAAAAAATGCCAGTTCCATCTTTGATGAAGGATTGACTCCTGCAAAGACTGTTCGTCGCTTTGACTTACATTCCACTGTGAGAAACATTGTAAGGGTTTTTGAAGAGGAGGAGAGAGTAGAAAAAAGAGGTGGTAACCGCCATACAGTCCTTCAACAAGGACATATAGCATGGTTACAAGCTAAGCTTAATGAAGGTCCTAACCTTTCTATCGCTAGTCTTCATCAATCCCTTAATGACTTAATAGGTACTTTGCTTCGACCCTCCTTTGTCCATTTCATTTGTTTCCAGAGCTATTCATAAACAAGTGGATTACACACTCAAGCTCACGCACTGTTAGCCAGAAGGTTACAACAGTCCAGAGAGAACTGCTGCTCGCGTCCAATGGACGAATGATTTGGTTATAAGTGGAGCCTAAAGAAGGCCGTGTTCGTAGATAAAACGGGTTTCAACTTGGATCCTACGCATAAATTTAGTCGAGCACTCGAGAAAAAAAGGCATTAAAAACTTGCCCTTCCTAACGAGGATAGAATGTTTCTGTTGTAGTTGCTGTTGGCTACAAAGGCATTACCGCTTCAGAAGTGCGTTTAGTTCTCTTCAATGCTCAAGTTTTCCAAGCTTTTTTTGGCCGAAAAACTTATCTCTGCTCTTTGAACCGCGGGAATTACCATCATGGATAATGTCTCTTTCCATAAACTACAAGGGATAAACGACACTTTGAATGGTAATAGGCATGTTTACTTGCGATTGCATCCCTATACCTCTTACCCCAATGCGACCGAATGGGTCTTTAGTAGCATCAAGGTACATGTACAACGCAAAGATCTTCGTATGCACGAAATATTGACAAATCACATCAATGATGGACCAGATTCTACAACGAAAAAAAAAAAAAAAAAAAAAAAAAAAAGAATGACGGCCAAATTTTTGTTAAAAATGGCCATTTTACCAGCATTTCTATTCTAAGTTTAATTTACATGAGCTAAATATAAAGTGAAATTTGCTCTTTTCTTGTCAAAAGAGAAGCTTGTCAAAAGAGTAAAAATTATCACGTAGCATGTAATATCATATTTGTGCCTGTAAACCCATCTCGGGGAAAAGGTGCAATAAAATTTATCATAGGGTATAATAACTGTCCTGTGACAGCCAGGCGATCATAGCGAGCGACGTTGCTTTTTGGTCCTTCGATGTCGGCTCTTCCTATCATACTGAAGCAGAATTCAGGAAGCGTTAGACTATTCACCGAACGTGAGCTGGGTTTTGACCGTTGTGAGACAGGTTAGTTTACCCTACTGATGAAATGCTGTTGCAACAGTAATTGAACTTTGCACGAGAGGAACCGTCCATTCGGATAATTGGTATTTGGGCCTGCCTGAACAGGCAATGGCCCGAAGCTATCACCCGTTGGATTATGGCTGAACGCCTCTAAGTCAGAATCCGCGCTAGAACGCGGCGATTACCGCCTTCTCCGATAATTAGTTGAATACGAATAGAGCTTCGGTTCCTGAATCATGGTCTTGTGTGGTACCTGCTAATATTAATTTCAAATATTGGAGATAAATGCATTGTAGACGACTTTAATTGAACGGGGTATTGTAAGCTGTAGAGTGGCCTTGTTGCTACGATCAGCTGAGATTAAGCCCACTATTTAGGGTAGAAGTTTAAGGGGTTCAGTCGATAAATAAGAGCTAGACTTGTTCTTTTCTTCTCCACATGATTTTAAAAAAAAAAAATAATAATAAATAATGAGCTGGATGAAGAGACAAATGGACGGACGCGTCACGACAAACAATTTTTTTTTTTTTTTTTTGTTCACTTTGAAAATGTGAATAAATTATGGAATGCCTTTGCGATATTTCTATTTGCAATCGAAATTCGTCTTGCAAGAGCTTTTACCAGCTTTTGGAGTTGTGAATTAAGAAAGGTATTTCCGATCACGTTGATCTCGTTTTGGTCTTCCAGGAAGATCTTCAGAATTTCGGAAAGTGGGAGATTGAACTCCGTACTGGAACCTGCAAGATTGTGAAAATGTTCAACATCTTCTCGAGTAAGAACAGCATCCTCCTGATGAAGAATGACAGCCTCACCAATTTTGTTAAAGATGAAACCTGCTGCAAATGCCGCTCCTTGACCACTGCCCGAGTTGGCAAAAGTGAAGGCGGTCAAAGGACGGTACAAAACTGAGTCAGTGACTGGTCCAGAACACCTGGAGAGATCATAAGTGTCCACAGAAACAGCTGTTTTTTTTCCTGGATCAAGACGAACACAGCTTGTACCAGGATGTGGCACGTGAAAGTGCCATTGATGAACTGCTTGCCATCTTTTTCTTGCAGGGCAACTGAATGGATGCCTTTGTATTTGTCTTTTCGGACTGTTCCTGGAAGCGATGAGTTCTTTGGCACACCCTTCACTGTTGCTGTTTGTCCCGAATGACAACTAATCATCCTAGACCGGCCATGGGATTCAATTTCGTTGATTAAGACACAGCTTTGGCCACTTTGATCAGTGTAAAACATGATCGCACCAGAGCGAATGTGACTCGAGATCTGCCGTCGCTGCGGATACAATGCAGGTTCAGCAATTTGGCTGCCGTCTCTGACAGCTCGATGTAATGGCGTGTTGATAAAGAGTCAATGAATGGTGACTTTTCAAGGATGTCTTTAATGAGTGGTTGCAATGGGGTAGGGAACCCCAAAGATCATCCCATGCTTTAGAGTTAACTTCGTTAACATCTTTTGATGGTCTCTTCTTGCTCCTTGTTTCTCTTTCTTTAGACTGTGTTGTGTTTTATAGTGAGCATTTGCATGCTGTCTAGAAATTATTCTTTTGCATATTGGGCACTTCACACAATGATTTCAGATACTGCTATCCTGTGTTTGCAGGAAAGTAAAGGCCTTGCCATCGATGATAGTTTTTAAAGCACCCTACCATTTCCAAAATAATAAAACATTAGAAACAAAGGACAACAACAACTGACCTGCTGTGACATACTAAAAAAAAGAGTGTACAGATTTTAGTATTTCAGAACTGGTATGACATACTAGTACTTATACTAGTTGAGTACTAAAGTTGCAGATTTTAGTATTTACTTCAGTGCATACCGATTTTTTTGCCATTCTTTGGAGGCATGTCACGGGAAAGGTGGCCAACTATTATACAATCCCCCTTTCACAATTACAAAGTGTCCAAACCCCATTCCTCGTCACAAAATCTGTCGTATAGACCATTTGGTTTCTATGGTTCCTGAGAACGCGGATATACGTATATGGAGCACCCAGGCACTTTGGGAGTGTTGTAGAGATGAATCCCGTAAACGCATATTAGTATTATTTCCATCCCCGCCCCTAGCGCCCATTTTTTTTTGTTGAGAGCACATAGAAGTGATACTAGACATTCATAAACAAAGATGCAGGTGATACTAACACAAAAACTGATCCGCACAATGCCCATGGAAAGTGATACTAAAATCTTTCATTGATACCATTTTTGTTACTTTGATACGCAGTACTAGTATGCCATACTGGACACTTGATACTAAAATCAATACGATCTTTTTATATCTGTATAGATTCGGTAACATACCTCTAGCAAAAAAGGGGCCGGAAAGGTATTTTGCTTTTTTTAGGTAGGGAATAAAAAATGAAAAATGGTAAATGCTACTTGATGCACTAAAAGAGTGGAGGCAAGTAAATGGTGGACATGGTGCATCGTGATGATATAGTTTGATATATGATGTTTGCTGATTTTTTTTTTTGTTGATTGATTTTTTACGATGGTATTGATTTTAGTATCAGGTGTCTAATATGACATACTCGTACTGCGTACCTAAATAACAAAAATGCTATTTTTTTTCCAAGCATGCGCTGATTCTAAGCATTCACAAATAAAGAAACATCGATGCTGAAAACGCGTCCGCACAAATCCTAGATGATTCCTATATATTTTTCTCTAATTAATTCTACTCTTTGCAGATGCTGTGCTCGTGTTATTCGTACTCTCAGTTGCCGCACGGCTTCGTCGTACTGCCCTTGAGATAGCTTGGTGAGGCAAGTTCGGAGAAAGTGGTAGGACCTTGTAACACTCCCTTTCTTGATGTTGCTTGGGACATTGACTACTATTCTTTTAGCTTGCCGCTGATACCGTCCTGTTGGCTACAAAATTGGACGCGCCTCTGAACATAATACTGATATTCGGGAAATTTTCATCATGGACAAATGATTCAATAGAGTCGGTCTGCATACAACTATCCATGTTTTGAAGCATCTCCTTCATGAACTCTGCCTGAATTATAATATGAGAGCTTCACCTTCCAGCAAGCTGGTGGGTCCAATCATCTTATAATCTCGGTCGAATGCTGGTTTCTTAATGCTATTTAGGATTTTCTTTCTGTTGTGTGCAGTACGACTAAGGTTATTAAATGAGTCATGGAGCTCCAAGACAGACGGTCGGGCATCCATACCAACTAACAACATCTTGGATTCCATCTCTGATGCCACTTTCATCATATTTACGAACGATGCCGTAGCCTCTGCGGTGTAATGGATGCTGATGGCAGTGGGAGCCACTCGATCTTTGTTTTTGCCTCGCATGGAATGTGGATCAGTTGCTGCTTGTATATTTTGCATGGATCCTCTGGAGGCGGAGGGCATAAAGCACTCACCTTTAACCATACTTTAGGTCATCTCATTAAACAGATGGTTTAATCTTTCTTTCCCATACTGAAGTCTATTCTCACGTGAAAAGAATCCAAAATTAATAATTGAAAAACATCTGACTTGACCATCTCGCCTAATTAGAATGTTTTCTGGTCAAATACCTCTATGAAAGATGCCTCAGTGATCAACCCAATTTAAATATGGATACCTGTTGGCAATGTCGAAAGGCCAGCAACTGTGCCTATAGGAATAGGTGTTACGTATCGAGGCTTGGGAGTGCACCTCAGGGGCACTTCCATTTTTATTCATAAGGTCAGAACATTGTGTGACGGCCATGGCGGGTTCTTAATAAAAGGATCTTGCCTGGCAACAGCAATAAAAATAATTTTGATCTCCTTGGAACACTAGAAAACATCTCAATAGGATAAAAATAATACTGGTTAATGAAGCGTAATCAATTTCAAAAAAAAACAGTGTCATCGTTATAATCATTAAAAAAGTAAAGCCGAAACCATCAGTCCACGGAAGTCGCAACAATGACGCCATACACAAAATACTAGAACAGAGAGAACAAACAGCCAATCCTTTTCCTGTCGATGGCCGCTGAACAGACGTAGATAGTTTCCTTAGGCAGAAGTGATGTACCAAATATGTTGATCTTGCTTGTTGCTTTGATGAGTGGCTCCTTTGATTCAACATTGCCGAGATTGACTGTAACGCCTTCATCGCGAACCGAAACCTTATGGAGATGAGGTTTTTAGCGGAAAGATGATCAAGATCAGGCCCACAAGCTATCCTGATGGCTTCCTTGAGATGGCTGATAGTTTTCTGAGGATTGATGTCCACTGAGAATGCGACAACTCCATCGAGAATCAGGTGAGCGAAATTTCGTCTGACATTTGGTGATTGAATGCTAAAATGTAGGAAAAAAAAATAAAATAAAATAAAAGCAACAGAGGATGAGATTTATTGGAATGTCGTGAGTGAGAATGCAGGTGTTTTTGTTTGAAGAAAAGTGATATTAACGATTTCACTCGCTGCACTTATGAAGGCAAATGTGTAAGCCACTCCAATACTTTTTATCCCCTGCTTCAATCCTTTCCATCCAAAACAACACGATAGCTTTGGCTACTTTTCTACTCTTCTCTTTAACGATACTAAATTGAAAGGCACTAAAAGCAGAATGTAAGACACTCAAAAGGCAAATGGGTGGCGCACAGAAAATAACCTTTTAATTGGCAAACATAAAGAAAAAGAGATGTGTGACTGTGATCATTTACGTAAAAGCATACTGAACTACCACACCCTGGATCTCTCAGAGCCATTCTGCAAGATCTCCACCTTTGCCCTTTACTCTCGTTTTCCATTTATTTTTTAACTTTTACTCTCTTTATTTATTCTTTTTCTTTTTTATTATTATAAATGTTGCAACACGGGTCTCGAAGATAGCGATAGGCCAATGGAGAACAAGAAAACTGATGTAGCACAAGCATCACAAGAAATTATCAATGTCTTTAAAACTGAAAAATGCTTTAGCAAACTTGCCAACATGCCTGCAAGCATTATTTCAGAAAGAAATAGGGCGGTGGCAAGGAACACCATGTCTCAAAATTAGTTATCTCCGATTTGTTATTCTATACATTGATACACAAGAGAAATAGCTTCTCATCAATTGTATTTCAGCTATTCCTAATAAAGCTCCCTACGATCTTCAGTCCCTCAGCTCCAGTTATCCCATACACGCTTGAAATCAGCGCATCCAGAGGTGAGCCCTTGGGTTGTTTCTGCACCTGAGCATCTCAAACATCGAAAATAAAAAAAATAGGATTCACATTATCACTCAAGAGTGGGTCATTGTTTACTGTTGGCGCTGTTAAATTGGAGATATTTTTATCTGTTATTGCGGTGCTATTAGTGAGGAAAAATAATAACTTGAACCTGACCTAAAATAAAGAAATCACTTTCATCCTTTTTTATACTGTTCCTGGAGCAAAAATAATAAATAAAGCTCATTGAGAACCTTTTTGTACCAACTGTAAAACATAGCTTTATAGTTCTACAGCTTGGATTCGATCAAAGCTTCAAATGGTCGACCATGACGCGGAAGGCAGTTTCCTGGCGGACCCAAGCCCAGTCCTCAATCCAGGCACGTTTGATGAACTCGGCGCCGATCAGTGTGATTTCTTTCGCCTTGGCGTCGTGGCCTTCATCTTCTTTAAACCAGCCTGTATAGGGTGTCCACGCCATCAGATGGCCGCCGCAGTGAATGACAGCGGTCTTGAGATCCGTGGTTGTCAGCCGATCGCCATACATCCTGCAATATGCCTCAAGGAAGGAGGTCATTAGCTCTTCACATGGATGGCGGTACTTGTTGAGCGAAAAGGCCTCAGCTATGAATTGACCAAGGTCCATTGCTGCAGGTGCATACCGGCTCATCTCCCAGTCCACAATGAACATATGCTTGATTGTGATCTCATTTCCTTCTCCTGGTGCGATATCAATGAGGAAGTTACCTGGCCAGAAATCACCATGGGCAAGTGTTTCGGGCTCGTTCATCAGTCGGTCACCACCCCACTTGGACGCCAGGTCAATCACATCCCGGTCAAACTGCGGCTGATCCTCCATGTACTTGCTCGCCGCCTTTGGGAACTGATCATAAAGAATCAGACGCGACAGGCCCAGAGCCTCAGTATTGGCCATCTTGTTCGGGTAAAGCTCCGATCGATGGCGAAAGCCATAGAGATGCAGACGCGCAATGAATTCGCCGAGCGAACTGCCAATCTCCTTAGTCAGCCTCGGGCTCGGTGGCTGGGCGAGAGACGAGATGAACTCCTTGAGGTGCGTCGATTTCATACCAGCATCTTCCTGGATCACAATATTGCTCTTGTGGTCCCAGTAGAGCACGCGTGGCACCTTGACAATAACCGTTTCAATGTTTTCATCTTCCTTGTTGCTGTTCTTATTGTTATTGGCATCGGCCACAATACCAAGGATGGTCCGCTCAAAAGCCATTCGGTCGACATAGAGTGCCATCTCCCTGGATGTAGCTGAATGATCAGCTGCATGCTTAATGACGACCGTGGATCGACCGCCAAACAGATCTATACAGGGTTCGGTGATAGTGCCGCGGTAGACATAGTTGGCATTTCCACCAGACAGTTTCCTGACTGCGACAATGCTCCGCGTCTCGTCATGAGACTGCAGATACTGCAGGATGCCAGCTTCTGTTTTAAAGTCCATCAATTGGAATGAATAAAGAGTGAGGAAAAGTAAAAGGGTGTTGGCGTGAGAAGGAGAGGGAAGGGTGATGTGGCTAGTCACCGCAATGAAGCCACATTTTATTGCATCGTGTGACTGGTTTCTACTGCGGGCTGTGGAGCAGATGGAAAACATGAATGAGCAGCAATGCGCGTATCACTCCCGCACCCTCTTCTCCGGAAAGGTGATAAGGAAGACAGGAGACAAGGAAGGAATTTATAGTGACGTCGCACTTTTTAACATTCATTCCTCATTCCATTCGCATTCGTCTCACCTCCATCAACCGTCACCGCCATCGCCATCAATGGCCTGATCAGCATTTAATTGCAATTTGCTATTCAATATCTCATTGCATCTGTTATAGAAATTTATAACCTTGTTCTTTTTATTTCCTTTCCCTTACGAAGTTTCCTCTTTAAGTCTTATGCAACTACTTCATCCTCTTCGGTATACTACAGCATAGCTTTTGTAAGAATTCAGGGGGGATATGTGTCCATTTGAACTCGATTCCAGAGGTCCTCCATATTCCTTGGTGTGTCTAGATATTGATCCAACTACATCTTCATGTATGCCCATACTTTTTTCTATTGGGTTGATATCAGGAGTTGTCACAGTAAATAGTCTGAATATGCCAGGATCGTAATAAGTAATGAGAACGAAAGAAAGATCTTCATTAAATAAAAAGAGGTAAAAATCTTAGCTAAAAACCCATATAGATGACTACTAATCGAGCTTATAAAAAGACATATAATAATTTAACGAGATCACCTTTTTGTCTTCACTACCTATTACAAGAGCTCATTGGCCATTTCATGGGGACTATATTAGGCTTTTGGATATAGTCTATTGTAATTTTTGCGGTATGACTACTGATATTGTCTTGCTGAAATATAATTTGTCCTTATTCAACGAGTCGTAATCCCTGGATCTAATGATATAATCCTTGGAGACGTCGACGTCGGTTACTAAGTCAACCTTGTCTTGGAGCCAACAGCCATCGCCTGGTCCGTAGTAGGTGATGCAACTCCAGAACATTATTTCCCCTCCACTACCTTACCTTGTCTTTTGATATGATGTGATTGTAGAGTATTGTCTCCTCGATGTTTGTAGTAGGATTTTCTTCCGCAAGACCCAACTCTATTGAAGGTGGTCTCATCTAAGGACATGGTATTCTCTCAGTCATCTACGATCCAGTTCAAGTGTTCTTTTGCAAATTCATATCGAGCATGGGTTTGGTTATCTGTCATATTAGGCTGCTTGTGTTTTACATATGCCTCTATATCATCCTCAATAAGGCACCTCCTGATGCTGGATTTACCAACCTGCACTCCATCCCTCGATTGAACTAGTTGTTGACCATCTTTGAGGGTCTACAATTCATTATCAAATATCTCACTAAAACTCGTTTCGTTTCCTTAATGACTTTGTAAGGTCGCTCCCCTTTCAACACTGGAATACGTTCCTTGCCTCTTTTTCTAATCCTTTGTACTGAGGTAACGAATATCCCTAAGCTCTTTGACACCTCTCTGCAAGACTTTCCTTGATGAGCTGTGCGGTTGCATTTTGGACAGTTGATTTGGATAGTGATTTCATGCTATGAAAAAGATATGCCAGTTATGTGGATGCCACTTGGTCTATCAGTGATTGTGCTATAGAGAAAGTATAAAAAATAAGAGAGAAGTAAAGGATGGACAAACTTGACAAGTGCTTTTTCCACAACTGATGCAATGAGGCATGACTATGCAAATGGCGATTATTTACTTATAGCGTCATTAGTGAGGACAGCGATGATGGTTTGTGGGGGTGAAACAGATGAGAATGAGAAATTGTGTTGGCAGGGAAGATCATTAGAAAAGGAGAGGAGGATGAGCAATGAATGTTAACAGTGCGATTTATTAAAGCAAAATTTCAGTGTTAAGCGTTATAAAACTTTTGTTTACGCGTTTAACACGTTTACATATTTAATATATTTTAAGTTAAGGTTATGTTAATCAAACTGGCTTGTACGTTAATAATTTCTTGGTTAGTTTAATAAATGCAAATGTAACATTCCTGTGTGATTTTATTGGTTCTTACTTTTCATATCTGCCTCAAGGGGGAAGCTTGCTCTACGATACATGTATTGGAGCATCTATAGAGCATAGGGTCTGATACGAGCGGGATAGAGTTACTAGAAAGCAAAGGATTGATGTACTCGATTTTTTAGTTCCGGAACTGGGTAAATGACTAAAGTATACTTTCCTTACCGATATCGCAACAACAATGCGAGCAAAATCACAATTATGTGACAACAACCTGGTTGTATTGCACGCAAAATACTCTTATCTTGCCTTCCCTTTTCTTTTTTTTCTTTTTTTCCTTTTTCAACACCATGCTACCTTCAAAGGGTTATCAACGCATTGATTCCGATTTTCACCAATAAACCATTAGATCCATCTTTGACGCATTTGACGAAAGGCTAGCCTTTATGGATTTCTAAACGAGCATTTTCACCTCGTACCTCTGGATAGATTCTACAACTGTGGCCGCCAATAAAAATAACCAAAGTGCCAAATGACAATAAAAATCCCGTTTTTGCTAATTTGACTGGTCAGAGCGAAAACCGTTTAAAAACGTAAACAAAGTTGCAGGAAGAGAGAGACACGTGCAATTGGTTGTAAAACACATTCATTAAATCATTATTGAATCTGGCGACGAGACTGAATTAATCTCATACAGCCCAAAGCAAGTCTCTTATAAACGGATTATTCCTAGTGCTCTTATCCCTATCTCATTGTAAACATTTCCCGAGCTGGAGTCTCATCTGCGACAGGTAGAGACAGGGGGATTGGGAATGAATTGTGGTGATTTATTAAGTTACATGTCATGCAAATTGCCTGGTGGTGCAAAGGTAGAGCTTAGGGAATGAGGGCAGGAAACGAATGATAATTTATTATGGTCGGAAAGCTCCTAACTCTATCTCTTGTTGCTCTCAACGAGAATGACGGAACTTCCATCAGACAAAGGGTTGCTCCTCCTCCCTCTTTTTTTTTTTTTTTTTTTTTTTTTTTTCTCATCACCTTCACCATGAAAGCCCATATAGAAATTGTTTGATGTAAATATAATTTTGTACTTTTATATTTTTTATTTTTTGGAAGAGATTTAGGACGAACTTGAGGTCGTTATTTACACTTATGACAAAAGCAATCTAAAAACGAAAGCACGACTTTTTCCTTCTTTTCAGCAATACTCCTTCAATTGTAAAACCTGTACAGAACTCACCGTCAAATCCTCAATATGCGAACTCCTGAAGAATTTCCTCCCCAATACTTGAATGCTCAAAACTGGATCCTGTTGCCTCAATCCTATAATCTGATCTGCACGCACAACACCAATATACTGTACCAGTACAAAATAGTATAATCAGCTTGGTTGATGTTCGGAGTACCTAGATCGTAATAGATGTATCCTCTTTCTGCAAAGAGTCCGAAATAATTGTTTGCCAAGGAATAAGCTGCCGTACATGCAAGCATTTAAGCCACTTCGTTTATTTTTATTGATCTTCCACCTGGACGTTAAGACCTTTCTTAGGGTTAAAGATGTGGACTACACACCCCCTCCTTTACCTCCAAACATCAGCCCTTCGGACAGCCTTAAAAGGCGAGACCATGACTGGGCTATAATCCAAGCACGTCTCGCTCACCTCACTCGCTCTATTGATGCAACAGCCCACGCTCTCCTCAAATCTACTGACCTCAATGACCCTATGGTGGCCAACGTTCTTCGCTCGCTTGACGTCATACGACACAATCTGGCGCTTATTACCACTGAGATCGGTCAATTACGTGTCCAAGCTTTGTGTCGAGACAAGGGCATCATTCCACCCACTAACCCTAGCAACAGGACTCCCATCCTCGAGCCTCAGGAATTCATTGAGATGCAAAAGTTTACTACCTCACTTCGGCAAGCAACCAGCCAAATGGCACGCGGCAGAAGCAAAGGCAGAAGGAACTATACTAGAAATGGCAACAACAGCGCCAACGGCGTCAACCGTCACAATAACGGCGTCAACCGTCACAATAACGGCAACTCTAATGTTTCCCAAACAGGGCAACAATCCGGGCCTCAGAGTCAGAATTCATCCTCCGACACAAACCTTAATTCTCCCAGCAACAGTCACCTCCCAACAACTACACAATCATCATCGCTCGACGAGAGAGACAGAAGTGATCGAGCGCGAAATTCTTGCCCTTTTGGGAAAAAGGGCGATAGAGGAAGCTACAGAAGATGGATTCAGCAGTCGCCTATTTACGATTCCAAAGAAAACAGGAGATCTTCGACCTGTACTAAGCTTGAGGCGACTGGTCCGAGATATTCGCAAAGAAGCTACCAAGATCCTCAAACAAGGCAAACTGACCCTGCGAGCTCTGTTTTCGTTCATCGGCAAAGCCTTGGCAATGACAGCGGCGGTGCTCCCAGCCAGGCTCAAGACACACCACTTAGTCCACCCCAAGAACGAGGCTCTTCGCCTAGGGACTTCATGGACGGGGTCTGTTTCACTGATGATGGAGGCTGCACAGGAACTGGAATGGTGGATTGACAGCCTAAAGTCATGGAACGGGATGTCATGGATCCAACAACCACCTCAGAGGGAAGTCTTCGCGGATGTCTCGGACACGGGTTGGGGTATTGTTTATGGACAGGACTCCCTGAGCGGCACATGGGACTCTGAGATGGCCCAATGCCATATCAATGTCAAGGAACTGACAGTAATATGGTATATTGTCACTCTACCACAATTCAAGGGAAACGTCTGATGCTCTACTGCGACAACACTACCACCATTGCTTATGTCAACAAATTCGGAGGCACCAGGTCTCCGGAATTAATGGATCTCGCCAATCACATATGGTCACACTGTCTGAAGACAGGAACAATGTTGACTACAGCCTTTGTTCTTTCCCAGCTCAATCCTGCGGACCCTCCCAGTCGTCAGCTTCAGCAACAACTCGAGTGGTCCATAGATCCGTCGACATTCGAGAGGTTGGACAGGATGTGGGGACCACACCATATCCTCAATTTTCTGGCATGGGGCACACTACCAGAAAGTGGCGTGCCGCGGCTGTCACAGCTTACCGAGCACAAATAACAGGACTGTACGAAGACACCTCGTCATTTGACGAAGACCAGCACTTTCGCCACTTCTTCAAGATTTTGCGCGCAAATGAAGTTGATCCTTCGCAGGATGTCGATCTCGACTTGACCCCAGTTCTGGAATATTTCCGTTCACTCGCCACGAACAACGACATGTCCAAAGAGACCCTTACACAAAAGCTTTGCTGGCTCCTAGATATGTGTGCTTTTCTGCGCCCATGTGATATCGAGCGAATCGACCTTAATGGCTGCCAGGTAGAAGAGTCGTTCGTCCGAATGCTCATTCTTCGGCCCAAGGAGACATCTGGCGGCATTCATAAGAATAAGGAAGTGATCCTCAAGGGCCCATGCTACGGACCCTCGCTTGTGCCCAGTTCGGACTTTTCGTGACTACGTACACCTCCACGAAGAATTCAGACTTAATGTCCCGCACCCTACGATGCCTTCGCTCAAGTACAATCCTCTCATTCGACAAATCAAGTTCCCTGGTCAAGCTATTGGTGCTGAGAGGATTAGTAAGCACATTCGCGCAGTTATGGCTCGACTGCACCTTCCTTCAGGTTTCAAACCACCTAAAGCACGCGCGGCTGGATCTACGCAGGCTGTTAAGATGGGTATCAACATTGATGATATTGTCGCACAAGGCATTTGGCCCTCACCTGCGATGTTCTCCAAGTTTTACCGACTGTCCAGCAACACCCGGTCAAACTTTACTCATGTTGTTTTGGGCTGATCTCTGAAGTCACAGTAAAGGGTCGCCGTTCTTGACGGATAATGGTTTACGAAGACGACGAAGGAAGTCTTACGTCCATTATCCGAACAGGCGACCCTTTACTGTTCCACCCTTTTTTTTCCACCCTTCGTAGTTTTACTTCTTTTTTCTTTTCGCATCGGAAGAAAGATGTAGAACAGAGATAGCCATAGTTGAGATTTTATTTTTCTTTATTTACATCTCTTTAGTTGGATTCGCGAGCGGGAAATAAAGAAAGAGAGCTTACAGCAAAGGGTCGCCGTTCTAGTTGGATAATGCAGTAGTAAATGCCTACATGCAGTTTTTGAAATAAGTTTCTTTTGTATTTACATGATATAAAACCGTTTTTTTTTTTTTTTTTTTTTTTTTTGCTACATATGTTATCATTGTATAGCCTTCCGGGAGTCATTTCTTCGTTTTCAGCGAAACAAAAACCCATATTTTGGGTTGAAAGATCCACAGACTATAGAGATTGAGCAACTTTGGAGCAGTACGCTTGCAGGAGCGTGCACAGGAGGGATCCTTGCAGCATTAGCACGTAGGGAATAAGATAAAGTTATGAATGGAATACAGATAGTACAAAAAAAAAAAAAAAAAAAAAAAGGTTTCTTTGGTATTAAAATACTTAAGTCTTTCTCACACACATCATAATAAGCTTTTTTATTTTTTATTTTTTTTTTAGGCGGATGCAAGGCAGTACCATCGGGGACCATTATGTTTGGAGTGATGGCGTTGAGTGGTCAATGGATCTGGTCAAAGACAAACCGATATCGACAGAAGAAGGTTTTGGCGAACATACCTCAGATAGAACAAAGTGAGACATATCAAACGATTACTGCTTCTGCTGCAAAGGCAACGACAGGCGCGCTACGGCGTCGGAATGCTGTAGGGGCTGGACTGTTGAAGGTGCTACCGATGTTGATGAATATGAAGCAAAGCGCCGACAGAAACTAGAGTTGATTGAACAAGAACAGAAGATGTTGCAAGAAGAGGTGTTGAGACGGAAGAGAATAGTAATGGAAAAGGCAATTCAGGAGAAGACAGTATGACATTGATACTGAGCCCTTTTATATAATAAACCATTTTTCCTATTCATTATAACCGAAAGTAGTTTATGGAGTCAAATTCACTGTGAACTTGGTCTCAGAAATGAATGAACTGACCTTCACAAAAGAAGTATTTTAAAATATGAAACTTAAAGTCACAAATATCGGCGCACATGACATCAACTTTATGCTGATTTGTCCTCTATTTGACAGTATTCAAGAGATGTCAGGGTGTCATAATATCGTTTGAATTTCTTCAAGTTCGTGTTTTGCATATGTTTTATCCATCCTTATTAGAAAAGGGGAAAGGGGAAGAGGCTTCAGTTTTTCGGCTAGTGCCTTCACTTCCACCGAGAAGGGCTTGCGTCTTTTGCTAATACTTTTTTTGGTCATGGTGTTTATATAATTGTCTGAATAAAGAGGAAGACGTAATTTGGTTATTGGTATCATGTGCGCCAATATATGATGTGACTTTAAATTTCACCATCATTTTTGGGACCAATTTTAGCTTTCGACTATAAAAGTTAAAAAATTAACATCTTGACTCTTCTCACTTGTTAAAATTTGCCGCCATCTTGTTGTCCACAATCTCAACTGTTTTCTAAAACGCACTTCTTTGTCACCAAGCTTTTTATTCAAACAAATAGTCTCTCGTTCTTTTCACTGTGGTCCCCTTGACTAAAGATTCCTCTATTCTTCTTATCTTTTCCTTTCTTCTTATCTTTTCATTTCTTGTCTTTTTTTTCTTTTCTTTTTTTACTTTTTTTCACTTTTTTCCACTTTTTTTCACTTTCTTTCGTACACGCGACTTACACCGAGAAATAATGGATTCCATTACAAACAAAAAGAGAAAAGCAGAAATCACGATACTAGACGCAACGTCTACTACCGAAACCTCTCCATCTTCACCTTCCCCCAAGAGCCGTCGGGTGATGTCGACTGGCGATATTAACGATAACGATAGTACTAAAACAGCATCACCAAAAAAAGAAAAGCAGATATCACAATACTGGACGCAACGTCTACTGCGAAAACGGCTCCATCTGCCCTTCCCCAAGAGCCGTCGGGTGACGTCGACTGGCGATATTAACGATAACGATAGTACTAACGACAGCAACAACAACAGACCTGTAGAGGAGTCAGAAGTGTCCGCATCATCACAGCCATCGAATATTGCGTCATCATCTAAAAGCTCGAAGCGAACGTCTAGAGAAGACCGACGCCAGTCAACGGACATTTCAGCCACAGCACCCACCACAGCACCCACCACAGCACCCACCACAGCACCCACCACAGCACCCACCACAGCACCCACCACAGCACCCACCACAGCACCCACCACAGCACCTCAGGAATCACCAAACAACAATGTTCAAGAAAGCCATAGCACGCCACCAAATGATGTATCTCACGAGTCTTTGGTAGCAACTGATGTTCCTGTTTCTATACCCACTCAGATTGCAGTCGTAGAAGCTTCTCCAAGCAAACGCGTCGCATTCCCCCCTTACAGACAGAAGTCCCCATTGTCGCTCCCCAACGCGGCGTTTGCTCCCAAATTGAAAGGGATTCTTGAGTCACTGCAGTCTGAGGATGCTCAAATACGCTCACCAGCATACCTTAACTTGCAGGCCAAGTTCAGAGAGGGCGGCGAAAACCCATTCTATCTGGAGGAAGTCAAAGAGTCAATACGATTGTTTGCGAGGTATCTCACGAGGGATTTAGACCTATATAGCCCTCCGAGTTTGATTCAGGCGACACTAAAGTGTACAAGCTACTTTCTTTTCAGCCAGAAAATTGTCGCGATGTTTGCCTCCAAAGAAATCGAGGCTCTTCTTGCACGAACCTTACATTTGGTCAGTGCAACGGATGAGAAAATAACTTGTAATTTGGCAATATGGACTCTCTCCGCTACCAGAATCCATCGGAGACTCTTCTATCCGTTCCTCCCACAAACGATCGAGGCTTTCTCGGACAACCTGCAGTCCCGATTCCAGTCGCCAAGTATTACGGGTGAATCCTTAAGAGGCATGTTTACCGTATTTACACAATTTCCGAATGAAATCGTGGCAACAGTCCGATCATGGCTCATACCTGTACTTACGGCACTAATATCACCCATTGCTGGTATCCGGTCAAGAGCGTTGGAGCTGTTGAAAATGGCGATCCCTAAGTTGATTGAAAAGGAGGATCCGAGGCGAATACAGGCCGTCAACGAATTCATGGATGATTATAGCACTGAGTTCCTTGAGGTTTTGACAGCAAAATTTCTGGATGCTAATGATGGTAAGACGATACGGACTTTTTTTTTTCTTCTTCTTGAATGTTAAAAAGGATGTTTGATTAATATTTAAGAGTTTCTCTTGTAACTTTAGAGGTTTACGCCATCACTGTCTGGGGCACGCTAGTCACATTAATGGGAAAGAGACTACAAGAAAGTCCATTGCTCAAGCCCATGCTAAAGATGGTGGAGGTAATATACTCGGCAATATCGGTGTTGCATTATGACACATCCTTGAACTATTCTAACTTTTTTTTTTTTTTTTTTTTTTTTGTTTTTCCTTCTTTACTTTTTACGCATATAATGCTTTGATCTCGACATATCTATCACAAATAGAAATGTTTTAATTCGACATCATCCACGAGGACAGAAATCAACATGGCCGCGTTTCAAGCATGGACGTAAGTCAAGGACTCGAAGAACTTTTCTTTTTTTTTTTTTTTTTTTTTTTTTTTTTCCGCTCGGTATAACGCCAAATAATGGCTGATGCAATGTTTGAAACTAACATTTTATTTTTATTTGTTTTTTATTAGGCGCCTCATATATAATTTTGCTATTGGCGGACATATCGCAAACGAAAGGCCTCTTGGACTAATGCTTGCCCCAATCGCAAACTGGTAGGTTTTGCTCTACACTTATGCTTCGTCCATCCATACCTTGAGCCTTCGTCCCAAAAGGGAAAACTTTATGTGGACTCTAATATCCATCATTACTGTTGCTCTTGTCCCTGATATAGCCTTTTTTACGAAAGTCAGAAGCGCATTCGACTAGCATGTTTCAACACCTGGATATCCTTATTTATGCCCTCGGTTCCAGTCTATCAAAGGTATGTTGAGACATATTTCGAGCAGAAGTTCAGTGCTACTAATTTGAGGACTAAAAAATGTTATCTCTAACGAGCTACTTCATCTTGCGCTTATCACAGTACGCAGATCAGGTCCTATTTCCGCAGCTGAAGCTTGCGATTGTGGACGAGTCTGAGCATGTCCGTGACCTCGCGCTCAGACTCATTGCGGCACTGATCTCTAACTCTGGCGGTCAAGGTATGGAGCGTTGATAATTGCTAGTAAACAATATAATAGCTAGTTCAAAAAGATAGATTTGATATCGCTGATAATTAACTGTAGACTTAATACTTCGGTAGACCTTGTGGAAGGCCGCCAGAGTATAGTACCTGGCTCAATTACATTTTCGGATTTAGGCTGTGCAGAGGCATCTTGGGTCCGTACGGACTTGCTGGATAATTGTCTGGACTGTGTTTACCAAGCTGTTGGGCTACAACATAGGATTCAGGAAGCAGCACGCGAAGATTGGAAGATACTTGGATTGACGGAGCTACCTCTGCTTACGCAGCGGTGTGCGACGACTTGGGAAACCATCGTGAGAGCCATCCGAGATATCAATCTGCAAGAGAAGGGTACGGTCTTGTGCTATTCATTGATCAATATCTGAACCTTCAATGGCCAAATGATACGAGGTGAAAAAAGATGTAGTCTAACGAATGACAGTGCCTTAAATTCTTATGCTAGATATGAGAGCCACTTCTGAGGCAGATCGTGCTCTGTCATCACTGCTATTTTTTGTAGAAAAATTGTCACGGTGCAACCCGGAAGCACTCATTCCTGGCGAATGGCCGAACTGTGACCCTGAGGAGCTTGCACTGTTGAAACACGATACAGAGTCGACAGGATACATCATTCGAGCGGACATGATATACTATTTCTTTACTTGTGTTATTGAGATTTTTTCTCCCAGAACGCTTATGTCTGCTCAATACCCTGTTTCTGAACCAACGCCACAGACAAGCGATGTGATCCCGCTTCCTGAAAACGAGGGTGTCATCTTATTGCCGCTTGAATTCATTCTCAAGACCTGGCTGGCGACAGGTGATTCAGTCATTGGAACTGCATTAGAGGGTCGATTCTGGAAAGCCATATCAGCCTTTGTTGTCCACAATCTCAATTGTTTTCTAAAACGCACTTCCTCGTCATCAAGATTTTTATCTCGAACAAATAGTCTCTCATTCCTTTCATTGCGATCCCCTTGACTAAAGATCCTTATCTACAGTGCATCATCTTTTTATGTATGGGCAAAATAAATTAAATTAAGGGACAACGAATCACATTTTGACTCTTGGTAAAGACAGCCGATATCCAATCACTCTGCACTGGATGCCCATTCTCCAATTAAATGAGATCCTTGCCACCCAGCTCCTTGCTATCCACAGATGAGTGAATGCTCAAGCTGTTGCTTATACATGTATGTTTGATTATTTATGGTACCAGAAGGCAGCCACCTAATTTCCTGGCCTCCTAATTTTTTCGTCTTTTCTTAATATATAGATCAGCACAGTGAGTTTTTATTTTTTATTTTTATTTTTATTTTTATTTATATTTATATTTTTATTTTTACTTTTATTTATATTTATATTTTTATTTATATTTTTATTTTTATTTTTATTTTTATTTATATTTTTATTTTTTATTTTTATTTTTATTTTTCATTTTTATTTTTCATTTTTTATTTTTATTTTTTTTTTACAAGAGTGGAGGGTAAATGCTCAAGCCTTGCAAGGATTTGTACTAATATAATTCTCTTGGATAGAAATTCTGATTATCTGCTCAATCTCTGCTCGGACCTATTTGCGGAAGCATACGATAATGTGAGATACAGAGCAGAGTTGATTACCTCCGAAGGTATTCCACAGATTCAAGGAGTAGCGTTCTTGCTCATGGAAAGAACCATCAACAAAGGCCCTTCGCCACAAACCATTCAATGGTTTTAAGCCCTACAGCTGTCTATTATTACATGGCTTGATGATCCCATGATGAACATTCGTAACCCATCCAAGATGCAGCGTCGACCCTACAGAGCTAGAATTGAAACCATGTGGACTCAGTGTATTTTAGGAATACTACTCAAATGTTCGCCATCATCGACCGGCATAGGTGGTCCGAATTCTGCTTTTGGTTTAGTGTTTCCAGCGCCTCTGACTACAATTCGTAGCATTTATCAACAAACGCAAAAATGGCAAAAGCCTTCATCCGCCTCGAATCCAGCTAATCCATTCTTGGATACCAAACACGCTGCTAAAGATGTTGACTCGACCTCCGGGCCTTTAGCTCAACTGTCTCCATTGCTGTTTACTGCACTCAACTCTCATCACAAGTCAATCGTCAATAAGACACTGGAATTCTGGAATCAAACATTCGGCAAGTCTAACACTGATCTAAATTATCCTAAGTTGCTTTAATCATACAGCAGCTTAAGCTTTTAGCGACAATCAGTGTCCCGGGATGGAAATTCGAAGACAACTCACAGACAGAAGTCCCACAATTCGCATCACTGTCACAGGAAATGCTATCGCTTCCTCAAGAGCTCCATGTGCGGTCTGAATCGGGCCTATCGAGGCTATCGAAAGAGAAGGCGGCAGCTGCACAACAGCTCTCGAGCAAAAAGAACAAGCGGACACAAGCAGTAGGAATTGGAGTTGCAGCTACTGTGACAGGTTTGCAGCAGTGCTCCTATTCGTTTCGAACGGATCGATTCGAATGACGCGAATGGTCGAATAGTTCGAATGGTTCGAGTGTCGAATGGCCCGAGTGTCGAGTGGTTCGAGTGCCGAGTGGTTTGAGTGGCGAATGGTTCGAATAGGAGCACTGCTTCTGTATGGATGAGGAAGGTTTCTTACGGAAACGGGCAACAGGGAAAAACGAAGAAATGAAGCGAGAGAGTCTGAGAGAGTGAAGCGCACAAGTAGAAATGAGAAAGAGAGTTTGAGTCGAAGGGCGCGAGAGTTAATAAATTGAAAATGGGAAGGAAACATGAATAAAGGCAGAAAGAAAAAGAGATGAAGAAAGTACAGTTAAAAAGAGAGAGAGAAAAGGAAAGCAGAAGAGAGAAAGAGAAGGTCATCATTGGAGGGATAGACCATAAAATATTTCAAGAGAAAAATGCATCAAATGACCGGATATTTTTGACGAAAAGCAAAAGGATTTCGGTGTCAAAAGCGATCAGTTTCCATCAGGTTTGATCAGGTTTGATCAGCTTTCATAATGGCCTCAATATCTCCAAAAAATGTGACCTTTTTTCATGAGCTCATATATTATTCGTAAAAATGAAAAAATGAAAGAATAAAGTAAGCACTTGATGCTCTGGATGCAGAGCCTATTTGCAAGATTGATATATGCCAACACAAGCTCTAGCACACTTCTGCTAAGATTGTAAAAAAAAAAAGATGGAAACTTAAATATAAAGTAAATATGCTAAAAATAACCATATAACATTCCTCTATTGTTCTCTTCTTTATTCTTAGGACCAAGGCGAGTGTTGGCAATCTGATTATAAAAGTTTTAAGGGAAGCAATCATGCAGAAAGGTTGACAAAAAAAAAAGAAAAAATTTTATTATTGTTACGTGCAAGCAGAAAAAGATTTTTTGCCCACTGCTCAGTGTCCTTCTGGTTTACAAAGACGACGAAGGAAGTCTTACGTCCATTATCCGAACAGGCGATCCTTTACTGTGTAATCTCTTTTTCTTTATTTCCCGCTCGAGAATCCAACTAAAGCCATGTAAATAAAGAAAAATAAAATCTCAACTATAGCTGTCTCTGATTTACATCTTTCTTTCGATGCAAAACTACGAAAGGTGGGAAAAAAAGGGTGGGACAGTATAGGGTCGCCTGTTCGGATAATGGACGTAAGACTTCCTTCGCCGTCTTCGTAAACCATAAGTCGTCATGTTGTTCGACTTGGCCAGCTATGGTCTGTCGTACATCTTCACGAAGAGAAAGTTTAGGATCTTGTCATCTTCGTCTGTGGATTCTTTTTCATTGGCGAGTGGTCTGGCGGCGGGTACAATTAAACGAGAGCTTATGCTCGTGCCTCGGTCGCTGTTGTAGGAGCTTAATCTGAAGTGTCCACAGACTTCCAGGTCGATGTTCGTTACTTTCCCTTTTAGGGTGTTCACCACGAATGCCGCCATGGGGTTCTGCCGGCGGACTTTTGCAGTGGAGCCTCCGATATGGATCTTGGAGTATGTTCTGCCGTCGGCGCATTTGAATGGGATGTTACAAAGAAGCAAGCTATCTTCCAGGTGACCATCAGGGGAACGTATGTTGATACGCAGTCAGTCTGAGCAGGGGAACAGACTTGTAGTCATTGTCTACGGTACCATGTCCGTATGTGTGTCACCTTTCTTCAGTTTTCTTTTAGTTTTAGTTTTGTTTTAGTTTAGTTCTCTTTGGCGATCCCTCTGGAACCACATACGGACATGGTGCCGTAGACAATGGTCTACTGAATGGTCTACGAAGGACGACCTATTCACATTGTCATAGGTACCATGGACGTATGTCCCACCCACACCACCCTTTTGGCTCGAGAAGTAGATGTAGATCAGAGTTGCAGGGCAGAGGGATCTTTTATTTAGTTTATTTTCTTTATTTCTCGTCGGATTTTCAATGAAGAAAGGTGACACACACATACGGACATGGTACCGTAGGCAATGGACAATAAATAACTGGATGTCCTAATATTACCTTTCTCTTTCCCTCCGCTTTCAGCAGCACCGATTTAACAAGGTCATTCCCCGGCTCTCGAGATACAGATACCATCTGTGGCAAACCATCAAATAGATCTTGTTCCACTTCTTCATCATCTGAACACTCCACTGGGATACGCGCCTCCTTTACCACCAGCCTGGAAGAAAGACCTAAACCTCGGTCGCCCCGAAAGGGACTGAGCCTAAAATAGCCCATCACCTCTACAGTCACCGAAGTTTCTTTTGTCTCTAAAAGATGTGATACAAACTTGTAACACTGGGTGCACCTTCCTCTCGCGGACTTTGCCTTCGATAGAGATCTTTGTATAGACTCTCTCGCCCTCGCATTTAAACGAAGCGTTGATTAAAAAGGAGCCGTCTGGTTGCTATCTGTCTGGCTTCATTATCGTCACTTGCATCCAGTCTGGGCAGGGATACGGCGTTGGTTGCATGATTCAAAAAAAAAAAAAAAAAAATTCACAAAAAGATTTAACAAAAAAGAGGATTACAGTGAAGAGCCAATGAAAAATGGAACAAGAGCCAAGAACAAAAGCAAAAGATCACCGCGAACGTACAGTCTCAAACACTCTCATACAGTCACGCGAAATAAATTATTGAGATAATAAAATTCAAAATGGTCTACGCGATAAAAAGCAATTGTCTTCTCCCTTTCCCATTATCCATATATTAACAATTTGAAATAACCATCAAGCCAAAAAACCTGGATATCGAGGCTAAAAGCATCATCATCGAATTGCATCTCGCAGGCCTGAAAGGCGTGGATATCGCATTGAAACGCGGCGTGAATCTATCAACAGTTTATCACATTATCAAGGTATATCATGAAAGAGGAACCAGTGCTCGCGCCCAAACCCCAGGACGTCCAAAACTACTGAGCGCTCACGACATCAGAAGCATTGTGCGCAATAGTAAGAGAGAAAGGAGGGTTACTCTTCAGGAGATCACCAACTTATTGCCAAAAAAAGTGAGTAAGAGGACAGTTGAAAAGGAGCTGCATTTCTTAGGCATTTTCAGCGGGGTTGCTGTCCCTAAACCATTCTTAAGCGCAGAGCACATAGAGAGGCGGCTGAAGTCTGTAAAAAAATATAAAAAATGGTCTATAGAAGATTGGAGTCGGGTAGTTTGGTCTGACGAGTTATCCTTTGAAGTTGGCGCGCACTTTCGTAAGATAAGAGTTTGGCGCACAGCACAGGAAAAGTACGACTATGATTGCGTTGCGCCTACTTTCAAGAGTGGTAGGACATCCCTAATGGTCTGGGAAGCGATTACAGCGACCGGAAGGTCCCGGTTGGTTATATTTCAACGAGGGCGTAGGGGTGGACCATCTTTCGTGGAAGATGTGTATAAATGTGAGCTAGCCAGGTTTATGGCTGAGGTGGATGATGGTATTCTCATGGAAGATAATGCACCAGTCCATACATGCAAAGTTGCAAGGGAATGGCGCGAAAATAACAACATCTCAAGGATTCCAGACTGGCCTGCATGCTCTCCAGATTTAAACCCCATTGAGCACGTGTGGTCACTCCTCGCGGTTGCACTTGATAGACGCACCAAAGGGCCAAGAGACCTCGCTAGCCTCGGAGCGGCTCTGGTTGAGGAGTGGGACAAGTTGCCACAAGCGGAGCTGGCTATCCTTGTTAACTCCATGCCAGAAAGGTTGATAGAGGTGAAGGGGGCCAAAGGAAGGTACACTGGTTATTGAACCCGCGTAGTACTTCTCTTAATCAATTAATATACCTCAAGGACTTCAGTAAATAACCACAATAGCCTCTTCGATAAAATTACGAACTTTCATGTTGATTGATAAAGTCTTTGTATATGCTGCATATGAGCTGTTTGCCCAGATTATTCAAAAAATGTAAATAAATATTCTTAATCTCAATAATTTATTTCGGGTGACTGTACAATAAGGCACTAATCAAGTACACCTACGCCTCTCTTTACATCCACCCCATTGTAAAAAGGTCTGTTCTTTGTATACCTGTGATTTGTATTTATATTTTTAGGCACTTGTAGCTTGGTTTTGTTTTGGATGTGAGTCTATTTGCAAGATTGATATATACTAACACAAGCTAAGCACACTTCTGCTAACAATGAAAGAAAAAAGAAGATGGAAACTAAAGTATAAAGTAAATGTGCTCTCATTTATTCTTTTGACCAAGGCGAGAAAAAGATTTTTTGGCCACTGCTCAGTGTCCTTCTGAAAAAAAGATCCATGCAGGGTCCAAAATAAGGTTAATTCTTTAACCAAACTTAGAAAAAAAACCCCCTGTGGGAACAAGGTCTGCCAAAATACTGAAATTTCACAGTGGATCGGAATTTGATCTTGTAATTTGAGCATGGAAGTTTCTTTTTAACAACTGTTCGGCGTCGTTTCTTAGCAAATTCTAAATCACGTTCCATATCCTCTCCAAATCGCTTTAACTGGTCCAATTCGTCAACATATTTCTTTTCAAAGAGCTGCCTAATATTATTCTTGTCAACTGTTAAAGCGATCTCAGTAATACCTTTACCGTGCTCCATAAGCGGCTTGTTGATGAAATGCTGAGCTATCTCTGATGGATATGCTAATATGAGACTGATGTAATGCATACGCGGTTTGCAATATTCAGAAAGGTTGATGCCATGATTGTTAATTTATTTTTGGTTGAACTGATCTGCGGGTATCTTGTGCATCATCTAAATCCAGATCGCCACGAAGTTTCAATTGAGCAAATACTACACAATATATATCCGTCTCTGGGGTATCACTGATAAACCGAACAACAAAAACAATATCAGGACCTGACCAATAAGCATAGGGGAAATAGAATGGGCACGGGAAACCTATTAAACTCTGATCCATTGTTGATATGCGAGTCTAAAAGTTGATCCATAGTCATGGTGTCACCCCTGATCCTGGCAGCATGGGTAGTTGTCTTCATTACCCTTTCAAAATCAACGATCTCTGCTTTGCGTCGAAACATTTCGTGACGTATTTCGCCATCATTGAATAGTGCACTTGATACGATCTTGTTATGAAATATACCTTCCAAATTTGTTGGAACTACGGTCTCCCATTCAAATCCGCGAGATGAGTCAGAAGGACTTGTTGTCATTCTATCGCTTTGATGTTGGAAGTGTACTGGATCTGTTTTCTGAAAGAAATTATCCGCTGCTCTCTATTAATATAGGTTACAAAGCAAGTTAGCGATACTATAGCACTATGTATATACCGATTAAATTCTTCAAATAAAAAGAAATAAAACAAAATAAAACAACATACAAATGCAAACGGCTCATCATTGACACTTCATGTTCGCGAAAGTAGCGACTGATAATCTGGAAAAGGCTCTGGAATATATCCTTAAATACTGGAGTAGCGACTTGAAGCGACATCCATTTCTGACACGTGAAAGTTTTATAACTTTCAGGAATGCTCAAGCAGTAGTCAAGGATTAGTAGCCGGGCATAAAGGAGACCAAAAGTGAGATGACGAACTCTATCCGTATTCGACTTCTTATTTTCGGATAGATAAAATCTGGACGGTCCGACAATGCCTCCATGATGGTATGCATATAGTTTGAGCCCAAGTCCTTCCCTCCGGCATTACAGTAAAGTCCCCAAGGCCTAGATAGCAGTCCCATAGTCGTTCTGGTTTTGCCGCACTATCATTAGTGACATTAATAAAATAAATAAAATAAAAAGTATAAGAAATAGGTCTCTGCAGCTTTCATTATGCATCGGCAATATTACAATGTACTTACTCCTGATAGTCCGTATATGGCAGATGGCGTAATCCTGGGTTGTCTGCCAGAATTTGTTCCACTATACTTAGATTTTTGTTGGGTTGACCTTCTGTTGGTAAATCGAAAAACAATAGTGTTGGAGCTGTTCGGCTCTTTGATGGTCCACGCTTCCCAACTCTCGGTAGTCCTTTAATTCCACTCTCCGTGACGGGCAATTGATACATACCCGAAACGAATTCTTTTAGAAACATGGAGTGATCAGAATCAGGTTGAAAAAACTCTGCAGCAATTTTTTTCAATGCAACTAAGTGAATAAAGAAGGATTGGATTAATAAACAGAATAATAAGTAGTACAACTTGACTGTGTTGAAAGCTTACGTGAAACATCTTGGTCAAAGGTCGGTGTGCTTGTACGAGAGGGTTGACACGAAGAAAGGGAAGTGGTATAGTTATAGTCGTATCTGAAATAAAAAAAAAAATTAGATGCGTCAATTATATTCTCAGTCATTACTAAATGGGGAATAAACTTGCCTGGCGATGGACGCTGAACAATGACGTGAATGGTTTCCTCAGGCAGTGGTGATGTGCCAAATATCTTTGAGATCCTAGCGGTTGCTTTAATGAGTGATGTGGGTGAATCAACCTTTTCAAGATTGGCTTGAATGCCCTCATCTGGAAGCGTCACCTGAAAAAGGACCAGCTTGCTTGCACGAATGTCGTCAAGTAATGGCGATTGTTTTTCCTTGATTGCATTCTTGAGGTCATCCACTTCAACCTTTACACTAAATGGTGAAGAATCGCAAAATAGTTTAATTTTTTAAGGTGTCATTTTGGTATAATTGCGCGCTGAAAAAAATAAATGCTTTAGAAGGAGCAAAGAGTGAGATTGATTGAATAGTTTCCAGCGAAAATATTGGTGTGAATGTGGAGAAAAAAGAAAAGAAAGATGGATGTGAGTGACAATAAATCACGTACATACATCGACATATGTACATCCGTATAGGGCAATATTGAAATAAATTACGTTCATAAGTGGGGGCAAAATTTAAGCCACCTTACCTGATTTTTTTCCGACCCAGCTAAAAAATTAATTTCACTCCTCTCTTCACACCTTTTTTTTAAAACTACATTATTTCTCTCTCGCTGGACGACTTGATTTCTCCTTCAGGTCACACTTTTCACATCTATCTCATGTATCCGCTTCTCTCAGCATTCCTTTTTACCTCTCACCTCTCACCCCTATTTTAACACTCTTCATCCCAATACTCTTCACTATTCTTTATCTCTGCTTCTCTTTTTTTTTGTATAAACCTCTCTTTTGTACGCTTCTACACATTCTATTCCCTTCTCAGCGCACGTTATCTTTCCCTTTATTTTTTGTCGCTCTACTTATTCTTACCCATTTCTTGTGCACAACTTTCTATTCATTCGCTCTGCTTCTCTCCTTCTTCTAAGAGGCTTTTATAAATTAATCATTTTATATCATCTCTACATCTATCATACAGGTTTGTTCACATCTCCATACTCCCTTTTCCTACTTCTCTCCTCTCTTCTTTTATTTATTTGAAAGGTTGAATGTCAAACTCAGTGTTCTTTAGCTGATGTGTTTCCGGTGGTTGGGTGAGCCAATACAAATATGGGTGTTGCCTCTTGGACCTCCCGCTGCGCGTGCTTATAAGGAGACCCATCATTCCTTTTTTCAAAGGGAGAGGCTATTGTGGTGCTGTTGGTGGCGAGGCTGCTCTGACGCCCCTCCGACTACATGGCATAGTCCATGGATTCAATTTTGAGGGTGCCATCCATTCTCCTTCTTATCCTCTATGATTGAACCGTAAGATTGAACCGTAATATTGTATTGTCAAACTCAGTGCTCTTTAGCTGATGTGTTTCCGGTGGTTGGGTGAGCCAATACAAATATGGGTGTTGCCTCTTGGACCTCCCGCTGCGCGTGCTTATAAGGAGACCCATCATTCCTTTTTTCAAAGGGAGAGGCTATTGTGGTGCTGTTGGTGGCGAGGCTGCTCTGACGCCCCTCCGACTACATGGCATAGTCCATGGATTCAATTTTGAGGGTGCCACACAATACTTGACATCGGATTTAATTATACTATCCTTGATTATTTAATTTTTCTCAACTGTTCATGTATATTTCTGAAGAAATAACGTGATACTAATGTTCTGTTTTATGACGGCCAAGAACCAACGGATCTTACTGCCGCAACCTTAGTAACACGTGTATTCGCCTCATTCACTTGTCATGGATATCTCTGCCTGGATAACATACCTGAAGGAGCATCGCCATAAGGAAGCTGAACAACTATGGCGTGGATTCTCGGACAAATTTAATCTCTCTTTATCTTCTAGTTGGTTTGACGCGATTGCAAAATGCTTTAACGCTATGGAAGAGGACCCCGAGCACACCAATTGGGCGGGAGAAATGAAAGCGATGCTTCGGTCAGAGCGTTGCGATAAATGGAGAGCCCAATACCTTCTTCCGAAGCGGTCTCGACTTCATGGTATCATTCTACGGGCAACAGCACAAGAGTCATCCGGTGCCATTGTTAATGCTCAGAACATGATCCAGCAAGCACGCCATGTTCTCACCAATAATGTCCAGGGAGAACTCGCGGGATTATTGATGAGTGCTGCTCCTTTAAATACACAGACAACTGTAACTCAAGTTCGACAAACAGCAAATGGTAATACTGATGAAAAATTAAATTATATATCCTTATTCTATTCTAAATAATATTTCATCTCGTTGATAGAGAAAGTAGCACAAGATGTAGTAAATGAAGCGAGCAAGGACTCTCAAGGTAAAATTCATTGGTGATTTGAATATTTGAACTATCGCTAATACTACAGATCTCTTATCACATACTCTATTCTATTTGGGGCCATAGAATATGAAAACACACAAGACGACCTTAACCTTGACATGCCACTATCAAAGAAAATGCGCATATGCCCATTACCTTCTCCTTTTAGAGCATCTCCAGTATCAGATGAGGCACTGGACAATGCCCTCCATGAAGATAAAGCAGGTAAGAGTTTTGTGTATGTGTATTGTTACCAGTAGCGACTGAACATATGTTCTAGACTGATGTTTACAATTTGTCATCTTGAGTAGAACATATTGCTCGATTGAATACGTCACAAAGAAATGCTTCAATTATCACTACCGACGCTTTTACACGTAAGTTGCTGATTCTGCACAAAGATAATGCATTTTTTGGGCACTGTCTGCGAAAACTTTCCTAACCAGACTTAAAGATCGGAGCTTCGAGGACCCGGTAGAGAAGGACGATGCAACCTTCGATGAAGATCGGGATTTCGGGTCTGCAGCAGTCAGTAACGATGGGGAAGCTGATCGTAATCAAGAAGCTGAAGAGAGTGATGACGATAACGATGATGAACTCGCCGAAATAATTCTTCCTCATGACTTTCATGCGCTCTTTGAAGCCCTTTACCGCGCCGTAAGTTTTATGGACTATATGTAGCATTGTATACATGTAGATAGATGAATCTTTTTCTTTTAACCAACAATCATGATTCTTTTTTTTTTTTTTTTTTTTTTTTTTTTTTGATAGGCAAACAACCAGGCATTACAGCTCCCAAAGATGCCCAAAATGGAAAGTACTCTGAAGATGACCCTTTTCCAACATGTAAAGGACCACCTGATAGCTTACCGTGACTTGTGCAAAGTCAAGCAGAAGGATTTGTTGTAAGGACATATTTATAATTTGTACTTTTTGCGCAAATTGGTATTATAATATTGTGACATCGTTTCTTTCCTCTCCTTCCTAGTGTCGCTGCCTCCTCTGTCGTTTACCTTCATTGTGCCGATTCTGAGACCATCTTCAAGCTCCATGATATGCCTAACCTCCTCGAAAAGACAAAAGAGCCAGATATAGCCGTTCCTTCGAACACCCTCTTGCAACTTTTGAAGAGGCTAAAGGATCAGGCCCAGGATGACCAAGGAATCTTTGATGTCGGGCAACTTGCGGATCTAATCGATATCGAAAAAGGCTCTTTAGTAACCAAGCGGAGTCAGGGCCAAAAAATTGATGCGACAATGAAACTAGCGCTCGATATCTTACAGATTGTGTAAGTTTCAGTAAAAGTACGAAAAAAAACCAAAACGTCAAGGAGTTTGGAATGATGGAGCTAATCATAAAAAATTTAAAAAAAAAAAAAAAAAAAAAAAAAAAAAAACAATTGACTCAATAGGGTACCTCTGTGTGCTGTGGATCCGATCCATCGTCCTGTCGATACAGAGCAGAAGTCGCAAGCCGTTTGGGAACGGGTGTTCAATACCTTATTTGCGAAAACAGTCGTTACTGCTGTAATGTAAGTACAAAGAGATTATGTTTTGGAGGAAGGGGGGTTGTTTTCTGACTGACCACCAACCCTGTTATTTTTCTTGTACTTTTTTAGTGGAGAAACAGGATTGAAAGGTTCAAGTAAGGCGCGATCTCAGAATGAGGCCGAATACGCAGTTGAACGACCCAAAGGGAAGAAGGCGTCTCCTCGAAAAGTCGACTGCAAATTTGTTGTCTCTGTCGAGCATATGAAGAAGTGGGAGTTTGTTACAATTTCGAACAGTGAGATGAAGCCCTTGCGTTCGACTGCAGTTGAAGTGGAGATGATGGTGAGAAAGAATATTCGCCTCAACCACTTTATTATCAATCAAACTGGAACACCCAAAATGTATTTCTTGAATATGCAAGGTACAGTACAACATTTCAATAATTTTGGAAAAATTGGTAAATATAATCTAACAAAAAGAGTCCCACTCACTATAGCCTATTCTGCAAGTCTGATGTCGTTACGTGAGCATGATGGTGCTCATGTCTGTGGGAAGGTCTTGAATCATGATCTGCTCATCCCTACGAACCACCTGGAACTAGAATGCTTCATGGATGGTCGAACCTTGGCTGCATTGTTCTCCTTGCGGGTATACGACTTTTTTTATTTTTTGCATTAACGTTATTGTTGTTGTTTTAATGGTTTAGTCATTGTGGGGCTTGCTGGTTGGCAGTTTATTGATCGTTCCTTTTTATTTGTCTATTTAATTATTTTTTTTTTTTCATTAGTCATACTTCCTTCAGGTTGGACGTAAACTTGCTCTTCAGAGATTGAACTCAGGATCAAGAGATATCACTCTCATTTCTGCGTTCTCGAACGTTCGGACCTTTTTTACTCCACAGATGTATAAATCCATGCCTCCCATCACGAAGCGACCACCACCCCCACCGAAAAAACGTCCCTTCTCTTCCTCCTCCTAGATGAGTTCTTAGAAAATGATAAAATCCTGGAAGCATGTGGATAAGTGATAAAACCTAAGTGAATCCCTCTCTCTTTCCATTTATTGGTTTATTTCCCTTTTATCGTATGTACATTTTGCACTTCATCGAATATTCTAGGCATTGTCGCCACTTGCAACTTAGCCTCATTCACTCAGTCAACCTTGTATATCCTTTCCCCCTCTACTTCTTTTCCACTTGGATGGATAAGTAACATAGTCTCTTTGTTGATGGCTCCTTACTTTGTATATAAAAAATAAAGAAAAAGAGGCAAGAGTGATGTACATCTTCTTCATGAAGAATGACGACAAGAATTGAAAGAAGTAGCTGAGGTTCTACTAAAGATGAGCAAGCAAATGTTAATAAGCCAAAATCGCAGTCAAGGTTGTTTTTTTTTCATTACTGTTTTATCAGAACTTTCCTTTGACAAACGAGGTTTTATTCTGAAAATTCTAGAATCTCGCTAGCTGTGAGACCATTTAGTTCCCTCAAATATTCTGCAAAGAGGGAGTCAGGATCTCATGGGCTCCCGGGCCTTGACTAAATGCATCTTTTGCCACAATTACCGAAGATTCCCGTGAGATGCAGATCGCTCGCCTTATACAAACCCCTTAACTGCTTCTCTTCACCTCCATTCAAAATTAAGTTAATGACTTACATAATAATGCTTCCGATTGGTTCATTAAAAGAGACTCAGCAGATATTTCTAAATCTTGTTTCACATTGTCTACGGTACCATGGACGAATGTATGTCACCTTTCTTCATTGAAAATCCGACGAGAAATAAAGAAAATAAACTAAATAAAAGATCCCTCTGCCCTGCAACTCTGATCTACATCTTTCTTCTCGTCGCTCCTGGAACTCATCCGTTGCAGACTATTATCTATTCGTTCCAATGAGCGACAATTCTACCGACAACACTCATAATGCACTCCATGAAATCAACACTCTTCGTCAGCAGGTGGCTGCCCTTACGCAGGCCAACTCTTCCTCCCCTTCTCCTTCCCCCATCACCATTGATCGCCCACAGGCCAAGATACTTGTCCCCTATGATACCCTCAAAGCGGCTGTACCTTCGCTTGACGGCTCTCATTTCTTCCGTCCCCCGGACAACTCTGGCGACGATAACATCCTCACCGAGTATGTCCTCTATCCCAAGAACCCAGATCAGCAGTACAAAGCCCCCTCTCTTGAGTTGCCTTGGCCTCAGGAGACCACTTCTTTTCAACGAGTGGACAAGTGGTTATCCTAACTACAGGAACGTCAGGCCCACGCTACGCGACCCTTGGACGAATTCCTGGCAGAATACTTTCACAAAGTGCACGATCCTGCATTACGGCAGATCGTCGCAGATTTTGGGCATGTCATGCGATCTCATCTGGCCGTTACAGCACGCCAAATCACCGATCTGCGCATGGATAACTTTGTGTGCGCAAAGGGCCTCAAGCCAGCCCCTGATCATGAAAAGACTGCAACTATCCCCAAAGATGATATTGCAGCCTGAATTAAAGCTGCTGAGGAGCACCAGGAGGCCAACAAGCCTCGCAAGGCAGCTTTGCAAAACAGAGGATCCGGCCGCAATTCCGGTTCTCGCAGCAGGGGTATTTACTTTAACATGTACCCCCACCAGCAGCAACAGTTACAGCAATTCCCATCACAATTGCAACCTTATTCACCAGCGAATCACCATCAAGCACAACAAGCCACACCTCCTCAGCTCACTTACGGGTATGGAGAGCCCATGCATAACAACCAGCAGGGACAGTATTTTTACAGAGGCAGCCGTGGACGGGGACGCGGCAGCGCCAACAAGAGCCAGTAGGAGGCCGTCTGCACCTCTACTCGAGGGCTTGGAGGCTCTTCACGGACGACAGGTGGGTCCGCTCCGTGATTGGAAACGGTTTTCAGATTCCCTTCCACAGACAACCTCCAATAACACACACATCAAGAGCCCTTTCCCCGCATCTATCCAAGGAGGAGACACTGGCGATAGAGAACGAAGTGATCGCACTTCTGGCCAAAAAAGCCATAGAGCACGCTTCGGGACCTGGTTTCCAGAGTCGTTTGTTTACTATCCCCAAGAAGACAGGGGACCTCCGGCCTGTCCTCAACCTACGTCCTCTCAATCAATTTATCATCACAGACTCGTTCAAGATGGAGACGATTCAGGTAGTATGCAATACCCTTCAGAAGAACGATTATTTGACGAGCATCGATCTCAAAGATGCTTTCCTTCATGTGCTGATTCATCCACATTTTCGTCCTTACCTTCAGTTTCAGTGGAAGGGTCAGCTGTATCAGTTTCGCACTCTACCTTTCGGGATGTCACTGTCGCCGTTAGTCTTCACGAAGGTCCTACGCCCGGTGTTGAGATGGGCGAGGCGTCGAGGAATACGGCTGACAGCTTACATCGACGATCTGTTGATCATGGCCAGCTCCAAAGCCCAAGCAGAAGAGCACACGAATCTTGTCCTGGACAAACTCAAGTCTCTTGGATTTCTCATCACAAGGAGAAATCCTCTCTGATGCCAACGAAATGTCTAGATCATCTGGGTTTCGCCATCAACACCACCGACATGACCCTCTCGGTACCGAAGTCCAAGGTCAGGGACATACGGCGAGAAGCAGCGAAGATGCTCAGCAATGGATGGACGACGGTTCGCAACTTGGCTACGTTCATAGGGAAAGCCATGGCGACGACAGCAGCAGTATTTCCAGCTCGTCTAATGACGCGGCATCTTCTGGCATTGAAGAACAGAGCACTCAGCCATCAGGGGTCATCTTGGGAAACGACGATCTCACTGGACGACAGAGCTCGAGCCGATCTGGATTGGTGGACACACCAACTCAAGGAGTGGAACGGGACGTCATGGATTCAGTCGCCAACTCAGATGGACGTGTACACAGACGCCTCCGACCAAGGCTGGGGGATCGTCATAGGACAGCGCACTTGGACAGGGCTATTGCCACCAAACATACGCCACCAACACATCAATTTAAAAGAGTTACTAACCGTGTACTACGCAGTCACTCTACCGCAAACACAAGGGAGGATGCTCAACCTAGTAATCGACAACACAACCACCATCGCTTACATCAACCGGTTTGGCGGAACTCGTTCACAACCTCTGATGGACCTGGCGGACAAAATATGGAAGCATTGTCTAGCAACAGGCACAAGACTCAGGGCCACATATGTACCTTCAGTATTCAATCCAGCAGATGCACCATCACGCCGGATGCAAGCGCAGCTCGAATGGAGGTTGGACCCGTCATTTTTCCGTCGTCTAGACCAGCAGTGGGGGCCTCATCGGATAGATCTCTTTGCATCGCCCAGCAACAACCAGCTTCCTCGGTTCATGACATGGAAACCTCATCCTTTGGCAGTGGACTTCGATGCGCTGAGACACAAGTGGAGCCACTTGGGCAACCTTTACATCTGTCCTCCATGGAACTTACTTCCAAGGATCCTGCAGAAGCTAGACCAGGAAGGCCTGGAAGCGACCATAATTACTCCATTTTGGCCATCGGCGATTTGGTTCCCGAAGATACAGGCAATGGCGACCCAACCCCCTTTACCGATTCCACGAACATGTGTTCTTCCTCCACCAGGAAGCGACGCGCACATCCTGCTCAAGAATCCACACTGGGGCCTTACCGCGTGGAGAGTAAGAGGACGAGGATGCTCATAGATGGCCTCTCGCCAGCGGTGACTGAGTTTATCTGTGCTCACAAAGGATCCAAGAGCACCAAGCGAGAGTACGAAAAGCATCAAGCTGAATTCGTCACTTGGCTGAAAGAGGGCTCGTTCGAACAAGGGATTAACCCCGCGATCCCAGTAGTGAACTGGCTACACTACGTGCGGGTCGCTCGCAATTTGAAGTGGTCCACGCTGATGACCATGAAGTCGGCTGTCCTCGCCCTATTTCGTGACCCAGAGAGAGTACGATCAGATGAATACTACCGCCAGTTCCTCAAGGCTGGTAAGCAAGAAGGTGTCGTTGAGTCCAGGCCTGGTCACTTTGACATCACACCTGTTTTGGACCATTTTCGGCAGTCATCAGCAAATATGGAGTTGCCTTTTGAGGAGCTTACATGGAAGCTGTGTTGGCTCTTAGGCGTCTGTGGCTTCATGAGACCAGACGACATCAGATGTGTAGATGTCAGTCTCTCAAAGATTGTGTTAGGGAAGCTTCAGCTTGTTGTTGTTTTCCCAAAAGAGAAGAGTGATGGACAACGTATCATTAAGCATGTGACCATTGGTTCTCACTTTGACAAGAAGCTATGCCCTGTCGACGCATACACCGCTTACCTGGACAGGCTGTCTTGTCCTTCCACTACCTCTCTTCATCCGAAGGACCCAACAAGAAGCATTGTACCTTTGATTAGATTTGTGAAAGACCACACCTAGCCGGCGCGTGCGACTACTATTGGCTCCCACATGGGTAGGATTTCTTCGCTGATGGATTTAGGAGACAAGAAAGCTCCTAAGCTCCGAGCCTTAGGTTCTACGCTCGCGGCTATAGCAGGCGTACCAGTGGCTGATATCATGGTGCAAGGGAATTGGTCGTCCCCGAAAGTCTTCGAGAAGCACTACCGTTTGTCGAGTGCCACCTCCAACAACATGTCCATGAGCACTCTAGGCTAGATTTCTTTAGTTAGTTGTTCATTTCGTTCAGTTTTCTTTTAGTTTTAGTTTTGTTTTAGTTTAATTCTCTTTGGCGATCCCTCTGGAGCCACATACGGACATGGTACCGTAGACAATGGTCTACTGAATGGTCTACGAAGGACGACCTATTCACATTGTCATAGGTACCATGGACGTATGTCCCACCCACACTACCCCTTTTTGGCTCGAGAAGTAGATGTAGATCAGAGTTGCAGGGCAGAGGGATCTTTTTATTTAGTTTATTTTTCTTTATTTCTCGTCGGATTTTCAATGAAGAAAGGTGACACACATACGTCCATGGTACCTATGACAATGTGAATAGGTCGTCCTTCGTAGACCATTCAGTAGACCATTTTCTAAATACTCAATCATCTTTTTCCTTCCATCCAACATCTTCGGCACTATCCTCGCTCTGTTTACCTGCCTTTCCCCCTCTCTCGCTTCCTTGAAAGAACCACTTAAACCACTTAGAACTACTTACACATTTAATTAAAGGTAATTACGCCCAATTTTATTTAATGGATTGTAGATGACTCGCTTACTCGTCTGATTACCTCTTGTATGATTATTTTTCTACTGCGCAACTTTTTTTACCACTGTGCATGCCTCTTCACGCCTTTTTAGTTCATCTCATTGCACATCTATTTTTTATTTTACACTACACAGTTTATATCGCTTTCACTGCCCACTCCCTCTCTCATTGCTATCTCTTTATTTTTTGGACTCTCTCTGCCTCCTTCTGTCCACTTTTCTCTTTTTGCATTCCTTTATTATCTCTCACTGCCTATTTTTTTTTTTAACAATCCTCGATCAATCACACATATACTCGCAAGAAAAGCATTTTTTTAATCAGCGTATCTCTCTCTCTCTCTCTCTCTCTCTCTCTTTCTCTTTTCTCTCTCTCTCTTCTCTCTCTCTCCGCACAGATTTTTAGCTCTTAAGCATCTTGTCTTTCACCTCCACCTACCTTTTTGTTTTACTTAGCAGATATTTTTTTACCTCTCTCTACGCGGATTTTTTTCAAGTCAATCAGAGGTAAGCTGTGTCTGCTCCACTTACTATTAGGCACTTGTAGATGGGATACGGTCTGCCAAGTTCATCGGCTTTATGGCTGTTGTCCACTGTTTGGCTACAGTTATGTGGCGGTGGCGGTGACATTTGACTGTAGTTTTTTCCATAGTTTTTTTGTGTATACATTTTAATTTTATTATGAGGCGGGCTGCGGCTCCCTCTGTTTACTGCCAAAGTCCGTCGATTATCATAATTGGCGTCCACTGCCCTTTTATTGCTCGCTCAATAAAAGAGGTTGTTGTGTTGGTTTTGGTTGCGGCCATGTGGCAGAGGCGGCGAGTGATCTCTTGTTCGTAGTTGGGCTGCGGCCCCCACTATTTACTGCCAAAGTTCACTGATTTTCATAGTCAGTGTTCACTGCCCTTTTGTTGCCTGCTCAATGAAAGTGGTTGGTTGTGTTGGTTTTGGCTGCGGCCATGTGGTAGTGGCGACGAACATTTGTTAGTTGTTATTTGTTGTATTAATGTAAGTTTATCGACGTTTTATTAACATCTACTGCATTTTAGATCTTAGTATACATGTAATTACTGTAGCCTTTTTTTTATTTCACGCTGACACCGCAAGGAAATAATCTTTCCCACTGCACTAACTATACTACTATATTATACTACAATGCTATTAGCTACACTAGACTCACTACGCAATACTACACTGGACTGTACTACAAAAAAAAAAAAAAAAAAAAAAAAATGGCACTAGGATGATCTCTCTCCTTCCCATGAATAACAACATGAACATGGACTTGAGAAGATCCAACAGGCGACAGAGGGTATCGGCTCTCTGATCTCTGGCATTGTCTAACCATGCTCACTAAATAAAATTACGTACAAATGGGGTAAGCCACTCCACCTTCCCACAGCTTATTAATTTTCAATTAATCTCTTTCTTTCGCTTCCACGATCATCATAATTACCATCATTACTGATTATCCTCTCGACAACTCTATCCTTCTTTTACATACTTTTCCCCAACTATTTTCCTTTTAAGAAATATAGTCTTGAGCAGCTTTTCCGTTTACATCAAGGTAATTATGCTTAATTTATTTAATTAATTGATTAATTAGCGGATGATGACTTTGTTTTCGCGTTTAATTTCCTTCAATCACACTTGACTTCCATTTTTCTACTATCTTTCTGCGCATCTATTTATTCTCTCACATTGCGCACCTATTTTCTCTCTGCGTTATTCTTTTTCTTTTCTTTCTCTCGATGTACTTTTATTCTACGCACCAATTTTATTTTTTTTCGCTTCTCTCGACACACTTTTCTCTGCGCATTTTTTTTTCTCCCTTCTCTGTGTATCTTTTTTCTCTCTCTCGCTCTCTCTGGCTCTCTCTGTGCACTATTTTTCCTTTGCACAGCTTTTTTTCTCTCTGAACTTTTTTTCAATCTTGTCTTTGTACGCACCCTCTCCAATTTTTTCTCTTGTGCACCAATTTTTTTTTCTCGCTTTGCATATTTTTTATTTCCTCTGATCACCAACCCATTATACCTCCTCTTCACGCTGCTTTTTCACTTGCTCTCATAAGTACATTCGTCACTCTGTGATCTTATTTTTTACATTGACTTGTTCTACTGATTATTTTCTTTTCCTGGTCCTGTTTGTTTTTTTTATTTCTGTAGACTATTTTATTTTTCTCCGCGCCTTTTTTTTACGCCTGTCTTTACACCTAACATCTATTTCATTCTCTCTCTCTCTCTCTCTCTCTACATAGAAAATGGCCAGTAAGGGTAAAGTAATTTGATGGTCTTCTAGTTCTTTCAAATTTGGCGTCGTACAGAGGGTAAATATACTGTGAGGCCCCGCTTCATTCACTCCAGCTGTGTACCGCTGGTCTCAGCCGAGCGGTTGAAGTGGCCGCAGCAGTGCCCTCAATAATCCGACTGCATTACAATGGGCAAGAATACTGTGAGGCCCCGCTTCATTCACTCCAGCTGTGTACCGCTGGTCTCAGCCGAGCGGTTGAAGTGGTTGCAGCAGTGCCCATTAATTTTTACAGGAATATTTATTATCACAACGCTTTATTACATGTACTTACTACTTTTTTACGATTAGCTACATCTTCAATTCCACAAGAACACCTGGAATGGCTCATGGAAAAATCTGAGGGCATCGAGCATGTCTCATTGGAAAACTTCGTTAATAAGTTCGAACTTAGTCATCAAGAGTCAACGACGGATGCATATCAAATACTCATATCCTATCATAATATCCGTAAAAACAGAAAACAAAGACTGCAAGAGGCCTTTGAAAATTTTCGCCAACATCACGAAGAAAGGTTTTGGGCCAAACTGGAAGTTACAGTTAACTCAGAGGTCGTAGCCAATCGGGCATTAGTCTCGGCACAAACTTTTGGTCAACGACAGTCGAAGACCATTCTTGACCAATATATATCATCATCAACAAACGAAATTAAGACAAAGAGTGATTTATCAGGTATTATTATTATTATTAGCATTACGAGCCGGAGACCGTGGCGAAGCCACGGTCGGCTCTTGCCTCGTTAGAAAATTTAATGCTTAGCCTCGTAAGACAACAAAAAGAAACATTGTCTACAGCAGCAAAAGGTTTATATTTTGACATAGGAATAGCTGGCAAAGTCGAATAACATGACGACTTAAGCTTATTATCAGAGAGCCAGGACCATATATGTGTTATCTTCTTTTATTGCCTAATTTAGCGAACTTTTCAGAAAACTACCCTTAAATAAAAGAAATAAACTATATATACATAAATCTGCTCTGCTACCAAGTTGGATCTGCATCTTCTTGATAGTGAGCCAGGAAAAAATAGTAAAACTAAAGACAAAAGGGTGGGTATAGGGTGGGACATATATGGTCCTGGCTCTCGGATAATAAGCTTAAGTCGTCATGTTATTCGACTTGGCCAGCTACTATCCATCGAGCCAGGACCATATATGTGGATCCAGAGCAGATTCCTTAAGACAGTATCATCGAGGTGAAATTAGTGGCTGTTGCTGCGTTCAGTCGATAGAACTTGTCGAACAGAATTGATGAAGACCAATTGCCTTGTACCACTACATCGTCGACACTGGCGCCTTGTTTAATGGCTTGGGTGGAACCAATAGCCCTGGCTTTGGGTAACTTGGAGCCATTTGGAAGAATGAGCTTGCTGCTGATGGCTGAGATATGATTGCTTATTCGATCAGCTCCCACGGGTTTTTTGAGGTCTCTGATATCTCGTATTAAAGGACGATATCGAATGCTTTGGTCCTTAGGGTGCGGTACGCTGATAGCGTGAGTCTCAATCCTTTTGAGATGTTCGGTGAAGGTCATCACCGGGCAAAGGGAACTGTCGGTGTGATTCTTAACTGTGGTGTATTTGCATATCCTGCTGCCACCACGTGTTTCCTTGGGAATCAAAATTGGAAGGACTACAACGATGCCATCGATATGGAATTTGTCATTTGATAGATCGATACACATGATATCGTTTGGTCGGAGAAACCCACATGTACCGAGTAGCCAACACAGTTTTTGTGTGAGAATAAGGAGAGTGAGAGAACTGTTAGGCCCTAGTTGTTGTAAATATTCGACAGCGGGTTTGATGTCTATATTGAGTTCCTTTGTATGCTTGATCTCACGACGACGTAGAGTTTGGAAAAATAACAGAAAGTCCGGATCGTTGAATGTGCTCTTGTCGTCATACATATGAATGACTGCGGCTTTATATGCGTCCACTGTTGAAGCTGACCATCCGTGGATTGCGACTCCGGAGGCAAGCCAGTTACATAGTTGAGGTGGCTGTGGTACCATGGCGACTACATTGCGTGCTGTGGCCCACTGGATATACCTGTCTTGTATCTTGGCGTATGCGCGTTGCTTGCGTTGTAACTCAGGACTGTCCACAACTATCGATGCCGTGGCTGGGTCGAAGCCTTTCGCTTCGAGTCGTCGCCTCTTACCCTCCAAGCGCATAATGACCAATGGGGATTTTTGGCCAGAATGTCTGGTGCGTTTCCCGGCGCTGGGAGAACTTGATGGCGAGGTATTGGTATTGGATGGTCCACTGCCATCATCTTGATTGTTGGATACCACATCGCCGAAGGCCAATAAGGTGTCACTAAGGTTGCTTCTATCTTCTCCTCTCGGATTTTCTCCAATACTAGGGGGATGAGCTTCCACGGCGGGCATAAGTAAACGTTGCCGAATTGGCGCCAATGATGTTGAAGGGTGTTGTGCCCTATTGCTCCTGCAGTTGGTTCCCAGCTCATGAACTTCGTCACTTTGTTGTTTATTGGCGAGGCGAATAGATCGACGTGGTGAGGGCCCCATCGTCTTTGGAGCTTTTTGAAGAATTCTTTGTCGATGCTCCATTCTAGTTGTCCTGTCAGGCGCCGGGATGGGGCGTCTGCGGGGTTGAATGCTGAGGGCACGTAGGTTGTCTTGATCCTTGTCTCTGTCTTCAGGCACCATTCCCATATCGATGTCGCTAGCGTCATCAGTGCTGGAGATCGTGTCCCGCCGAAGTGGTTGATGTAAGCCATTGTCGTGATGTTGTCCGTTATCACGTTCACTGTGCGTCCCCTCACTTCTGGTTGTTTCAGGGCGTAGAAAATGGCCTGCATTTCCTTGTAATTGATGTGTCGTTCTCGAAGACTGTCTGACCAAGATCCCTTGATTGTCTGGTTGTTGATGACTACGCCCCATCCTGAATCCGATGCGTCGGTGTAAATGTCGACTTCTGGGTTGGTTGCGATCCATGTCTTCCCATTCCATGATTTGAGATGTGTTCTCCACCAAAGGAGTTCCTCCGTTGCTTTGGTTGACAGAGATATTGAGCGTTCCCATGAGGGATCCAATTTTTCAATGCATGAATCTTGTCTGCCATGAAGTGCTGAACCTTGAGGCGAGCTGGAAAGACTGCGGCTGTCATTGCGCTCGCTTTGCCTATGAAGGATGATAGCTGACGGACTGTGCAGATCCCTTTGTTGGCCAGTTTGGACGCTTCTCGACGAATGTCCCGGATTTTCTTGCCCGGTACACTCAGGGTCATCGTCGTTGTATCTATCTCGAATCCCAGATGTTCCAGTATCTGTTTCGGTTGAAGACTCGACTTGGATTCCTTTGTCAAGAAACCTAGGCTTTTCAGTTTTGTCAAGACTAGTGCTGTTGCACGTTGGGATGATTCCTTGCTCGGTGCTGCGATTATCAGGTCGTCGAGGTAAGCTGATATTCTTATTCCTTTTGTTCGTGCCCATTGAAGTAGAGGCTTCAGTATCTTGGTGAAAATCAATGGTGCTAGGGAGAGTCCGAATGGTAGGACCTTGAATTGGTACAGTTGTTCCCTCCATTGGAATTGAAGATATTTTCGTGATGCTGGGTGTATCGGCACATGAAGAAATGCATCGCTCAGATCTATACTGGTAAGATAATCGTTTTTCTTTATTAGATTGCATACTTGATGGATTGTCTCCATCTTGAAGTGTTGTGTAGGTAAGTACTGGTTTAATGCTTTCAGGTTTAGGACAGGTCTTTCGTCTCCAGTCTTTTTGGGGATTGTGAAGAGCGGACTTGTAAATCCGGGTCCACTCGCGAATTCTATTGCACCCTTCGTTAGCAAAGCGGGCACTTCGTTGTCCACACTCTTTGTCGCCTTCTCCGATAGCGGGTAAGGTGGAGGATGGGATGTTGAAATTGGGGGTGCGTTCAAGAGCGGGATAGAGTAACCTTCCTTGACTATCTCTAGGAGTGTTTGATCTTTTGTAACATTTCGCCATGCGTTTAAGAAGAGTGTGATTCTTCCCCCGACTTTCTCTCTTGTCGTCGGCGGCTGCTGCTTCGGTCTCTCCGGCGGCTGTCTGATCTCCGGTAGCTGCTGTCCTTTCTTCGGCTGTTGCTGTCTCCTCGCCTGTAGTTGTTGTCCCCCCGTCTGTAATTGTTGTCCCCGTAAAAATAACGGCCTTCGTTGCTTTTGTTGCCAAATTTGTAGTTGTAAGACGAATTAGAGTTTGTCTTATTTTTTCTATCTGAACTACTGCTAGTTTGAAACTGTCGGGGGCTGAAAAAATTTTGTAAGGCTTTATTGGTCTTAATTTCCTCCTGGAATTTAGTTGGATCCACAAGTTCCAATGATGTTTGCTTGTAGGTTGAGCCCATTGCGGCATGAAGATTTTCAAGTCGCATGTTGTTGATCCTGCCGATCGTACCAGTAATCTGTTCCTGCATAAGTGTGACAAAGGTGCCGCAAATGTCGGCGATGTCTTCGGTACCCATTTTATCATCGATTTCCATGGAAGTGATTTGGTGAGCGAACAAATGTAGTGGGCGAGTAAGGTTGAGTAACCGTTTTTGTAGCGCTCGAAGTTGTTGATCATGATGTTTTTGATGGGTTTTAAGAGAAACAGCTGAAGGGAGCTTGGGAGGTTCATATGGCCAATGAATGTTTTTGGAAATTGTCTGAACTGTTCCCAAAGCTTCTCGTCGGTAATGTCTTGTTGAAAGACGGAAGAAGGATCTTTTGGTTCCAAGAAGGGGAAGCGTTCGAGATCATCTTGTGTGGGCTTGTAAGTTTGAATGAGAGTAGGGGTCTCCATGGCTAGATCTTGTTCCTCCTTGGAGCGCTGAAGATCAGCGAATTGGCTAGCCAACGTAGCCAGTTGTTGTTGAAGTGAAGCGATGGTTTCATCTTGAGTGATAGACATAAGGGGAAGTAGCAGTAGTGATCTAAAATGAATGCGGATACGTTCCTGGCGAAACAAAAGAAGATGCAGATCCAACTTGGTAGCAGAGCAGATTTATATAGTTTATTTCTTTTATTTAAGGGTAGTTTTTTGAAAAGTTCGCTAAATTAGGCAATAAAAGAAGATAACACATATATGGTCCTGGCTCGATGGATAATGACGATTATCCTTCATAGTCCAGCGACCCTTTCCTGTGTAATCTTTCTCTTTAATAAATCTCGAGCTACAGAACTACCCTTAAACTAAAAATAAACTTTTTTTTTTTTTTTTTTTAAATTCTCTCTGCTGGCTGATCTGGTACTACATCTTTCTTTTTCTCGAGCTTCCGGAACACGTCCATCTCCATAGAAAAATGAACTTCAACGATAACAATGTCCACAACACATACACTGCTTCTAACTCTACGGACGGCAATCCCGGTCCTTCGATCCTGGAGGGCAACCCCGCTCCACCATCCACCCTACCCAGTAACACTTCCCTTCCAGAAAACAGATATGCCCTCCCTCCGGAGATCCTGCAAGCTATCAGTGCTCTCACGCAGTTCTCCCAGAACGGAGGCGCGTTCCACCAGCCAGACACACCAATCCAAGACCCATTTATGCGTCGCGCGGAGCCCCTGTGCTACCTGGCACCCTACGAGGATTTGGAACAGGTCATGCCTTCCCTCAAGAGACGAAAAGAATTCCACACAGTTAAGTTTAATGACGAGGAACAACGTTACTACGATATTAGCCAATTTCCAAAAGTGGAAGATATGGAATACACACCTCCAGCAATCCCCAAAGAATGGGCTATTTCCGATAGTCTCAAGAATGCTGATCAGAAATTGGTCACACTGGCAACAAAAGCAGCACACATTACGAGGCCACTCGCTGCAACAGCGCATGCACTTGTCTCTCAAAACGGTGAGGACGTTCCAGTACTACATATCCTCCGCACCCTGGATACAGTCCAAACTCAAATATCCATGCTCTGCGAGCAGATCAATAAAATCCGCACTGAAGCATTCTACAAGGAAAAGAAATTTATCACTCCTCCAGACACATCGACCAGACGCCAACTGGTCGAAACAGCCGATTTACTTGAACATGCCAAGCTTTCGCAAAATGTCAAGAAATACAGCAATCCTAACCGAGGTAGAGACTACCGAGGCAGGCAAGGTCGCTTTGGAAACAATTCAGCTACTCAAACACAGCAGTATCAACAAGCGACCCCTCAGACTCAAAGCCAACAAACAACGCAACCACAGCAAAATAATAATTACGGCTTGGGCGGCCAATTTTTTCGGAGCTCCCCTTCCACACGGGGAAGGGGACAAGGAAGGGGGCGCCAGTAGGAGGTCGACTACACCTCTACCAAACAGCATGGAATCTATTAACAGACGAGAAATGGGTACGCAGAGTTATTCAGAATGGATACGAAATCCCGTTCGATTCGCTACCACCAATCAGCAATACAACAACACACAGCAGCGTCCGCTCCAAAGAAGAAATGAAGACGATAGAACAAGAAATTGTAGCATTATTAGCCAAGAAAGCCATAGAGGAAGCTTCAGAACATGGGTTCGTGAGCCGCATCTTTACTATTCCAAAGAAAACGGGGGATCTACGCCCCGTATTGAACCTAAAGCCACTGAACAAATTTATTTCACCCCCTCATTTCAAAATGGAATCAATGAAGACGGTTTGCAATATGATAAACAAAAAGGATTACATGACGAGTATAGACTTAGAGGATGCCTTCCTACATATTCTAATACACCCCGAATCACGCCGGTTCCTTCAATTTCAATGGAAGGAGAAAACTTACCAGTTTCGGGTGCTCCCCTTCGGGCTGTCGTTAGCCCCTTACGTATTCACCAAGATGCTGAAACCAGTGCTGAAATGGGCCAGAAGGAAAGGGATAAGGATAGCAGCGTATCTGGACGATATCCTGATAGTAGCCTCATCACAACAGTTGTCGGAGATACATACCGAGATGGTTCTCCAGCGACTAGCATCCGTAGGATTCAAGGTGAAGGAGTCGAAATCACATCTAAAGCCGACACAGACAGTCCAACACCTAGGATTCACAATCGACAGCCCAAGATGACACTGTCGGTACCCAAGAACAAGATCCGAGATGTCCGCAGAGAGGCATCCAAGATGATAAAGAAAGGAGAAATGACTCTGAGAGCATTAGCATCATTCATAGGCAAAGCTCTGTCCATGACAGCAGCAGTCCTTCCAGCACGACTAAGAACTCAGAACCTCACCCAGCTGAGAAACGAAGCTCTCCGACAAGGGAATTCATGGACGGCATCTATTTCGTTGACGACGAAAGCCAAGGAGGACCTCCAGTGGTGGATAACCAATTTGCGAGAATGGAACGGCCACACTTGGATAACCCAAACCCCTCAAGAGGAGATATTCACGGATGCGTCCGACACGGGCTGGGGAATAGTCCACAAGAACTATCACTACTTAGGAGTATGGAACCAGTCGGACCACAGCCAACACATCAATTGGAAAGAACTGATGGTAGTATGGTATGCCACCAAGCTACCTCAATTACAAGGCAAACGAATTCACTTGTACTGCGACAACACAACGACGATCGCGTATGTGAACAAATTTGGAGGAACGAAGTCACCACAGTTAATGGAACTTGCGGAAAAGATTTGGGAACATTGCCTACAGACAGGGACAATGATTTCGACGTCCTTCGTACCATCGGAGTTCAACCCGGCGGATCCACCCAGCCGGCAATTAAACACCCAACTAGAATGGAGCCTCAAACCCGAATGCTTCCAAGCCATAGACAAACTATGGGGACCACACAAGATCGACCTATTTGCCTCTCACAAGAACACTCAACTTCCGACATACATGTCGTGGAAGTACGACCCGTCCGCCCTAGCAGAATGCGCTACTGCAACCATGGAAGAACTTGGGCAGATTATACATATGTCCACCATGGAACCTGATTCCCCAAATTCTGGACCGTCTAAAGAGAGAGCGCCTCAAAGCCACGGTGATCACACCCAATTGGACAGGAGCGATATGGTACCCGACTATCCGAGCGATGACCACGACGACGCCACTCAATCTAACACGAGCAGCAGTGCACTCATCCTCGCCACGAGACCCGGGGATCCTGAACAAGAACCCGGCATGGTGCTTGCTAGCCTGGAATATCGACGGCGCCAAGGTCTCTTGGAGCAAGGCCTCAACGAGGACGCCGTAAAGGTATTACTTGACTCGGCCTCAGAGACTAAAAAAAGTCAAAAATATAACCATATCCAGAAAGGATACATCAGTTGGTGCCAAAGGAACCATATTGACCCCGCTAGGGCCAACCCAACAGCACTCATCAACTACTTTGCTTGGGGTAAACGAGCTAAAGGTTGGTCACCTCAGACGATTTTAACGTATCGAGCACATCTCAAAGGCCTATACCCAGGTTCAAAAGTATTCGAAGACGACTATACGTTCAACAAATTCTTCAAAGTCCTTAAAGCCAATCAAGTCTGTCCTGCTAAAGATATAGATATCGACATTACGCCAGTTCTCGACTACTTCCGAGCTCTAGGTGACAACGATACCATTTCACCCATGGAATTGACCAAAAAATTGTGTTGGCTATTAGGCATGTGTTTATTTCTTCGACCTAGCGATATCGAACGTATCGACCTCTCACGTTGTAAAGAAACTAGACAAGGAATACACGTCTACGTAGTAAGACCGAAACAGACAAGGCAAGGAGTCCACCAAGATACATCCTCTCTCCTTTCCATCCATACACTTGACCCACTATTATGTCTGGTTGCCACATGGAAGACTTATGTACGACGATTAGTTGGCCGCAATCTGAAATGGCCACATCCAACGCTCCCAGATCTATCATATAACCCTCTCATTCGCTACGTCAACGAACCAGACTCACCTACAGGAGCGGAACGAATAAGCAACCACATCAAGAGTGTCATGTCCCTTGCTTCCATGCCATCACAAACTCGAATTCCTAAGGCACGCGCCGCTGGTTCCACACTAGCAGCCCTCAAAGGTTCCGACCTGGATGAGATCGTCATGCAGGGCCGATGGGCCTCGCAAGAGGTTTACAAGAACTTCTACCGGTTGTCAAGTAGAACCAGGTGCAATTTCACAACAACCATTCTTAGCTGATCTCTGGAGTCACAGGAAAGGGTCGCTGGACTATGAAGGATAATGGATAGCGAAGACGACAAAGGAAGTCTTACGCTCATTATCCGTACCAGCGACCCTTTCCTGTCCCGCCCACGGCCACCCAAGGAGCATACGATTCTTAGCGGTCGAAAAAGAAAGATGTAGTACCAGATCAGCCAGCAGAGAGAATTTAAAAAAAAAAAAAAAAAAAGTTTATTTTTAGTTTAAGGGTAGTTCTGTAGCTCGAGATTTATTAAAGAGAAAGATTACACAGGAAAGGGTCGCTGGTACGGATAATGAGCGTAAGACTTCCTTTGTCGTCTTCGCTATCCATAATCTGGATGGATTAGTACGTGAAGAAATGCGTCTGATAGGTCGATGCTTGTCACAAAGTCGTTCTTCTGTAACATTGCGCATACTGTCGTCATCGTCTCCATTTTGAAGTGCCGCTCTGAGACGTAGGCATTCAACGGTCTTAGATTTAAGACTGGACGAATGTCCCCGGTTTTCTTGGGGATAGTGAATATTCGGCTCTTGAAACCAGGGCCCGAAGCGACCTCTATTGCTCTTTTGGCTAAGAGTGCGATTACCTCTTGATCGATCGCCTTCTCTTCCTCCGCTGCTACTCGAGCTTGGTACGCTGTTGAACTGGATATCGGTGGCCGTTTGTGGAAAGGGATTTTGAATCCCTCGGAGACGACCGACTTGACCCATTCGTTGTCGGTTATGAGAGCCCATGCTTCTCTGTAAATCTGTAAACGGCCACCTACTGCTGGCCTGCAGTCTGTGCCTGACTTGTCTGGTTGGATTGAGGGGTTTGGTAGCCTCGGCCTCGGCCTCGTCCCCCTCTCCTTGGATTTCGGCCTTGCCCAAAAAAAGAACCATTGTCATTTTGATAGTGGGCGGTCTGAGTTTGACCCGATGGATGAGATTGGCTAGAATTAGAAATGGGTCTGTAAGTATTTGCGCTAAAGAAACTCCGGTTTTGAGTCCTCCTGTTGTATGCCCGTTGTCTTGTCGGGTTAGTAGCCTGACGAACACTCTTTGCCAATTTGCTGGCTTCAATGAAGTCTGAAGTAGAGACAATTGGTGGATCAACTGTGTCCTTGGTGACTGAAATTTTGTGCGCTTGGTAAACAAGGTCCTCTCTGTCGCTTGACATTTGCTGTGCCAGGTGTGCAATATGTTCACGCATTGTCTGTGCGAGCTGTAAACACGCTTGTGCGACCGCAGGGTCAACTTCGTAGGAAAACATTTCCGTGGCAAATTGATCAAGTGGTCTTGTAAGGTTTGCCAATCGTGATTGATAGCGTGAGATTGTTTTGTCCATGGAACTGTGGTGAGAGGAAGAGTCGGGCCAGTCAATGAGTGCCGATTTGGGTGCAGAATAGGTTTGGGTTGTGTTTTTGGCAAAAGACTGCATCTCTTTAGCCATTTCTGTTGCATATGCAAGATCGTCTGCACGGTTTCCAGATTTATGTTTGAAAAAATCTTTCCCGTCCATTGCTGGGGAGTCGTCAGGTGTAATTTCGTAAGCTGGTTCTTTTGGAACCAAGTAGGGGTTCGATCGACTGGATTCAGAGCTAGTCGAGAGAGCTTCAAGCCGGCTGGTGAGTGTAGCCAGCTGGCTCTGGAGAGAGTGTATAATTGGATCAGAAGTGTCATACTCGCTCATTTGGAACTTCAATACGCTGGATGTGTTCCTGAGCGAGAAAAAAGAAGATAGAGAGTAGATCAGAGCGAACGCTAGATTTATTTATTTTATTTTAGTTTTCTCGGTCAGAAGGAATAAAAGAGGTCACACACATATGGACCATGGCTACGAGGATAAAGACCCATATCTTCACCAATACTGGGGCCTGGGGCCTTATCCGAGTATCATTCGGAAGGTAATCAAAAGCTCTCACAGCTACTCAAATTTCAGAAAGATCTACCTATAGCATTATGGAGAAAACCCTGTTTTAGTGCTCAATCAAAAAAAAATCTTCTGAAAAGTTATGGGCTGAAAAAAAATATCGATTGCCTTATTAAGGATTGTGCTTTTTTTTTTTTTTGCTGTGTTTCCTTTTTTGACGCCTTTTTTGGTTTTTCTGATGCCTTTTTTGATCTTTTTTGTGTTTCCATTTTTGTCCGTTGCTGGAATTGCGGATACTGAACGCTCTGGTTTTATCATGAGATATGGACGAGAGACCGTGCGGACCTTGTCCTATTTTACAAAATTTGGCTGATCGGTAGAGCGCGGTATTTCATTTCGATTGATGCAAGAACCAGGCCCCCAGCATCAGTTTTGATGAGTTATTGCTCTCCAAAGTGACGGGTCGCGAGATTATTTTTTTTTTTTTTCAAATGCGCAAAGTAGCTGTAAGAGCATGAGATTCCCTCTCGAATGATGCAAAGATGAGGCCCCAGGCCCCAGTCTGTGAAGACATGGGCTTTTTAAATGTATGTGATGGTGTATGAAAAAAAAGATTTTACTGATCGATGGTTTCCTTTTTTGTTCTGATGATCATTGATGTGATCTGTTGCTTGGTCGTGTGCTTTTTTCACCTCCTCTTTTTTTCTTCATGTTCATTTCGCTTCCCTTTTTTTTCTTCTTGATTCACTGCTTTCATTCCCTTCAATGCTTTCATTCCCTTCAATGCTTTCATTCCCTTCACTGTCTCCGTTTCCTTTACTTCCTTTGCTCCCTCAGACATATATTATCAACCTTTATTACTTTATTTTTAATTACAATGGATTTCCCTCGCTTCGAGATGCCCCTTCAGGTTGTGAAAGTGTTCTCGCCTGCAAGGGATGAGAAGGACAATTTGTGGGCGTCGGCAACGTACACCATGCGTGGGCAGCAATGCAAGGGGAAGATCGTCATCCCCAACGGTACACTGGAAGAGATGAGGGCCCATCCTGCATACGCTCATCTCATGCAGCTGTACCGCAGCGGCGAGAACTTCCAGTGGTTCGAGGTTGCCGGTGTCTTCGAAGCTCGCGGGTACCAGAGAAGTGGTACCCACAGCTTTGCTGTCAGTGTCAGGTTGGTGGTCGAGACGATGTCTAGGATCGAGACGTCGGTGGTCCGTAATGAGGATCTGCAGGAAGTTCCGGTGAAGACCTTCGAGAACAAGGTAGACGCTGGAGTAGGGGCTGGTATGGTAGCGAGAGTGGCAGCGGTGATTGGGACCTCTTCCTTTCATGCCTCTTCCTCTCATGCCTCTTCTTCTCATGCCTCTTCCTCTCATGCCTCTTCCTTTCGTGCCTCCTCCTCTCGTGCCTCCTCCTCTCGCGCTCCCTTTTCTCGCGCCTCCTCCTCCACCAATGTATCATCCAAGCAGCCATCACTACTACAAAGCCCTCCCAATCTGTCGTTGTTGTCGTCGCCATCGACTTCAGTCTCGCCCATCAACCGATCGCAGAGTCGTATTTCCATCCCCATGCCAAGCCGATTCAAGATCGTTACAGAGCATCCAAACATCCCCAAGTCAGAAAGAACGAGAACCACGAGAACCACGAGAAGCATGACAAGGAAGATGGGAAAGGTTGAGAAGAAGGAGAAGGAAGAGGAAGAAGTCAAGGAGGAGAGGAAGAGAAGAAGGAGGGAGAAGAGGAGGCAGGGAGGAGGCAGGGAGGAGGCAGGGAGGAGGCAGGGAGGAGGAGGAGGAGGAGGAGGAGGAGGAGGAGGAGGAGGAGGAGGAGGAGGAGGAAAAACTTTTGGATAGAAGATTCCAAAGTTCGGGCCATGGCAAGAGACATCTCAGCAATCCGGGGGGAGATGTTGGGGTGAAGAAAAGCCCTGCACAGAGTGCGGCCACGGATAAGCTATCGCCGGCACCGAGTATCGGTAGTAGCGTAAGCACTGGACTTAGATTGGAACCAGTACGGGGATCAGGACGGGGATCAAGACGAGGACGAAGGTGGAAATGAAGAAAAAAAATAAAAAAAATAAAATAAATAAAAAATAAAATAAAGACATAAAGAAATAAATAAAAAATAAAAAATAAAATAAATAAAATGAAAAGCTTAAATAAAATGAGGTCTTTTTTTTAAATTTTTTTTCTTTTTGCCTTCTTTGCTTCTTTTCCTCTCTCATTTCACATTACATTCAACTACTTTTTGCTCTCATCTCTTATAAACACAATGTCCTTTTCCAACGCAGGCGATTATGAGCATGGAGAGGCTGCAACTGTCAGTGGTGGAACAGTTGCGATAGAAGATCATTTATTGGATGTCCCTTTGCGGAGTTCAGAAGGCGTTAATGACGAGTATGAGCTTTTAGACCTCTCTATCTGCCACAGGGAGTCGGAAGAAGAAGATGGTGGTGATGATGCTGAATATATGGACATCCCTGTGGTTGATGAGGATGATGGATGGCCTTTGGAACAGCAACAGGAGGAACAGGTTTTGGAAGAAGAAGAAGAAGAAGAAGAAGAAGAAGAAGAAGAAGAAGAGGTGCCGGTAGAGTTTATCGAAGATGAAGAAATGGACTCTGGGCCGTTGCTTTCGAGAAGAGTATTACAGAATAGCCTCGCAAGAGCAGGGGTACTTCCAGAGTTTTTTTGCTGTGTCTGTTGTAGAATCCTCTTTCCAGAGGAAACAACGCCGCTCATTCCGTCAGCCGATCTCACCATCCCACTGAATGAGATCCCTTGGCCATGCCAGCAGTATGGGAAGGAGCCAACAATCAAGAATGGGGCCATTACAGCATGCAAGGCGCACCAAAAGCTAAACAACAATGCCTTGAATTTTGTACGTGAGTGTGATCAATCATTTAAGCTTTTGGTGATTTTAAAAAAAAAAAAAAAAAAAAAAAAAAAATAATAATTAATAATATACTTCTTGCAAAATGTATTGTGAATATAATGAAATAGATTTCGTTCATCAATCGCTTTTGGGGGAATCCCTTATTACATTACACTGCACAGGGGTGGGTGCGCGATGAGGATACACCTGAGGTGCTTGCTCGATTACGGTGGTCCGATATGGAATATGTGTGCTTAGTGATGACCCACACTCCTTTTGAGCCACGACAGGTTAAGGCAGCAACCTTCCCAAGGATAAATGGCCAAGTCTCGATTTACCGGTCGGCAAGGCGTCTATACAACTGGGACGGGATGATGAGCGCTGCACTCTGCGGAGAGGCGGAAGCCGCAAACCTGCAGTGGGCTATCGAGGCTCGAGAGTGGCTACAAGGGAACAACCCTGTGTACCAGAATGCTTCGGGTTTACCTCAACCAGTAGCCACAGCTCGACTTTTGGAGGATCCAGCCGTACGAGCCCATGCAAACAGGGAGTTCCCAGTGACGGTAGTCCAGCGTACTGATCCTGGGCCTCGGGCAGCGGATGTGGAGATGACGGGCCTGCGTGTCGGGATCAATGTAGATGAAGACAATGAAGCTGTAAAGTTCTCGAACAGGGATTTGCTCGTCATGCTATTCCCAGAGCTTTTCCCATATGGACACGGCCACTTTTCCTTATGGCACTACAAGGTCTCTCTCCGGGTGCCAGATGAACAGGGGGAAGAACACTACAGCATTAAGGCCTACGCTAAATACAGGATGTTGCACTTCGATCCTCATTTTGCCAGAAATGCGAGGTTCATCTGCTTTATTGCCGACTGGATTACCAAGGATTGCGCGTACGGCTACCGCCTCCGTACAACAACTTCAACAAGGCAAGGAGGGCGAAGGACAAGTCGTGAGGATGTTTACGCTGGTATGAAGGAAAAAAAAAATAAAAAAAAACATCGTCTCAATTGATTGTTCTGTATTTCTATATTAATACAGCGTCATATTTATATTATTGTTTATTCAATACGAGCAGGAAGACATATAGACAGGGAGAGGACGATTGCCATCCCTCAGAGCATCCGGATGGGGAGCTCATACAAGAGCTCTCTCCGCCAAGATATGATGGCGATGTTTCGAGAGTTTGGGACGCCAGAGGTATTTATTACATGGTCCGTCAACTTGGCTTCCCCAGCCTTCAGCAAAATCGAACGTGACTATCGTGGAGCCATCGAAGACGTACCGGCATTTGTGATGACATATTCGCGGGAGTGGAGGAGAGTCTGGTCGTTTGTGCACGGCGAGTGGGCGGACTATGTGTTGGGAGGGCTAAGAGCCTATGCTTGGGTTGTGGAGTATCAGGAGCGTGGATGTCCACATGTACATGCAGTTCTTTGGGCAAGGAGAAGCATCGAGACACTGATAGAGCAGTGCGCGGGAGAGGACAAGGATCTCGTTGTCGTCACTTGTTCCTCGACCCCAGAGAGCGAATACCTTCGCCGCCTTGTCCATGCCTGTCAGATCCATAAGCATACAGAAGCTTATTGCATGCGGAAGGGAAGCGATGGTGTCGTCCGGTGCAGGTTTGGCTTCCCAAAGCCAGTAAGCCCAAGGACAATGTTTGAACCAACAACAGAGACATTTCTGTACGCACGTGAAGAAGAGGACCGGATGATCAACAATTACAATGCAAATATCCTTCGGTACTGTGGTTCAAACATTGATGTTCAGCTGAACCGTGGAGCACGCGCTTTAAATTATATTTCAAAGTACATTACCGAGTCAGCTACTCCGTACGAGGGATCTGTCGTCACAGAGCAAGGTAAAAAGCGGAGGAGGAAAAAAAAAAAAAAAAAAAAAAAAAAAGAATAAAAGAATAATTGCCTGTTAAATTGTTAGGACAAGAACAAGAATATGATGGAATGGTCAGGATCCGGGATGGAAACAGTAAGCGCTTTTGGAGTACAGCTTGTTATTGTTAGTGCAATGTAATTGTTGTATTCTTAACTGAACTTTTTTTTATTTTTATTTTATTTTATTTTTTTTTTTTTTGTTCTTTTTATTTTAATTTTTATTTTTCATTCTTTTTTTTTTTTTTTTTTTTTTTATTTTTGAATGGCGTGCAGAATTTTATTACAATCGTGTTTCCCTGCCAGAGGTGGTGATGGATGTAGGAAGCTACTACATGTCTGGTAAAAGCCATGCTGTTCGCTACCTCCCAACACATTTGCCATCGGAGCGAAAAGGAGTCATCCGTGCGGTTCGAGACGATGATGATGAGGAGGTTTTTGAAGATGACTCTTGGATAAAGTATTTAAACCGTCCACAAGGGACCCTTTTTGAGACTATGACCTATCCAGAGTTCTACAAGAAGTTCCGGCAGGTGTTTGGACGAGTGGCAGGGCAACAACGGGAACCTCCATATGATGATCTGGCTCCTGATCCTCAATGTACATATCTGGATGGGCATAATCCTCCAAGGAAATACAAGGCATACGAAGGAGACCATTTTTGTGTGGTGCGCCATCGAAGGACACCGATGGTGGATTTGGATGACACCTGCGCTCATTTAATGATGCTGCACTTGCCAATGAGGATTGATTGCGACAGATGGTTGGAAGTTTCTGAAATGAATTCCATCTTTGAACTTGGGTTAGCAGTTCTTCCGAATCATGTCATGGAGACAGTGTTGCCACTTTTACCGGCCCCAAATAACGGCAACGAAGATGAAATGCAGGTGGATGACGAAGGGGTAGAGCTTAATGAGGAGCAGCAAGAGGCGCTGGAGAGGATAATGATGAGCCCTGGAATGTACTTTGTGTCGGGCCCAGCAGGAACAGGAAAGTCCACACTCTTGCGTAAGCTCGTGATCCGACTTCAAGGGGCTGGGTTGTACGAGCCAGTGGTGCTCGCGCCTTCGGGTGTGGCTGCTGTGAATGTGAATGGGATGACCATCCATCGGTTCTTTGGCGCGGAAGTGACACAGCTCCCGGATCGGGAGGTCTCCATCCCAAACTTATTTACCCTTGGCTGGAACATTCATCAGATTTGGGCTCGAGGAAGACAACCATGTATTATTGTGGATGAGATATCGATGGTGTCGGCCACGATGTTGTCGCAAATGGACTTGGCTTTGAAGGCAATTGGCAGAGGTAGAGATCCAGATGTGGTTAATCTGCCCTTCGGAGGTATCCCTGTAGTCTGCTTTGGAGATTTTGGACAGCTCGGGCCAGTGGTGCGGATCAGGGAAGGGAAGGGTGGGTCGAGAGGATGGAGAGGGGATGCAGACATGCATCAGGAATGGGTGTGGCAAACACCAGTCTTTGCGCAATTCACAAGGATCAACTTTATTTCCCCTTGTCGCCAACAGGGGCCGGACCAAGATCATTTCTTTCACTTTCTTTCGATCATTAGAAGAGGTCCGAATTCGCAGGAAGAGCTGGATTTTGTGATGAAAATATTACGAGCGCGGGAGCTGGATTTGGATGTGGATGACCAACTGAGTAAGCCCCACACGTTCATATCGGCAAGGGTATCCAAAGTACAATCGGTCAATGAGAATCTGACGAGGCAATTGGTGCGGGAAGAAGACATCAGAGTGTTCCGGGCAATGGATGATATTGGCTCCAGACCAGGCCAAGATGGGGATGAAAGATCAAAGATGATGGAGAGAGAGACAGGTTTGTTGACTAACCTAGTCTTGTGGGAAGGAGCAAGAGTCATCATTACGACGAATCTTTCAAGAGATATCATCAATGGGACGTTCGGGGTTGTGGTCGAAATTGGAGACGGCATCCGGGTGCAGTTGGAGCGAGCTCAGAACAGGGTGGTGAATGTTCAGCGGATTGTTCGTCAGGTCAGCAAGGGTGGAAGATCAAGGAGCCAGTTCCCTTTGTTGTTGGCGTACGGTTTGACAGTTCATCGAGGACAAGGAATGACTCTACCCGCAGCCCTGGTGGACTTGAGCAGCATGTTTTGTTCTGGGCAAGCATACGTTGCACTGAGCCGAGTACGGAGTCTCGAAGATCTTCGTGTATTGAATATTCCCGATACGCTTGATTCACTCTTTCCACCATTATTTCTTCGTCATCAATTGCCTCTTTAGTTTTTTTTATTTATTTATATATTTTTTTTATTTATTATTTTATTTATTTGTTTTTTTTTTATTAATCTTCATCGGAAGGGTTCTTTTAATACTCTCTTTGTAAATTAAATAAGTTGGAAACACAACAAATGTCTAGCACAAAAAAAAAAAATGTATCGTGGGCAACGTCATCTCGCGCTGATCATTTTCAGGGGGGCCACTTCACATTCATTCATTTTATTTTTCTCACGATTTGCTTTTGGTCTTTTCTTTCTTTTCTTTTCGTCATTGTTCCCCTTCTCTCTCTTTTCTCTCTTTCTGCACCCTCTTCTCTCTTTTTCTCTCTCTGCATCTGACATCCTCCATCCTCTTCTCTTTTTTTTTTTCTCTCTTTGCAAAAGCTGAAACCTTCTTTCTTCTTTTCCTCTCACTACCACAAGTGTTTCCTTCTGCAACAGGTATTACCGTCTCTCTCTCTTTCTTTTTTTTTTTACTTTTCCTCTCTGCAACAGGTGTTGCCTTCATTCCTTCATTGCAGGGCCCTTATTCACAAAGAGAGTAGTTGGTTTTGACAGAAAAAAAAAAAAAAAAAAAAAAAAACAGTTCCATCGACCGCACGAATTGCGAGAGGTCAAAAATCGTAGAAGGGAAAGAAATAAAAAATTATCACAGCGGGAGCCGACCTATAATGTGCATCCAGAGTTTTGTCCCAGGGTGATCTCAGTAAAATTCGTTCTTGTCTGACTAGCCATGCGGTAGAAATATTGGAAAGTTTCCGGAGAAGACCAATTACCATGAGCGATGATGTCGTCAATCGATACCCCTGCTGTAGCTGCAGCTGTAGAGCCGAGTGCGCGTGGCTTGATACGTCGGGAAGCCTTTTCCACTTCTGGGATCTTAGTTGAGATCGAGTCCATGTGATTGGAAATGGTTTCTGCTGATACTGCTCGATTCAAATATTTGGAATGTCGGATGAGAGGTTGAATTGTCAGACTGTCATCCTTCGGATGTGGTACCTCCAGTGGATGATCTGTTAATCTTTGCAAATACGCAGCAAATGTATTCACAGGGCACAGTTTCGGATCACTGTTGGAACGAATACAAACTGTCTTCTCGATGCGGTTCCCAAGTCGTTTCTCTTTGGGAATAGGAATGAAGAGCATGAGTTGGCTTGTGGTCCATGTAGTCTTGGTCAGGTCTATACATCGAATGTCGTCTGGACGAAGGAACCCACAAACGCCTAGAAGCCAACAAAGCTTTCTCGTGAGCTGAAGGAATGACATTTCCTCGTTAGAAGGAAGGGATCGAATATAATCAAGAGCTGGGTTGAGATTGATGCTCAATGCGTTGCTAGGTCGAATGTGTTTGGCCTTGATGGCTGTAATGAAGTCCTTATACACATGGCTCTTGTCAAACGCTGATTTGTCTGGAAATAGAGCTAAAATGGCTGAGCGTTTCTGCAGAGTGGTGGCGGGAGACCATGGACGGTTGCGCATCTGATGATTGAGATAGTTAACTAAAAGGATCGGATTGGGGGTGAATGGATCCCTGTCATTTTGCCTGGCCCAATCGATGAACACTTGTTGCGCTGGGGCGTATTTTTTGTGCCGTCGCTGTGTCTGAGGGTTATCTAGTATAGTCTCCGCTGCTTCGCTGTCTAAACCTAGGTCTGTGTAATAGCGCCGTTTACGCGCCATGCTTGCAGTGTCCAGTGCGGATTCTTTGCTAGAACGTTTTGATCTTGTCCTGGAGCTGGGAGGACATACTTGCGTGGGATCTCTCTGGGGGCACAAGTCGCCATCGCTTGAAGAGTTGGATACCATAGGGCGCTGGGCCAGTTCGGAGCTACGATCGTCGCTTGTAGTTTCTCTAGCCTCAGCTTCTGGAGGGCCTGAGGGATCAGGTTCCATGGCGCGCAGATGTACAAATTCCCCAGATTGCTCCATGATTAACAGATCATCCACTGGAGGTACCACATCCGAAGGATGACAGTCTGACAATTCAACCTCTCATCCGACATTCCAAATATTTGAATCGAGCAGTATCAGCAGAAACCATTTCCAATCACATGGACTCGATCTCAACTAAGATCCCAGAAGTGGAAAAGGCTTCCCGACGTATCAAGCCACGCGCACTCGGCTCTACAGCTGCAGCTACAGCAGGGGTATCGATTGACGACATCATCGCTCATGGTAATTGGTCTTCTCCGGAAACTTTCCAATATTTCTACCGCATGGCTAGTCAGACAAGAACGAATTTTACTGAGATCACCCTGGGACAAAACTCTGGATGCACATTATAGGTCGGCTCCCGCTGTGATAATTACACAGCGTTCTCGAATAATATGAAGAGAAAAGCATATTATCCGAGGGAGCCGACCTATAATGTCCCACCCTCCTCTCCCTAAGCTAGCCTGGTCCGGAGCTCAAGTCGAAGATGCTGATCAATCTTTGTGGCACCATAGTTTTGTAGCAAAAAAAAAAAAAAAAAAAAAAAAAAAATTTGTTTATTTTTATTTAGTGACTATGGATTTTCGGCGAATTAATAAAGAAAAGAAGTGACACATTATAGGTCGGCTCCCGCTGTGATAATTCGTAATTGGCCAAGGGAGAGAATCTCGTTTGAGAATAGGATATTCTGTCGTTTTTTTTTAATAAAAAGCCTTGTCCTGCCATTGATCTCCAAACTGTGTGCGCACCGTCCAGTGCCGACTCTGGCATTGCCGTTGTTGATTCCAGATGTAACAAGGTAGTTGAATGCTCGGAGCCCAATCACCAACTTTTTATTTATTCCAATATCATCCATCTTCACGATTTTTAGCTGGTTGGAGTATTGAGTGAAAAGCTCTTCTGTTGGGACACTTGATGGAACAGCATCGTGTGATTCTGCATGGGGATCTGTCCAGTTGTCTCTTGAATAAAGCTCTGCAAGTTATTGTCAAACTATTTTCTCCAGCGACAATTACTGCGCCCATCAAACGCTCTAGTCCTTCATCCCCACCAGCCCCTATTACAGGGAGGTGCTCAGGAGTGGCTGGCTCGTGTGTTTCCAGAAACTGACTTTCTAATTTTGCTGCTTTGACTTTGACCTTTCCCTGGTCATCGTCGACTTTCAAGATCTTGTGGGGCTCTGGGAGGATGGATCGCACGAGCTCCGGTGCTTCTGGGTGAGGATCATTGCACGCCCATTGATGTGATACACAGAGGCGTTCATGTTCACGAGTGTTGACTGCAACATATTAGTTGGTACTGAACCACAGAGGCTCGTCCAGATGTCTGTAGTGTCTTCAATATCGGAATGGGGTCGTTGTGATCCTACTATCGCATCTGTCTGGTGAGCTCCATCATTGTCTTCATCAACAATGCTTTCCTGAAATTCTCCTGTGATCTCTTCACATCTTCTGCAATGATTCTTGGCTTTTTTTCGAGGGACCGTTTTTTGACATCTTGGACAAACAACTTGAGTGCCATCAACATAATCTCCGGTTTTCAGAGGTCGAAACACTAAAGCCTCGCCATTAAAAAATGTCACCAAGTCCTATCATGGGAAAGAATATGATGTGAGGTTTTTGCTTTTTTTTTTTTTTTTTTTTTTTTTTTTTCAACACAATTACTTTTCACACCTTTGAAGTCATCGCAGCCAGTTCTCTAAAAAAAAATTAATGACAGAACTTTTGAGCCATTGTTCGAGGTACTTTTGAGCCATTGTTCGAGGTACTTTTGAGCCTCTGTCGAGGTACTTTTGAGCGAGTGTACAGATTCTAGTATTTCAGGACTAGTATGACATACTAGTACTAATACTAGAGTTGAGTACTAAAGTTACAGATTTTAGTATTGCTTCAGTACATACCGATTTTTTTTTGCCATTCTTTGGATGCATGTCACGGGAAAGGTAGCCGACTATTATACAATCCCCCTTCCACAGCTGCAAAGTATCCAAACTCACCATCCCTCTTCACAAAACCTGTCGTACAGACCATCTGGTCTCTATGGTTCCTGAGAACGCGGATATGCGTATATGGAGTACTCAGGCACTCTGGGAGCATTGTAGAGATGGATTTCATAAATGCATATTAATATCAATTTCACCCTCGTCCCGAGCGCTCTTTTTTCTGATGAAGTGATACTAGACGCAGTATGAGTATGTTATACTAAACTTTCGTTAGTTTGGTACGCAGTACGAGTATACCATACTGGGCACTTGATACTAAAGTCAATACGATCTTTTTATATCTATATGGATTCGATAACATACCTCTAGCAAAAAAGGGGCCGGAAAGGTGTTTTGTTTTTCTTTAGGCAGGAAATAAAAAATGAAAATGGTAAATGGGGCTAGATGCACTAAAAGAGTGGAGGCAAGTAAATGGTGGACATGGTGCATCGTGATGATATAGCTTGATATATGGTGTTTGCTGATATTTTTTTGGTGATTGATTTTTTACTAATTAATTTTTACTGATTTTTTCCCACAAACTCATAGGCGGATCAGATCCAGTTTTCTGCGCTCCATACTAGCAGAAATCAGCCGCCTATTACATACAAAGGAAGGAAAAAATCAGTAGGAAAAAATCAGCAGACACCATATATCAAACTATACCATCACGATGCACTATGTTCACCGTTTACTTGCCTCCACTCTTTTAGCGCATCTAGCCCCATTTACCATTTTCATTTTTTATTTCCTGCCTAAAGAAAAACAAAACACCTTTCCGGCCCCTTTTTTGCTAGAGGTATGTTATCGAATCCATACAGATATAAAAAGATCGTATTGACTTTAGTATCAAGTGCCCAGTATGGTATACTCGTACTGCGTACCAAACTAACGAAAGTTTAGTATAACATACTCATACTGCGTCTAGTATCACTTCATCAGAAAAAAGAGCGCTCGGGACGAGGGCGAAATTGATATTAATATGCATTTATGAGATCCATTTCTACAATACTCCTAGAGTGCCTGAGTACTCCATATACGTACATCCGCGTTCTCAGGAACCATGGAGACTAGATGCTCTATATGACAAGTTTTGTGAAGAGGGATGGTGAGTTTGCATCCAAAGAATGGCAAAAAAAATCGGTATGTACTGAAGCAAATACTAAAATCTGCAACTTTAGTACTCAACTCTAGTATTAGTACTGTATGTCGTAATAGTCCTGAAATACTAAAATCTGTACACTCATAAAAAAAGAGAGTGCGATCAATTAAAGGATGAATTTATGATAAAGAAAGAGAGTACGCGATCAATTTAATGGTAAAGAGTGCAATCATTTTTATGGTGAAGAGAGAGTGCACAATCAATTTAATGGTAAAGAGAGAGTGCGTGATCAATTAAAGGGGAAAAAAAGAGTGTGCAATCGACTAAATAGTAAAAAGAGAGTGCGTGATGATAAAGAGAGTGCGCGACCAATAAAATGATGGAAGAGAGAAAGAGCGCGCGATCAATTAAACGGTAAAAAGCGAGTGCACATTCAATTAAATGGCCAAATAGGCCCACAATGACCTGGATACGCATTCAAGGAACAACATGTAATCTCACGGATTCACATTATCATTATTATTACCTTTGGTAATTATGTTGAATAATTCGAGATATGGATTTTTACAGTAAGATGAAAGGAGCCGATAGTGAATAGATATTGATTCAACAGAATAATGGATGGATGGATTTAATAGATTCAATAGATGAACAGGTTGGATTCAATGAATGGATTGATGGATTAGCCAGGAAGAAAGAAAGATGCAAAAATAAAAAAATTTCTGGAAGCTGATCACTTTTGACATTGAAAGGCTTTCAAAAATATCTCCCCTCCCTTCACATTCATTTATACCCATTCGCATTCATTCATACCCATCCACTTGCAACAACATGCTATCACAACCCCAAATGATCCGAAAAGATGTATTTGAAGCTCTCAAGACGAGAAGCAACCAAGGAGCGAGTAGATACTGTGCGATCTGTGGTGTGTTTCTTTACACCGGTGATTCTTTTTTTTATGAGTGTACAGATTCTAGTATTCTAGGACTATTACGACATACAGTACTAATACTAGAGTTGAGTACTAAAGTTGCAGATTTTAGTATTTGCTTCAGTACATACCGATTTTTTTTGCCATTCTTTGGATGCAAACTCACCATCCCTCTTCACAAAACTTGTCATATAGAGCATCTAGTCTCCATGGTTCCTGAGAACGCGGATGTACGTATATGGAGTACTCAGGCACTCTAGGAGTATTGTAGAAATGGATCTCATAAATGCATATTAATATCAATTTCGCCCTCGTCCCGAGCGCTCTTTTTTCTGATGAAGTGATACTAGACGCAGTATGAGTATGTTATACTAAACTTTCGTTAGTTTGGTACGCAGTACGAGTATACCATACTGGGCACTTGATACTAAAGTCAATACGATCTTTTTATATCTGTATGGATTCGATAACATACCTCTAGCAAAAAAGGGGCCGGAAAGGTGTTTTGTTTTTCTTTAGGCAGGAAATAAAAAATGAAAATGGTAAATGGGGCTAGATGCGCTAAAAGAGTGGAGGCAAGTAAACGGTGAACATAGTGCATCGTGATGGTATAGTTTGATATATGGTGTCTGCTGATTTTTTCCTACTGATTTTTTCCTTCCTTTGTATGTAATAGGCGGCTGATTTCTGCTAGTATGGAGCGCAGAAAACTGGATCTGATCCGCCTATGAGTTTGTGGGAAAAAATCAGTAAAAATTAATTAGTAAAAAATCAATCACCAAAAAAATATCAGCAAACACCATATATCAAGCTATATCATCACGATGCACCATGTCCACCATTTACTTGCCTCCACTCTTTTAGTGCATCTAGCCCCATTTACCATTTTCATTTTTTATTTCCTGCCTAAAGAAAAACAAAACACCTTTCCGGCCCCTTTTTTGCTAGAGGTATGTTATCGAATCCATATAGATATAAAAAGATCGTATTGACTTTAGTATCAAGTGCCCAGTATGGTATACTCGTACTGCGTACCAAACTAACGAAAGTTTAGTATAACATACTCATACTGCGTCTAGTATCACTTCATCAGAAAAAAGAGCGCTCGGGACGAGGGTGAAATTGATATTAATATGCATTTATGAAATCCATCTCTACAATGCTCCCAGAGTGCCTGAGTACTCCATATACGCATATCCGCGTTCTCAGGAACCATAGAGACCAGATGGTCTGTACGACAGGTTTTGTGAAGAGGGATGGTGAGTTTGGATACTTTGCAGCTGTGGAAGGGGGATTGTATAATAGTCGGCTACCTTTCCCGTGACATGCATCCAAAGAATGGCAAAAAAAAATCGGTATGTACTGAAGCAATACTAAAATCTGTAACTTTAGTACTCAACTCTAGTATTAGTACTAGTATGTCATACTAGTCCTGAAATACTAGAATCTGTACACTCGCTCAAAAGTACCTCGACAGAGGCTCAAAAGTACCTCGAACAATGGCTCAAAAGTACCTCGAACAATGGCTCAAAAGTTCTGTCATTAATTTTTTTTTAGAGAACTGGCTGCGATGACTTCAAAGGTGTGAAAAGTAATTGTGTTGAAAAAAAAAAAAAAAAAAAAAAAAAAAAAGCAAAAACCTCACATCATATTCTTTCCCATGATAGGACTTGGTGACATTTTTTAATGGCGAGGCTTTAGTGTTTCGACCTCTGAAAACCGGAGATTATGTTGATGGCACTCAAGTTGTTTGTCCAAGATGTCAAAAAACGGTCCCTCGAAAAAAAGCCAAGAATCATTGCAGAAGATGTGAAGAGATCACAGGAGAATTTCAGGAAAGCATTGTTGATGAAGACAATGATGGAGCTCACCAGACAGATGCGATAGTAGGATCACAACGACCCCATTCCGATATTGAAGACACTACAGACATCTGGACGAGCCTCTGTGGTTCAGTACCAACTAATATGTTGCAGTCAACACTCGTGAACATGAACGCCTCTGTGTATCACATCAATGGGCGTGCAATGATCCTCACCCAGAAGCACCGGAGCTCGTGCGATCCATCCTCCCAGAGCCCCACAAGATCTTGAAAGTCGACGATGACCAGGGAAAGGTCAAAGTCAAAGCAGCAAAATTAGAAAGTCAGTTTCTGGAAACACACGAGCCAGCCACTCCTGAGCACCTCCCTGTAATAGGGGCTGGTGGGGATGAAGGACTAGAGCGTTTGATGGGCGCAGTAATTGTCGCTGGAGAAAATAGTTTGACAATAACTTGCAGAGCTTTATTCAAGAGACAACTGGACAGATCCCCATGCAGAATCACACGATGCTGTTCCATCAAGTGTCCCAACAGAAGAGCTTTTCACTCAATACTCCAACCAGCTAAAAATCGTGAAGATGGATGATATTGGAATAAATAAAAAGTTGGTGATTGGGCTCCGAGCATTCAACTACCTTGTTACATCTGGAATCAACAACGGCAATGCCAGAGTCGGCACTGGACGGTGCGCACACAGTTTGGAGATCAATGGCAGGACAAGGCTTTTTATTAAAAAAAAACGACAGAATATCCTATTCTCAAACGAGATTCTCTCCCTTGGCCAATTACGAATTATCACAGCGGGAGCCGACCTATAATGTGTCACTTCTTTTCTTTATTAATTCGCCGAAAATCCATAGTCACTAAATAAAAATAAACAAATTTTTTTTTTTTTTTTTTTTTTTTTTTTTGCTACAAAACTATGGTGCCACAAAGATTGATCAGCATCTTCGACTTGAGCTCCGGACCAGGCTAGCTTAGGGAGAGGAGGGTGGGACATTATAGGTCGGCTCCCTCGGATAATATGCTTTTCTCTTCATATTATTCGAGAACGCTGTGTAATTATCACAGCGGGAGCCGACCTATAATGTGCATCCAGAGTTTTGTCCCAGGGTGATCTCAGTAAAATTCGTTCTTGTCTGACTAGCCATGCGGTAGAAATATTGGAAAGTTTCCGGAGAAGACCAATTACCATGAGCGATGATGTCGTCAATCGATACCCCTGCTGTAGCTGCAGCTGTAGAGCCGAGTGCGCGTGGCTTGATACGTCGGGAAGCCTTTTCCACTTCTGGGATCTTAGTTGAGATCGAGTCCATGTGATTGGAAATGGTTTCTGCTGATACTGCTCGATTCAAATATTTGGAATGTCGGATGAGAGGTTGAATTGTCAGACTGTCATCCTTCGGATGTGGTACCTCCAGTGGATGATCTGTTAATCTTTGCAAATACGCAGCAAATGTATTCACAGGGCACAGTTTCGGATCACTGTTGGAACGAATACAAACTGTCTTCTCGATGCGGTTCCCAAGTCGTTTCTCTTTGGGAATAGGAATGAAGAGCATGAGTTGGCTTGTGGTCCATGTAGTCTTGGTCAGGTCTATACATCGAATGTCGTCTGGACGAAGGAACCCACAAACGCCTAGAAGCCAACAAAGCTTTCTCGTGAGCTGAAGGAATGACATTTCCTCGTTAGAAGGAAGGGATCGAATATAATCAAGAGCTGGGTTGAGATTGATGCTCAATGCGTTGCTAGGTCGAATGTGTTTGGCCTTGATGGCTGTAATGAAGTCCTTATACACATGGCTCTTGTCAAACGCTGATTTGTCTGGAAATAGAGCTAAAATGGCTGAGCGTTTCTGCAGAGTGGTGGCGGGAGACCATGGACGGTTGCGCATCTGATGATTGAGATAGTTAACTAAAAGGATCGGATTGGGGGTGAATGGATCCCTGTCATTTTGCCTGGCCCAATCGATGAACACTTGTTGCGCTGGGGCGTATTTTTTGTGCCGTCGCTGTGTCTGAGGGTTATCTAGTATAGTCTCCGCTGCTTCGCTGTCTAAACCTAGGTCTGTGTAATAGCGCCGTTTACGCGCCATGCTTGCAGTGTCCAGTGCGGATTCTTTGCTAGAACGTTTTGATCTTGTCCTGGAGCTGGGAGGACATACTTGCGTGGGATCTCTCTGGGGGCACAAGTCGCCATCGCTTGAAGAGTTGGATACCATAGGGCGCTGGGCCAGTTCGGAGCTACGATCGTCGCTTGTAGTTTCTCTAGCCTCAGCTTCTGAAGGGCCTGAGGGATCAGGTTCCATGGCGCGCAGATGTACAAATTCCCCAGATTGCTCCATGGGTGCCGTAGTGCATCGAAGTTGATCGCTAAGGGGTCTGGCTTCCATGACATGAACCTCTCTGTTTTGTTGTTGATTGATGATGCAAACAGATCCGTCTGATGCGGGCCCCAGATCTTCTGTAGATAATCGAAGAAGTCCTGATGAATGCTCCATTCCAACTGCGATTGCATCCTGCGTGATGGTGCATCCGCTGGGTTGAATGATGATGGGACATATGTTGTCTTGAGTCGTGTCCCTGTTGCTAGGCAATGCTTCCAAATGGTGTCCGCTATTTCCATCAATGGAGCTGAGCGAGTCCCTCCGAACCGTTGGATGTGTGCCAGTGTGGTCATGTTGTCGCAAATTATGTTCACTGTCTTGCCCTGCAGTTGGGGAAGCTTTGTCGCAAATAGAACTGTCCGCAGTTCTTTGACGTTGATGTGCTCGTGAGACTGTGAGGCTGTCCATCGCCCTGCATAGGTCGAATCGTCTACGACGATACCCCACCCTGTGTCCGAGGCATCTGTGTAAACGTCGACTTCTGTCCTCTCCGTGAGCCATGTTTGTCCGTTCCAATGCTGGAGGTTGTCTATCCACCATGTGAGGTTGTCCTTTGCCGACTCTGTCACTGTGATCGTGTCGGTCCATTTGTGGCCTTGTCGAAGGGCGTCGTTCTTTATCTGGAGAAGGCGCTGGCACATCAGTCGAGCTGGAAATACGGCTGCTGTCATTGCCATTGCTTTCCCGATGAAGGCGGATAAACTTCTTAAGCTGCAAACGCCATTGTTCCTTATTTTGCGCGCTTCCCTGCGAATGTCTCTGATTTTGTGTTGAGGGATCGAGAGTGTCATGTTTCTGCTGTTGATGGTAAAGCCCAGATGCTCTATGACTTGCGTTGGTTCTAGCGTTGACTTTTCTTCTTTCACTAAGAAGCCTAATGATTGAAGCTTTGATAGGACGCGCTGGGTGTATTGTATGGCTCGTTCTCTGCTGGGAGCTATAATTAGAAGATCGTCTATGTAAGCCGTCATTCGGATTCCCTGGCGTCTTGCCCACCTGAGGACAGGGCGCAACATCTTCGTAAATATAAGGGGGGACAGAGAGAGCCCGAATGGAAGGACTCGGAACTGGTAATGGTGTCCCTGCCATTCGAACTGAAGATATTTCCTCGACGAAGGATGTACCAGAACATGCATGAATGCGTCTGATAGATCTATGCTCGTCATAAAATCGTTTTTGTTCATCATGGAGCAGACATTTTTGATACTTTCCATCTTAAAATGTCTGTCCGGTATACATTGGTTCATTGGTTTGAGATTCAATACAGGACGAAGATCGCCTGTCTTTTTGGGGATGGTAAATATCCGACTGTAAAAGCCTGTAGGGGAAGATACTGTTTCTATTGCTTTTTTGGCCAAAAGACTCACTATCTCTTTCTCTATGGACTCTGTTTCCTTCACTGATAGCTTGTGGGACTTGCTTGGGCTGGATGAGAGTGGAGGTGGCGACTTGAATGGGATCCTGAATCCTTTGGCTATTATGTCCCGGACCCATTGCTCGTCTGTGATCATCGCCCATGCTTGCTGGAATAAGTGAATCCTGCCTCCTACTGGTGGTCGGTCGTTTGTTGATGCCCTCGGCCGCGACCCCGTTCGCGACCCCTGTTGGAGTTGCCTCGGGCATTGTAAAAATGCCGGTTACCGCCACTGATGTTGTTGTTGCTATCAGGCTGGCTCTGCGACTGATTGCTCTGACCTTGATTAGAATAGCTGCTCTGAGCGCTATTTCTAGGGAAATTATTGTTTCGATCATGCCTGTTCCTGTTCGAACCGCGTCCTGTGCTGTTGGAATACAGGTTTCGTTTGATGGATAACAGAAGCTTCTTTTTCTCCAAAAGGGATTGGGAGTCCACAGCCGGTGTCTTGGCATTGCTTTTCCTGGTAAGCAGCTGTAGACCATGAGCTCTCTCAAGGTTCTGCACTCGGAGGTTGTGGATGTAATGGCTAATCTGCTTGATATGCTCGATGAGATCGGAAACTCCCTCAATGGCTGATAGCGTGGACTCGTCGGAGCGACTGTCGTCTTGCATGGCATCCAAGACATACTTGTCCAAGGGGCGCGTATGGATAGCCAGCTTGGATTGAATGGACGCCAGATCAGAGTCGAACTGCTGCCGTAACTTGGCACTGTCAGGCCATGGTAGGTCGGTAATAGGTGGTGCAGAATACTTCTGAAGCTTGTTTTTGGGGTAAGAGCCGATGGTTGTTTGTAATGTGTCCCGAAGGTCCTCATACTGATCTTTTTTCTCTGGATCAGGGACAAAGAAATCTTTTCTGTCAAAATTTGGGAAAAGTTCGAGGATGGCTTTGTTTGGAATAAAGTTATATGCCTGGGGTTCAGGAACCAGGAGGTCATGGATGTTAATGGAACTATCGATGTTGCGGTCATCGTTGTTTTCAATATCAATATCACTCATTAGTGGAACTTCTAAAGTATGCCAGTGGATGTGTTCCGGAAGGGCGAAAGAAAAGAAGATGCTGATCAATCTTTGTGGCACCATAGTTTTGTAGCAAAAAAAAAAAAAAAAAAAATTGTTTATTTTTATTTAGTGACTGGATTTTCGGCGAATTAATAAAGAAAAGAAGTGACACATTATAGGTCGGCTCCCGCTGTGATAATAGCAAACATACAAACCCCTTTCCACAATTGCAAAGTGTTCACAAAACCTACCTGTTGTCGAATTCTTCACACATAAACAAATTGTATATACAAACTAACTGAGGACGGTATTAACCGAACTATTTATACTTGCTATAATGATCAGAACCAAGTAAACGTCCGAACAGACCTATCCAAAAACGAGGGAGCTTGTCGCTCTCCTTCAAATATAAATGGTTTACTTAACAAAAATCTTATAATTGAGAAGGACCAACAAAAAAGAGCAACAAGCTGCAAATAATACAAAAAACCACTTTTCTCTCCTGGTCTAAAATTAGAAATTAAGTTTGCCGCACAAAACTAATGTAAAAAAATGGACTTACAAGACTTCGACAGCTAGATTATCGCAAATAGTAAAATAGGCTATTGCTGGATGTATATCGATTATAGAAAAAATGGATGAGGTATCGGGGGATATAAGACTTTGGTACTTACAAAGCAAGGATTTTTTGGTCTTAATCCTTGAAGTATTTATGGAATTATTGCCGTTTAAAGGTTATAAAATGGTCGAAATGAGGTTCAATGTCAAGCCAAAGTGTCTGCCTTTCCCTCAAAAATACATCAAAGCGCTTTTCCACATAGTATATGATAGATACGTTACATAGCTTTGTATAGAGTCTTAGTTTTCCAAAATCCAAGCATTTTTCATAGACTTTACTTATAGCTGAAGAGAGAAATATATCATTTTTTAGGGATTTTTCGGTTTTATTCATTAAGGAACTTCGGGTTCCTTTTATAAGAACACGTATGGTCCCTTAGTACATTATATTATGCACTACATATTCTTACTTTTTGGAAAGTTTGGTCAGTTTTGGAAATATTCTGATGGTTCTGCAATATTTTGTCTAAAAGCTAGACAATTTCCGTAGAAACCTTGACTTCAAGATGCCCTAGTTCTCAAACTTTTGAATATAAACATTTTCAATTTTTACCCAAAAATACAATTTCCTGTTTTGAAAGATATATTTTCGGTTGCTTTATCGACTCTAGAAGTTTCAACACGTTTGGGGCCGAAATGAGGGACTTTACTATAGAGTATCTGGTTTTCTATGGATCCTGAGAACGCGAATATGCGTATATGGAGCACTCAGGCACTTTGGGAGATGAACCCCGTAAATGCATATTAGTATTATTTCCATCCTCGCCCCGAGCGCCCATTTTTTTTTGAGAGCACATGGAAGTGATACTACACTCCAGTCTCACTGTTTTGCAAAATGTGCAAAAAAGTGGATTTTATATACGTTCTGCGATGCTCATTGGCTAAATTCACATTTAATTCAAAATATTTATTCTAAAACCACAATTCAATTGGCTGATTTTTTGCTTGTCTTTCTCCTCTTACCCTTTGCCAGCCAATTTAAAATAAAAATTTTTGAATTAAATGTGAATCTAGCCAATGAGCATCGCAGAACGTATATAAAATCCACTTTTTTGCACATTTTGCAAAACAGTGAGACTGGAGTGTAGACATTCATAAACAAAGATGCAAGTGATACTAACACAAGAGTTGACATTCATAAATAAACATGTGTCAAGGACTGACAGGACGATTGCAAGAGAAGGTAAGTGATTTAGGAACAAGAATGAACTTAGGAGATTCAAGAATAGTTTTATTGCAGACTGAGGTTTACTATGTTACAAATCTATCATATTTATACTTGTTTGACTGAAGCGGAGACGCGCTTCAAGAACTCTAAATAAAGCTTACTCAAATATTTCCTAAGGACTTTTACCATATGCGGAACTCCAAGTGTTGAGTTAACTTAATACACAGGATCCGAGGAAGATATCTGGTGCAATCTTATTTCAAGGTTCCTTGGCACTATAAGTCTTGGTTATTGGTTTATAGCTCTTCTAGAATCCTTGGAGCTATTCACGGAGCTAGAAAACTAGGAGACGCGACTTGGCTTGACAGGCAAACTATGCATGGAGGAATGAGTGAAGGAAATGAGCGGAACAAATTAATCAAGCACACGTGATCTTTTTCAGATTCGAATCAGACAAAAGTCATTCATCAATTCATGAGCTAGACATTGCTTGCTGTTCGTGACAACATGCAAGTGATACTAACCTAAAACTTACCCGCACAAACCCCATGGAAAGTGATACTAAGATCTTCTTTCCATGATACTAAAATGTGGCTCGCACAAATCCAATGCAAAATGAGGTTGAATATTTTATTGTCCTCTTTGAAAAGAGCAGAACTGAGGCGCCACATGTTGATGCCAGCCACGGAAGCTCTGAAGAGGATTCAATTGAGAGCCACGGAAGCTCTAAAGAAGATCCAAAGGTGGATTGTATTAAGCAGCCACAGAAAGCACAGCAAACTATCCATTCAGTGTTCTCACCGACGTCGTTACCAATAAGGGAAGGTTGCCAACATGTGAGGGCTGCAGTAGTCAGCTGGAGAGGCAAGCTAAAAGAATTGTAGTCAAGGTCCCAAGTAACATCAAGAAAGGGTGGTTTATTACAAGGTCCTACCACTTTCTTCGGACTTGCCTCACTAAGCTGCCTCAAGAGCAGTACTATGTGGCCATGCGGCAACTGGGAGTGCGGGCAACACGATCACAGCATCTGCAAAGAGTGGAACTATTGGAGAATAATAGTATTGCATAAAACAAGTAGTAGTATCACTACATATGATTTGTGCGGGCGTGTTTTTAGTATCAATGTATCTTTAATGTGAGTGCTTAGAATCAGTGCATGCTTGATTGATTGTTTGTGGAAAAAAAATGGCATTTTGGTACGCAGTACGAGTATGTCATACTAAATTTTCGTTATTTTAGTACGCAGTACTAGTATGTGATACTGGTACTGAAATACTAAAATCAATACGATCTTTTTTTATTCTCTCTCTCTCTCTTTCTTTCTTTCTTTCTTTCTTTCTTTCTTTCAATTGTTGTGAACAACATCTTGCCAATGCATTGCCTTCTCGACGTGGGTGGCTTACGAGTTATGTTGGGTAACCTGTACAGCTGGAATGCGGCCTGGTGGTCAGCCCCTTGTGCCCTGGGATTTTCGATGTCTGATAAAGCATAATATTTCATTGTATTAATTTTATAGTCATTGTCTACGGTACCATGTCCGTATGTGTCACCTTTCTTCATTGAAAATCCGACGAGAAATAAAGAAAAATAAACTAAATAAAAAGATCCCTCTGCCCTGCAACTCTGATCTACATCTTTCTTCTCGTCGCTCCTGGAACTCATCCGTTGCAGACTATTATCTATTCGTTCCAATGAGCGACAATTCTACCGACAACACTCATAATGCACTCCTTCATGAAATCAACACTCTTCGTCAGCAGGTGGCTGCCCTTACGCAGGCCAACCCTTCCTCCTCTTCCCCTTCCCCCATCACCATTGATCGCCCACAGGCCAAGATACTTGTCCTCTCTGATACCCTCAAAGCGGCTGTACCTTCCCTTGACGGCTCTCATTTCTTCCGTCCCCCGGACAACTCTGGCGACGATAACATCCTCACCGAGTACGTCCTCTATCCCAAGAACCCAGATCAGCAGTACAAAGCGCCCTCTCTTGAGTTGCCTTGGCCTCAGGAGACCACTTCTTTTCAACGAGTGGACAAGTGGTTATCCCAACTACAGGAACGTCAGGCCCACGCTACGCGACCCTTGGACGAATTCCTGGCAGAATACTTTCACAAAGTGCACGATCCTGCATTACGGCAGATCGTCGCAGATTTTGGGCATGTCATGCGATCTCATCTGGCCGTTACAGCACGCCAAATCACCGATCTGCGCATGGATAATTTTGTGTACGCAAAGGGTCTCAAGCCAGCCCCTGATCATGAAAAGACTGCAACTATCACTAAAAATGATATTGCAGCCCGAATTAAAGCTGCTGAGGAGTACCAGGAGGCCAGCAAGCCTCGCAAGACAGCTTTGCAAAACAGAGGATCCGGTCGCAATTCCGGTTCTCGCAGCAGGGGTATTTACTTTAACATGTACCCCCACCAGCAGCAACAGTTCCAGCAATTTCCATCACAATCGCAACCTTATTCACCAGCGAATCATCATCAAGCACAACAAGCCACACCTCCTCAGCTCACTTACGGGTATGGAGAGCCCATGCATAACAACCAGCAGGGACAGTATTTTTACAGAGGCAGCCGTGGACGGGGACGCGGCAGCGCCAACAAGAGCCAGTAGGGGGCCGTCTGCACCTCTACTCGAGGGCTTGGAGGCTCCTCACGGACGACAGGTGGGTCCGCTCCGTGATTGGAAACGGTTTTCAGATTCCCTTCCACAGACAACCTCCAATAACACACACATCAAGAGCCCTTTCCCCGCATCTATCCAAGGAGGAGACACTGGCGATAGAGAACGAAGTGATCGCACTTCTGGCCAAAAAAGCCATAGAGCACGCTTCGGGACCTGGTTTCCAGAGTCGTTTGTTTACTATCCCCAAGAAGACAGGGGACCTCCGGCCTGTCCTCAACCTACGTCCTCTCAATCAATTTATCATCACAGACTCGTTCAAGATGGAGACGATTCAGGTAGTATGCAATACCCTTCAGAAGAACGATTATTTGACGAGCATCGATCTCAAAGATGCTTTCCTTCATGTGCTGATTCATCCACATTTTCGTCCTTACCTTCAGTTTCAGTGGAAGGGTCAGCTGTATCAGTTTCGCACTCTACCTTTCGGGATGTCACTGTCGCCGTTAGTCTTCACGAAGGTCCTACGCCCGGTGTTGAGATGGGCGAGGCGTCGAGGAATACGGCTGACAGCTTACATCGACGATCTGTTGATCATGGCCAACTCCAAAGCCCAAGCAGAAGAGCACACGAATCTTGTCCTGGACAAACTCAAGTCTCTTGGATTCCTCATCAACAAGGAGAAATCCTCTCTGATGCCAACGAAATGTCTAGATCATCTGGGTTTCACCATCAACACCACCGACATGACCCTCTCGGTACCGAAGTCCAAGGTCAGGGACATACGGCGAGAAGCAGCGAAGATGCTCAGCAAGGGATGGACGACGGTTCGCAACTTGGCTACGTTCATAGGGAAAGCCATGGCGACGACAGCAGCAGTATTTCCAGCTCGTCTAATGACGCGGCATCTTCTGGCATTGAAGAACAGAGCACTCAGCCATCAGGGGTCATCTTGGGAAGCGACGATCTCACTGGACGACAGAGCTCGAGCCGATCTGGATTGGTGGACACACCAACTCAAGGAGTGGAACGGGACGTCATGGATTCAGTCGCCAACTCAGATGGACGTGTACACAGACGCCTCCGACCAAGGCTGGGGGATCGTCATAGGGCAGCGCACTTGGACAGGGCTATGGCCACCAAACATACGCCACCAACACATCAATTTAAAAGAGTTACTAACCGTGTACTACGCAGTCACTCTACCGCAAACACAAGGGAGGATGCTCAACCTAGTAATCGACAACACAACCACCATCGCTTACATCAACCGGTTCGGCGGAACTCGTTCACAACCTCTGATGGACCTGGCGGACAAAATATGGAAGCATTGTCTAGCAACAGGCACAAGACTCAGGACCACATATGTACCTTCAGTATTCAATCCAGCAGATGCACCATCACGCCGGATGCAAGCGCAGCTCGAATGGAGGCTGGACCCGTCATTTTTCCGTCGTCTAGACCAGCAGTGGGGGCCTCATCGGATAGACCTCTTTGCATCGCCCAGCAACAACCAGCTTCCTCAGTTCATGACATGGAAACCTCATCCTTTGGCAGTGGACTTCGATGCGCTGAGACACAAGTGGAGCCACTTGGGCAACCTTTACATCTGTCCTCCATGGAACTTACTTCCAAGGATCCTGCAGAAGCTAGACCAGGAAGGCCTGGAAGCGACCATAATTACTCCATTTTGGCCATCGGCGATTTGGTTCCCGAAGATACAGGCAATGGCGACCCAACCCCCTTTACCGATTCCACGAACATGTGTTCTCCCTCCACCAGGAAGCGACGCGCACATCCTGCTCAAGAATCCACACTGGGGCCTTACCGCGTGGAGAGTAAGAGGACGAGGATGCTCATAGATGGCCTCTCGCCAGCGGTGACTGAGTTTATCTGTGCTCACAAAGAATCCAAGAGCACCAAGCGAGAGTACGAAAAGCATCAAGCTGAATTCGTCACTTGGCTGAAAGAGGGCTCGTTCGAACAAGGGATTAACCCCGCGATCCCAGTAGTGAACTGGCTACACTACGTGCGGGTCGCTCGCAATTTGAAGTGGTCCACGCTGATGACCATGAAGTCGGCTGTCCTCGCCCTATTTCGTGACCCAGAGAGAGTACGATCAGATGAATACTACCGCCAGTTCCTCAAGGCTGGAAAGCAAGAAGGTGTCGTTGAGTCCAGGTCTGGTCACTTTGACATCACACCTGTTTTGGACCATTTTCGGCAGTCATCAGCAAATATGGAGTTGCCTTTTGAGGAGCTTACATGGAAGCTGTGTTGGCTCTTAGGCGTCTGTGGCTTCATGAGACCAGACGACATCAGATGTGTAGATGTCAGTCTCTCCAAGATTGTGTTAGGGAAGCTTCAGCTTGTTGTTGTTTTCCCAAAAGAGAAGAGTGATGGGCAACGTATCATTAAGCATGTGACCATTGGTTCTCACTTTGACAAGAAGCTATGCCCTGTCGACGCATACACCGCTTACCTGGACAGGCTGTCTTGTCCTTCCACTACCTCTCCTCATCCGAAGGACCCAACAAGAAGCATTGTACCTTTGATTAGATTTGTGAAAGACCACACCCAGCCGGCGCGTGCGACTACTATTGGCTCCCACATGAGTAGGATTTCTTCGCTGATGGATTTAGGAGACAAGAAAGCTCCTAAGCTCCGAGCCTTAGGTTCTACGCTCGCGGCTATAGCAGGCGTACCAGTGGCTGATATCATGGTGCAGGGGAATTGGTCGTCCCCGAAAGTCTTCGAGAAGCACTACCGTTTGTCGAGTGCCACCTCCAACAACATGTCCATGAGCACTCTAGGCTAGATTTTCTTTAGTTAGTTGTTCATTTCGTTCAGTTTTCTTTTAGTTTTAGTTTTGTTTTAGTTTAGTTCTCTTTGGCGATCCCTCTGGAGCCACATACGGACATGGTACCGTAGACAATGGTCTACTGAATGGTCTACGAAGGACGACCTATTCACATTGTCATAGGTACCATGGACGTATGTCCCACCCACACCACCCCTTTTTGGCTCGAGAAGTAGATGTAGATCAGAGTTGCAGGGCAGAGGGATCTTTTTATTTAGTTTATTTTTCTTTATTTCTCGTCGGATTTTCAATGAAGAAAGGTGACACATACGTCCATGGTACCTATGACAATGTGAATAGGTCGTCCTTCGTAGACCATTCAGTAGACCATAATTGTCATTGAATATTAATATCTCATTTTTAAACTCCATGTTGTTGTTTATCGAGACATTTCTAATAGTTCTTGTACATTATCTCTTACCATGGAGCACCCAGATCAAGTCAAATGGGCTTTAAATGAAAGTAAAACTGAGCACGTCTCCATCAAATCTTTTGTGACAAAGTTCAAATATTACCACAAAGAAACTGCTGAAAGATATTATCTAGTGCTTATCAATAACACAGAAATCGATAAGTTTCGTCGCTAACGTCTATTGATTTTCATCACCACCTCACGCTTCATTACCCCATTCTTCTTGATCCTCTGAAATTAAAGGTGGTGTCTTTAGCGCAAATACTTTTGTTTACTCCAACTGTGTTTGTGAGGGTGGGATGTACAGCAGTGGCTGTTCATTCATACGGGTGCGGACTTTTAGCCGCTGTCCAGAAGGCCTCTGTGTCTGATTATGCTCACTGTCGCTCATCTGATGCCTCATGGGTGCGGGCAGAGATGGAGTTTTTTATATAAATCATTGCCTTTACTGTGTCTGTGAGGGTGGGATGTACAGCAGTGGCTGTTCATTCATACGGGTGCGGACTTTTTAGCCGCTGTCCAGAAGGCCTCTGCGTCTGGTTATGCTCACTGTCGCTCATCTGATGCCTCACGGATGCAGGCAGAGATTAGGCCCTTATTATTACCCTATGATGTTGCAATCGATGTTTCCCTCCTCATTAGGAAAGACGGAACTAACTCCAGGCTCTTGTAACATTCTTAACCTTTTTATCGGTTTAGAATGAAGACATTTAATGACTACGTGGTGAACGACACTCATGGTCACAGCACCTTCGAGCAGCAATACTCCTGTTTTACTTCATATGTTGGCAAGGAGCGTGGAAACGGAGACAAAGGAGCCTTGCATTATGTTCTTGACATGGCTGAATGTCGGGCGGAGTACCAACAAATGTTGATGCTTGGCAACATAACCTCGTCCCATGTATCAGCTAGCAGCGTCCTCCGATCATTCGTGCAACATCAAGCTGAATGTAACTAAGACGAAATGTTGCATGACTTTTTATATCAGTAGGCTTTCAAATCACAGACTAATGTTTTTGTTTTGCTCCCTTTAGACGCCATTCAAGCAGTAGGGGAAGGGTTGGACGATAATGTTGCTCCACCAAGACAAAAACAGAAGCAACAGCTAACGCACAGGAGCCATCCCATGTCAAGACGAAACAACCAGCGAACCGCAAGCGAGCTGGCGAAAGATCGTTATCTGTGAGTTCAACATCTACATCAGCAATTTCCTCGTCCTCGTCGTCATCTAAAGGCTGTGGTGGATCGAACGACTCTCTAGTGGAAGGGGTAAAGCGGCGTCGGTTTGAGAAAGGGCCCGCCTCATTTAGGCCACTTGCGGAGATTGCCCATGCGATGGTACGATCTGTTACTGCATTCAAAAAAATTGATGCCAGGAGATAGACTGTTGATTCTTACTATTTTCTTTTGCATTTCATAGCACTTTGGGATATTTGAACCCTTACCTGAGTCCATCGCAGTAGAGGATGATGTTTCTCCGAGACGGCAAACTCTATGTCGCCTGTCCTTGTCGTACCTGAAAAAGGCAAGCGATACGAGCAAGCAAATGAATCCAGAGTATAATATGTCACTCAAAGATGCCTTGTAAGTTGTGCGCTCATTTTTCTAAGTTATCTGACTTGACTGCAGGTCAGTATCGCTAATCCTCGCTTCTGTTACGTTGTCTAGCGTCTCGCTCTCAGGCGTTTGGAGTATGTTTTGTCCCGGTGCGAATGCTGCCTTCAAAGCTGACTATGAGCAAGGACTAGCTACATGCGCTGTCAAAGAACTTGAAACTGTAGAACCAGGCTTTGCTGCAATCGTTACACCTCTGGTGGAGATGGCAGAATGCGCAGCGAAGACGGACGCTGGCGTGAAGGCTCAGCCGATCATCAGCAAAATTTACGCACTCCAGGGTGTACCTGGCTCAGAGCCGTATTGTCGCTCTCTTGACGCTCTCAAAACAATGTAAGCTGTTGAGTTATTTCAATACGATAGAGAGGGTATTCTACGAGTAGTAGAATTGATGCTAGCTTAAAGTATGCCATAGCCTAAAGCATGCAGAGCGACCTTTATCTGGCCGAACCAAGGATGCATCGGAAGGCGATGCTGTCAGTCTTTGGTCCGCAATCTTCCGAGAGCAACTACCAGCAACAGCGTGTTTGGCACTCAATCTGTAAGTGATATGATGGTGTTCTGCTAATAACACCTGTCAGAGTATACCCTGATACTGATTGGTTTGTGGACCGACTTTTTGTAGAGGAGAGCAGGGACTTGCAGCTGCTAGACAATCGAATTTGCATCTTTTTCGGATCTTCGACATAATTGCAGGAACGCGAAAATGTGACACCATCCTGACAGTGGAAGACCTTGAGGTCGCAAATTTCGAACTAAAGAAGGGACTTTGCACGGACGTCAAAGACGACATACAGCTTCGCAGGACAATCAAAGCCATGAAATCAATTGGTATGCTACTAAAAAAGTATGGATTGCAGTGCCCTCCTGTATGTTGTATGCGTGGTATGGAAGCAACAGTATTTTCAATCAAAGAGCTTGATGACATTTGGGTCGCCGGTCCTGCCTGTGACAAAATCTTACTACCCCAAACGGAGGCCGAGGTCCTAGATTTCCTGAAAAACGATATGCACCGCCTATTTAGTCTTCTCGTAAGAGTGGAGAGGATCGTCTCAGTTTCCAGATTTGACATTGTCTTTTCGCCATAATACTACGCTAACCATGGTCATATCCTTGCACATATTTAGTTTCTGTATGATCGATATTCCAAAGATGTGATTATCAAAAAGTCGGAGTACGAACGCCAAATTCGCAGGGGCAGCAAGACAAGCCTGCTTCCATCACCTGAAGAGGAGTCGAAGAACAAGGAGTGGGACCTTCTGGTGCTGAATACCCCTGCCAAGCAGGCTGGCAGACGGAAGTCCATCGTGGACCAGCTGGAAGATGACTACGAGGAGTTTTCTCCAAGCTCGCCATCTGATCGGTATTCAACCGTCTTCAACAAGCAGAACGACAAAATCAATACTTCTCCAAAATCACAACCTACTCCAACTGCCACCAATTCGTTTATAGAGCGATTGACTGCAGCCGTCGATGATGATGAGGACACTTGTTAGAGGTTGCCCATCAGTCGGGTTTTATTGTATCCAATAATGACTCTGGCAATACATCGCATGAACCCAATCTGCACATTTCATCATAAAACCTCTAAAATCTTTAAAAAAAGAGAGTAATCTTCACTTGAGATGAATATTATTGTGCCTTGCAAGAATTTTTGATGTGAATTTGGAGTGCCTATTTGCTCTTATCGACTCCTCGACGTTGTCACCGTGGACGAGTGTCTGTATCTTTTGGGACCAGGCTCTAGCAATGTGCCAAAGACAAAGGTAAATACTGACGCTGTCACTAAAGGCGTTCTTGATGGCAAGGCGCTCCGTGTTCGAATCATCCGTTGTAATGTAACGGAATGGCCCTGCATGCTTGTTCAAAGCCGAGAGCCAGAGTTCGATAAGTTTGGCCTTCTTGTCAGTCGTAAGAAGGAAAGCAGCCGGGATGCCACGCATGCTGCGTCGTTCCTGAACAGTGGCGGTAAAAAGCTCGAACTTGCCAACTTGACCTTTTCTGTAATGGAGTCCAATCCAATTGCTTCGGGACTTGCCGCAATTTCTCCAGCTGCCAAAGGATGCAAATCCAACGGCCACTTCACCCTTGTTTTCCAGTTTCTCTACAACCACGCCATCTTGTGCACGAAAGACAAAAAAACTTTTTTTTGCAAGGTTATCCATCCGTGGAGCCCAGCCTTCTCCTTCCAGCAATCCCGCACAACATTCGCAACATCACCCGATATGACAAAGTCGTCCCGATTGAGAGTTCACTCGCGAGACGACCATGGAGCTGCCAAATAGGGAGAGAAAGCTTCTCACGAATGCGGCGGTTGTCAAGACCAAGCTCCACAAAGTATCGGATTCTCGTTTTCAACGCATTGCTGATGCGCTGATGGTGGAACTCACTCGTCTCGCCCAGCGCGTGATTGTGTTGAGGGTAATAAGTGATCCTGACCTGGTAAAAATAATAAAACCTTAAATTTGATTTGTTAATGAGGAAAACGTTCATGCTGTTAATACATGCGTACAAAAAGCTACATTTGTTTTTTGCTTCTATATAGTAAGTTATATCAATTAGGTTAAAACATTGCAGGTGTATCCGCCATTTCAGCTGTTCGTGAACTTGACGCGAAGGCGCATCCGCAGGGTTGAACGCCGAAGGTACATACATGTACGTGGTCCGGAGCTTCGTTCCTGTAGCCAGGCAGTGTTTCCAGATTCTGTCTGCCACCTCCATCAGTTATGGGGAACGGGTCCCTCCGAACCTGTTGATGTAGACGATAGTGGTCGTGTTGTTGATCACTAGGTTTCACCATGCGACTTTGTACCCGAGGTAACGTCACTGCAAAGTACACAACTTGGAGCTCCTTCCAGTTGATGTGATGGGCTTTCGCGCTCGAGGTCCATGTGCCCGCCCAGGTCTTGTTATTGATCATAATGCCTCAGTCGTTGTCCGAAGAGTCCGTGTAAACGTCAAGTTCCGGACGTCTGCACCCATGAAGTGCCGTTCCAATCCTTCAGGTGGGAGATTGCAAAAGTCAAGGTAGTATTCTAGGGGGATCTAAGGGTACAATAAAGGTGTCTTTATTCTATTTATACTAGCTAACGTCCTGCAAGGAATGCTCTAGAAAATTGGGCGAAATACCGTATTGTACAAAATTATCTATATACTAAAGTCGTAAGGTTTTGTGACTGTGTGCTAAGTAACTTTTTGGTCACGAGACACTACACACAAAAAAACCGGCCTCACCCGTAATAAAGCTGAGTTAATAAACCACGTTTATACATATTTCGATGTGTGTGTTCATATTCATCTCTGCAAGTCTGTGCGTTCCAATAAACATTAGGTTACAGGAGTGTATAAAAGGCAAAAAAAAAGGTCTTCTACCTCAAACCGTCCATATCATACTTGCTTTCTTCTACACTTAACCCTCACTTTTATTATATTGTGCATTGCACATAAAAGCAACACCATGAAAGAAGCTCGCAATTCTCATTGGCCCACTCCAAAGATTCATTCGACAAGGAGTCAAACTCTGAGGGCAAAACAAAATTCTTCTTTCTTCTCCCTATGCCCCATCTCCTGCGAGAGGAAGCAAAAGAAAGTAGGAGAGCGAAGCGACCTCATTCACTATGAAGGAAATTAAGAGAGAAAAAGTGAATCCGACATTTCGCCTCAAGCTCTTCCTTCTCATGCTCAACGTATAACCAGGAACAACATAGGAAAGAAGGCTACCATCACTTCTCTTTCGGCTTCTTTCATGGATCCTTTGCCCTCCGCGAACGCTTTTCCTTCCACATCATCCCTTATGTGCTTGAACACAGAAGCTGCCGAGTCGTTAGACTGCTCCCTTTGTCAAAAAAAGCCATCGGGCTCCAACGCCCGGTGTATGACTTGGAAACTAACCCAAGCAGACAATCGAGAGCCTTATGTGCACCTACAAGATCCATATGAGCAGGAGTGGGTGAAGCTTGGTGATTTGGATCCAAAAGAAGTTGAGCAGGCGTTTTCATTATTGGAGAAATGGGAAAACTTTAGTGACTTGAACGTCGATGATGTCGAGAGGGCATTCGCGCCCATTGAGAAAGGTGTCTCAAGGAATTAAGTTTGCATTTTGTGAGAATTTTTTAAATAAACAACTCCGATCTACCCATGTTTCAGGCGCAGTTTTTGAAGATATACACGGCCTTACCAAATATGGAATCGGTACAGAACCCTGAAATTTTAATTCACAAACGTCCTTTATTTTCAAAGCTTCCCTAGGTAGCAACGAAGGAATGTTTCCTTTATCCCTCACTGATATGAAGGGCTCAAAATGATATTATAAATTAACACGATGTTGATCAATAAGGACAACGCATCTTCATACAAAAAGGCATTGAAATATCATGTCATCTCATACAACCATGCGTGCCTGCAGAAGCTGTGGGAGTACTGAACACTTCAGAGCCTCGAACGCGGCTTGCCCAAACTATCGATAAAATACCCAAGCTAGCACTATGCGCTGAAACCAAATCAGGATAGTGTGTTCCTGAAGAGAAAGAAAACCTGTCTAATGAAAATGCTAATAAGCCTACTATGTCACCTAAAATACATGTATGCCCCATACCAGTCCCAGATCAGCAAAAAGGCCATGCGCATGTGGGAGCATTTTGCACTCAAGGAGTACACACACCATGCCCTCGCAATCCACTAATTATTCAAACTACTCTGCCTGAAAACATGTAAATGAATAAATGGAAGCTGTTCACAAACTGATATGGATATGAGACTGTCACTGTTGGGTGTTGACTATGCACATTTTTTGGTGAAATATTACATCTTGAATAGGGCTGTCATACCTGAGGGCCAAGCTTTAGAAGCTTTGAATGTCCGCGAAACCATGCAACGCCGGGATCGAGCTTCGCGACAAGAGGCAGAAATTGAGGCAGACGTTCGGTAAACCTTTTAAGAGATTAAGGCTATTACTGATAAGGTGCAAAAAAAAAAAAAAAAAAAAAAAAAAAAATTAATGCGTCAATTATTGCATAAATGCATATTTTAATATCTTTATGCCGATATAGAGCTGGTGCCAGAGTCAATCCAGGGAGCATTGCCCGTGTCACGATAGAAGAATTTCGTGAAGAGATCGTAGCTGGCGACAGCATCAGTTCTATATCTCACAGGCATTCGATCGGCGAGATGGTCCAGTGCAGACACTGTAAGGCGTTCGTTTGGCTTGAAGAGCGTCTAAAAGCTTCTACCATTCATTCGCCGGTTTTCTCGCTCTGTTGTGGACAAGGAAAAATTAGGCTGCCCGAACTTCGTCCAATTCCCCAGCTAATCGATCTTATCAGTGGTAATTCTGAAGAAAGCTGTGACTTTCGGACTCATATAAGGCAATACAATTCTTCACTCTCTTATGTCTCATTGGGTGCCAACTACGATCGTGAACTTGCCAACGCCAGGGATGGCGTGTACACATTCCGAATCAACGGGGCAGTGGTACACAGGATCGGGTCTCTCAAGTTCGCTCAAATTTACTTCCTCGATCCTGTGGCTACCAAAGGCGAGGATACAAGGCGATTGTTTTTCATTGATGGGTCAGGAGGGACAGGAAAGTCTTTTCTCTTCAATACAGCAATTGATTACATCCGTGGCACCCTTAAAAAGGAAGTCATCGTAGTAGCTTCCTCAGCAATAGCTGCACTGATTTTGAATTCGGGAAGCACTGCGCACTCTGTTTTTAAAATACCGATCCCAATCTATTCGAATTCGACTTGCAACCTCAAGCATGGGCAAAGTATCGCAAACAGGATTATAAATACAGATGTGATTTTTTGGGATGAAGGTCCTATGCAACACCGCCATGTTTTTGAAGCTGTTGATAGGACTATAAGAGACCTCACAAAGATCAATGAGCCATTTGGCGGGAAAATTGTTGTGTTTGGAGGAGACTTCCTGTTGTGAAAAATGGGTCAAGAGGGGACATTGTACATGCTTGCTTAAAAAGATCAGCGCTTTGGGAGCATGTAACAATGCTCAGGCTCACTATGAACATGAGGGTATTACGAGGCTCCTCAGATCCAGAGGCTCAAGCTTTCGTCGACTATTTGCTTCAAGTAGGAAGCGGTACAGAGGGCACGATACAGATTGGGTTTGAAAACGATTACATCAAGCTGCCTGAGCAGTGTATCTTCAGAACTACAGGCCTTGATTCCGAGGAGAAGCAGCTCATTGCGAGCATATATCCGCAGTTGGAACTTATCCTAATTTCTCTCTGAGCTACTGGGAAAGTCGTGCCATTTTATCTGCGCTTAATGAGGATGTCGACAAACTGAATGCTTTAGCAACAGGAATGTTTCCAGGTGGTGACCCAAGAGTCTACTATGGACAGGATTCTATCCCCGATGCTGAGGGCCCAATAGCAGCTACTTATACTACGGAATTCCTTAATTCCCTAAATCCTCCTGGAATGCCCTCTAACATTCTGAAGCTAAAGGTCGGGCAGCCCGTCGTCCTCTTGAGGAATATGAGTCCAATGGAGGGTCTCTGTGCAAACGTGTTATACAATACTGACTCAAACCTTTGAGGAGGGCTCAACTATCACGCGCACCCCAGGCGCCAAGAGGCCAAGCCCAAGTGCCAAGACACCAAGCCCCAACCCTATCAATTATCAGTATAAATAGTCCACTACGTTATAGCCAAATAAAGTATCCTTTGACCTTCGATTCCACCTAAGATCACCTTTGATTGTTACTATTTACATGGTAGCAAAGGTTCATCGAACCACCGACCCCGCCAGAAACCGCTTATATTTCCCTCTGATATTTTTCCCTAGATCCCTCTGATATTTTCCTAGATAAAATTTAAAAATTTACCCCTGCATTTGATTTTTTTTTTTTTTTTTTTTTTTTTTGCCATGGACAACCTCACCACTTCCTTGAAAGCTCTTAACCTTGATGCCAGTACCAGCCTATCCGTGCAGAACGCTGTGCAAACCTTCCTCGAATCCCGACAGGATAGTGCTTCTAGCGCTGCCGCCTTTAATGACCATGTCCGCACGGTGGCTGCTGTGATAAAACCTACCAAACCAGAACCATACGAGGGAAACGTCGACGCTGTCGCGGTCCTCAACTTCTTGGAGAACCAAGAAGAGTACTTCGAGATCATGGAGCTTAACCACTCACGTTGGGTCCGATATACCGTTGTCAACCTGAAAGGAGACGCCAAGGCATGGTGGCGAGACTCGGAAATGACAATTGATACACCATGGGACACTTTCCGAAGTAAATTCATCGAAAACTTCACACCCCCTGACACGGCTTCTTCAGCCCAGAAAGCACTGGTTCAATTAAAACAAGGTAAATCCTCAGTAGCGGAATACACTGCCAAATTCCGCCGCCTCCAACGCCTCACACCCAAACTGGAGGAATCATGGCTTGTCCTCCATTATACCTACGGCCTTGTAGAAGACACAAGCAAGGAAGTCCTCCTTCGCCAGCCTCAGACTCTCAACCAGGCCATCAAGCAGGCTACGATGATCCACAGCATTTTACATTCCTCTAGACCCCCCATCATGACAAGCCAAACAAGCCAACCCACACCGACCCCGATGGACCTAGACGCAATGCAGATGATGTTCAATAACTTCCTACTACAGAGTACAAACTCCACAGGCTTAGCGAACTTCCATCGCCCCCCCTCGACTAACAACAGACCACTCTCCAAGCTCACCGAAAATGACAGAACAAAACTGCGCCGCGCAGGCGCTTGCTTTCGCTGCAGAAAGAAGGGACACATGGCCAAGAACTGCCGCGTGACTAGGAACTTGAACAACCTGGAACAACAAGACGACTACGACGACTCGGGAAAAGAGGAGAGCGAGCTGTAGACCAGGCCAGCCTCGCTCTCACCACCAACCCTCGAGTCCTGGGCTCTAGAGGGCGTAGTCATATGGATTTAAGTAGTAACAACAGTAATAAAAACTCTAGTTCTCCTAAATCCATGATTATGCCTTCTCGCTCCTCTCCCATATTTTCTCTATCCTCTCTCTTATCACTACCCTCTAAAAGCACCTTGCACCACACCACTTCCATTCCTCCGGATTCCCTAAATCACCTCTCCCCCGATTCCCATCCCGCGTCATCTGTCACTGAAATCAAACCATCTTCAAACCAAGACACAAATGAAAATTCACCTACCCCCTCTACTTCCCACGAACACCTTGCTAGTAAACCACCCCGTCGTCGTCGTCGTCATGCCACACACCTCCAATCCCTGTCCGCTGTCTACACCAATGCGAGACGACTACTAACCTTCATTGGGGCCGTCAACGGACACCCTGCGCGAATCCTCATTGATGGTGGAGCAGAAGGAAATGTATTGAGTTCAAAATTTTGCAGAAAACATAACATTATCATAGACAACGCGAACCCTATCCCTATCATTCATCCGAATGGCACAGCAGTCATGTCCCCAGGAACCGCATCTGTTACCCTCGAACGTGGTTCCTATGGTGAAAAGATTCAAAGTATCATCTACCCCTCGAAAAAATATGATCTCATCCTAGGGAAACCTTGGCTAACCGCAGTCAATCCCCAAATCAACTGGCGCACTAACGATTTACACTTTGAACACGATGGTAAACACATACTATGGGAATGTCGAGGGCATACCTCCTTCTCCGCTCGTCAAAATTGCCTTTCTGCCATAAACTTTGCTGCATTAGCATTAGAACCCGAAACGACAACATTCTTGGCCCAAGTAAGAACCACTTCACCACCAACAAACCTAGACTCAACACTACCCGAATCGATTCAACAAATTGTCCAAGTAGAATTTCCAGACCTCTTTCCTGACACACTACCGGACGGACTCCCTCAGGATCGTGGCGATAGCATGCGAATCGAGACTGAAAATAATACCGATCCACCTGTAAGACCAGTCATTCGCTTATCAATTGCTGAATTAGACGAACTAAAAACACAACTCACAGAACTACTGCGCAAAGGCTTCATCTCTCCAAGTACATCACCCTACGGAGCACCAGTTTTATTCGTTAAAAAGAAGGATGGCGGACTGAGGATGTGTGTAGACTACAGAGGATTAAACAAAATAACCCGTAAGAATCGCCATCCACTACCAAGAATCGACGAGCTAATAGATCGTTTCAGGACAGCACGATTTTTTACAAAGCTCGACTTACTATCCGGATATCATCAAATGCGCGTTCATCCAGACGACCGACATAAAACGGCATTTCGAACACGCTACGGTCACTATGAGTTTAACGTCGTCCCTTTCGGGCTCACCAACGCACCTGCCGCCTTTTCAGCCATGATGCGCAACGTGTTGGATCCTGTGCTGGATAAATGCACCGTAGTTTACCTAGATGATATACTGATTTATTCTGATAACAAAGAGCAACATCTACAAGACATCAGAAACGTTCTTAGGCTCCTACGCAAGGCAGGCCTCTTTTGCAAGCTTTCCAAGTGTTCATTTATGCAAGAGGAGACAGAGTTCCTAGGCCATGTTATATCCAAAGATGGACTCAAAACAAACGGAGCACTGGTTAAGGCAGTTAGAGAATGGCCAACACCCACAACACAGCGCCACGTCATGCAGTTCCTTGGATTAACAAACTTCTATCATCAATACATCGACCACTATGCTGATATCGCGCTTCCCCTTACTGATCTGTTAGGCTCAACTACAACATTCTACTGGAGCAAGCCTCACCAAGAGGCCTTTGAAAGACTGAAGCAGGCAGTCACCATGGCACCCGTACTCAGAATTTTTGACCCTGCCCTAGCAACTTCCGTCGAAACTGATGCATCAGGTTTCGCCATTGGTGCAGTCTTGTTCCAAACAGATCACAAGGGCGAATCGCGCCCTGTCGCCTTTACATCACGAAAGTTGAGCTCTGCAGAACGAAACTACCCAACCCATGAGCAAGAATTACTAGCTGTCGTCCACGCCTTAAGAACATGGCGATACTATTTGGATGGATCTCATTTTATTGTCTATACTGACCATGCCACATTGCAGCATTTTCCAACCCAGCCAAACCTGACTCGGAGACAGGCCAGATGGATGGAACTCCTACAAGAATACGACTTCAACTTCAAGTACAAACCAGGCAAAGACAACATCGTCCCCGACGCTCTCTCAAGGAGGCCTGACCACAAGGCGCAGGATCCCGCCAGTGAGCAGATTAACTCCATAGAAATAAGTTTGGACCCAGGCTTACGGCAGCGCCTGATAAAGTGTTACCCATATGACCTTAAGTTAGGATCACTTTACGAAAGCTGCCGCGAGGCAAGTCCCTCTGATCGTTATTTTGTTGCTGATGACCTATTGTGGATTAACATCGCTGGACAGACACGTTTATGTATCCCGAATGATCCTAACATTCGCGCTCTCCTACTTCATGATGCACATGATTCTCCCATTGCTGGCCACCTCGGCTTCGAGAAAACATATGAAACCATGCGAAGGACTTTCTTTTGGCCACGAATGGCCCGAGACACCAAGACTTACATTGCATCATGCGAACAGTGCCAGCGAAATAAACCACTGCTTCATCATCCTGCCGGATTATTCAAACCTCTCGATATACCTCTTGAACGATGGGAAACTGTCACCATGGACTTCATTGGCCCTTTACCCAAGACGAACCGAGGGTTCAATGCCATAACTGTATTCGTAGACAAGTTATCCAAACAAGTCCACTTCTGCCCTAGCCATACAACGGACACTGCTTCAGATATCGCGCGACTCTTCTTCAATAATGTCTTCCGACTCCATGGCATGCCACGAGCTATTGTATCGGACAGAGACTCAAGATTCACGGGACACTTCTGGACCACATTGATGAAGCTCATGGGAACTAAACTCCATATGTCTACAGCATTCCATCCTCAGACAGACGGACAGACGGAGCGAGCCAACAGGACCCTGGAGGAAATGCTACGATCTTATGTCTCGTACAAACAGAATGACTGGGACTTGCTCTTACCAATGATGGAATTTGCATACAACAACTCCGTCAACCCCTCCACAGGGTTTTCCCCCTTTTTCCTAAACCACGGTCATCATCCCATTGTCCCATCATCCCTCTTGAAACCACCAACAACAGATGTACCGGCTATCTCTACCTTCATTTCCACTCAAGCCTCTGCGTTGGCGCAAGCACAAGACGCAATAGCGACAGCTCAGGACATCCAAAAACGCCAAGCAGATAAAGCACGATCACCCGCCAGGTTCACTGTAGGCGATAGTGTCTTACTGAGTACGGAGCATATCACTGTCGCAGCTCACGCAAACCGACCCTCCAAAAAGTTAGAACCAAAATTCATTGGACCATTCAAAATCATAGAGAAGATCAACGACAACGCGTACAAGCTCGAGCTACCTCCGAACATGAAACAACACCCTGTCTTCAATACAGATTTATTACGACATTATCACGAATCCCCGGAGAATTTCGGCGAACGAGCACCTGCCAGACCCCCACCAGATTTAGTCGATGGCGAAGAAGAATATGAAGTGGAAAAGATTCTGGATTACAAACTATTTGGCAGAACCCCCAAGTGGCTCGTGAAATGGAAGGGATATCCTGACGAAGAAGCAACATGGGAACGGAGATCCTCACTAGTTAATGCAAAAGAAGCACTGGAGGAATTTCAAAAAATGCAACAGTAACACCAAAATTATTTTTCTCTGTTTCTTTTTTCTTTATTTTTCTTCTCTTCTCTCTTCCTTTCTTCTTTTACTATCTCCTTTCCTCTCTTCCTCTCTTCCTTTTACCTCCCTTCTCTGCCCACTCCAGCATGGTAACAACCATTTCCTCCATCAATCGACGACGTTCCCGTGCTCGCTCTTCTACACTCACATCCTGGGTCTGCAATGCACGAAACTCAAACGCTATCAGCGAAGAACACTCTCTTATCATCGACAGCCTCGGTCCCTCATGACGACTCCTCTTCCGTCGCCTCTCCGGCTCCTCAGGACCATCCTCTCCATCAACAGCTTCCCACTGTGCATTGTCACTCGTCGAACTTACAGAAGCCAAACGGACCCCAGCCCCCTCCACTCCCGACGTCGCTGAAGTACTCGACTCCACATGATCTCTGGCTTCCCTCACAGTTGGCGAATCGCCCACCTCAGGATACTCCTCCTTCGGTAGCATCCGCCCCAAGATTACAGGTGAAAGACGTGGAGACAATTCCAACCTCGTATCTAGCTCTTCCTCCTGAGGCACAGAATAAGGCTGTGTGGCGTCAGGGTCATCTGAAGAACCCTGGGAGCTTGGTACCGCCGACCGCTGTGTCAATACAACTTCAGAAAACACGCCACCAGAAGGAGCACGACCTTTACGCGGTGGCATTGGATGAGAAGCCTTGCGTGAAGACATCATGGAGACTTTTTTCCTTTTTTTGAAATAAGCAAAGAGGAATGAGGAAAGAATGCAACACGAACTCACCAACTCCATCGCCACTCATTCACCCATCCTCATCCACATGATCTGCATGAACCGCATGACCAGTAATTTTAACCAATCAGACATCACCACATCAATTTTTTTTTTTATTTATTATTTTATTTATTTCTCCTCTCTTCTCTTCGTTTTCTTTATTTCCATCAATTTTTTTTTTTTTTTTCTCTTTTCTTCTTCGATTTATGATCTCCTTCATTTTTGACGGGAAGGATGCAAACGTGTTATACAATACTGACTCAAACCTTTGAGGAGGGCTCAACTATCACGCGCACCCCAGGCGCCAAGAGGCCAAGCCCAAGTGCCAAGACACCAAGCCCCAACCCTATCAATTATCAGTATAAATAGTCCACTACGTTATAGCCAAATAAAGTATCCTTTGACCTTCGATTCCACCTAAGATCACCTTTGATTGTTACTATTTACACTCTGTAACGGTACGCGCCTCATTGTGCGTAAACTTGGGAACAAAGTCATCGAAGCTGAAATAATGGCGGGAAAATTTAAGAGCATACGCCACTACATCCCACGGCTCAATATCAGTGCAACTGATGATGGATCATCTCCCGTCATATTTCAGCGGCGCCAGTTTCCCCTAAGACCTGCCTTCGCCAAGGCTCAGGGGCAGACTCTTCAGAATGTTGGCGTATACCTTCCACGACCCGTTTTTGGCCATGGTCATGGGCAGCTTTATGTGGCTCTCTCACGCTGCTCAGACCCCAAGCAGCTGAAGATTCGCATCAAAAATGATTCAAATAATTTTTGTACATACACGAGGAATATTGTGTACCATGAGGTCTTTGGTCTCTAAATTTATTCTACCACGTTTTACAAAATGACACAAAAAAAAAATTCACACACCACACACACTCATTCGCTCTCACACACGTACATTCATACATTATGTCTTCTACCTCCACCATCACCAAGACTTCTCAAGGTCGTCAGACGGTCTCTATAAAAGCACCTCTATTGACCCCAAATACCAGTGAAGTAAGTTTCTATTAAACTTTGAGTCTTGGATATCAACAGAGAATCAGAGTTATAATTGACTAACACTAAGGAGAACTTGGTATCGTTCTTTTAGACAATACTTTCGCCCTCATCCTCCTCAATCGACCAATCCCCTCCTGCTTCCCAGGTAAAGGCAGCCTCTATCATAGTCATATGGTTGTACGTGAAGACTAGACAAAGTAATAATTTTTTTTTTTTTTTTTTTTTTTTTCAATCAGTCATGTGATGATGATAGCCTTGATACAATTCCCCAATCTCAAAAGCGTTCGCTTAATTGGGACGACGATGACCAGGAACAACACGACGATCAAAGCAAGCGACGCCGCCAGACCCCCCCCCCAGGAACCTATCTCCCACGCATTCTTCTTCCTCCCACCAGAGTCCTTTACAGCCATCTTCCCGTTGCCAAACCCTCCTAAAGCCATCTTCCCCACGCCAAAAATCCCCACATCCTCCTCGCTCTCGCTCTCGCTCTCCCCTTCACTCTCGACCGCTCTCTCCTACACGCCCCGCCCATCAATCAGATCGGGAAGACCAACTCTCTGTTCATTCGCTTTCACTTGAAGAAACAGTAAGCACGCCGAGAGGCACCGATGCTACCGCCCCGTGGGCTGCCCAAAATTTTCGTTTCCATGCCGGTTTATATGATCTATTGAAAAAGCGAGCCGACACTGAAACTCTTTTGTTTGAAGAACAACAAAATGTCAATAAAAAAAAAGACTTTAATATTTAATACCTAATAAATAAAAAAGAAACCTTTGTGTCAAAAACGTTCAATTTTGTGTTGGAACCCCAACGAGGGTAAATGAGCCTCACGAGACAAAGGCTAGACTGGAGCGACCGTGAGCGAAGCCACGGGTCGCCCGTCTAGTAATACACTAACATGCAAAACTGAATAAATAATTCATTCCCATGTGCATTTCTTTTTTTCATTCCCAGAAACTGTATATGCATACACCACTCATACTTTGCTTTAATAAAGCTCCCGTCTTCTTCTACGTCGTAGTTATGCGTTGTGACATTGGCTTGTCTCATTTGGAAAGCTAATGACTTTTTTGTCCATTCAGATCACTTTTTCAGTTTTGCATGTGGTCTAAAATGTTGCCCATGACAACTTCTGAACGTCATATAATGCAAGTAAAAGAAGGGCTTTTCTCTCTTTACTTTATGGACACTTACTTAACTCCCTCTTAACTATACCCTCACAGAATATGAGACCAACTCCACAAAGGAAGGTCAACGACGCTAGGAGGTTAATGATGGAAGGCATGTCTACTAGAGAAGCTGCTGCTAGTGTCGGTATATCGCAAGGGACGACCAACAAGATCTATGCAAAGAATAAGGAGTACATGCCAGTCAATAAAGGCGGTCGACCAAGGAAAGTACCTAGAGATATCATACAGTATCTTAAGGTGGACATGAAACGAGGTACACTCAAGTCTGCAGTTGAGGCCACCATCAGAGCCAACCAGCTCATACCAGCGGCTGTTTCTGAGACCACCGTTAGACGACGGCTCAAGGAGTTAGGATTGACAGCAAAGAGGCGTGTACGTAAGCCAGCTTTACGTCGACGACATATTAAAGCTCGTTTGCATTTTATCAATTAGTATAAGGAATGGACTCTGGAAGATTGGAAAAAGGTTATTTGGTCAGATGAATCGAAAACAAGCCGAATCTGCTCTGATGGCGTGCAGTGGATCTGGGACGACACTCCGAGACGCCTCACTCGCAGGTCGGTGTAAGGCACTGTCAAGTTTGGAGGTGGTAACGTTAAAGTGTGGTCATGCTTCTCATGGTACGGACCTGGATACATTGCAAAGATTGACAATAATATGGACGCACAACTTTACATCAAACTACTCCAGGAGGATCTACAGATGTCGCTTGATGACATGTGCGCAGAATTGGATAGGCGGCTCTCTAGGTATCCGGAGCGAGCTAAGAGCTGTGATGAACTATGGGAGCGAATATCGGTTGAATGGTACAGGATCCCAGTGGACTTCTGCCGCAAACTCATCATAGGTATCCATAAGAGACTCCAAGCTGTCAGTGATGCCCATGGTTGGAATACTCTTTATTGATGTAAGGTTATGGCTCACAAAAGAATAAAGATCTTTGGCCACCGAATGAGCACATGCAAAACTGAAAGTGACCTGAATGGACAAAAAAGTCATTAGCTTTCCAAATGAGACAAGCCAATGTCACAACGCATAACTACGACGTAGAAGAAGACGGGAGCTTTATTAAAGCAAAGTATGAGTGGTGTATGCATATACAGTTTCTGGGAATGAAAAAAAAGAAATGCACATGAGAATGAATTATTCAGTTTTGCATGTTAGTGTAAAAATTTAATAAATATATTTAATCAAAAAACAATCTATCCTGAACTCGATTGAGCCTTCTTTACATTTATAGAACCTTGTTGATCATGCTCGCCTTTTAAAATTCTTTAGCTTATCCAAGAACTTAACATGTCGCTCAGGGAAAATACTAGGGAAATTGTTGTTATCGACTTTGATAACAACTCTCTGTAATCCACTGAGTTCAGGATCTGCATCAGGTCGGAAAGTCTGGAAAGCAATCACCTCGGGTGGGTATGCAAGAACCATACTTATATACATTCCAGAAGGGCACAAATCCTAAATCCGTTTTTGATCTTGACTCTGTTGCTCTTTCTGTATTTTTCCTTGAACAGCAATGCTAGTTGTTGTTATAGCTTGATCTGCATCTGGCTTTGGAATAACTTGGCGTAATTTTGATTGAACAAAAACAGGGTATATCACACTCTGGATTTGAACCAAAAAAACAACATCTGGTGCACTGACATTAGGTGAAGGGAAGTAAAATGGTGGAGTGTAATCAAAGTGCAGGTTTGAGGTATTGCTTAAATGTACATCTAAAAAGCCTTGGAGTGTTATATCCTTGTATGTTATTGCAAGACGAGGGTCCTGATCATTGTAGCCCACTATCTTGACATCTCCACTCAACTGCTCTGGGATCCAGTTATTGGGTAAAAGTGGCCAAGAAGATAGAGGTTTGGTTTTGAATGTTTCAATAAAGAAAGCTGGCATCATTGTCTCCCACATTGATCTATGTGCTTGTGCATTGGTTGTGTGTAGAATTGCCTGCTCTGCAGCACTCATAAATAGTGGATCAATCTCCTTAGAATAGTTGATAGCTGATTTTAGGACAAATGGCTCATCGAGAACAGTCTTTGCTTTGCCTCCAAGCATCCTAATACGGCCTAATGCAGCCTCGACTAGCTGTGCTTGATCATCAAGAACAAACTCCTTCTCTCCAAGTAGAAACCAGCGGTATAGAAAAAGTCCTAATATAACCTCTATTGAAGGGCATGACTTGAACTCGCTTGGATGTTTTTTCATTTTGTTGGTTGTCCTAATAAGTTCAGAGATTATGTTGCCTGGTCGTGTGCTCTCTTAATAAGATGACAACATACTCTCAATGGTATCAATGGCGTTCTCCCATTTGTTTGGCTGTCCTGCTCTGATTATTTCCTCAATTGCCAACACAACCGGTCTAAACCTGCCAGTGAGTCTTTGGTAGAGCATATCAACTGCCTCTGAAGGTAAAAGAATATCGATTGATTTTTTTGATTCTTCATCTTGTAGCTGATCCTTGATACGATTGATGAATGATTGAATTGATAATTCGCAATTCCATCTTTTGAAATCCAGATGCGGCAATAGTTGTGAATCACCTTCTTTAGTACCATCTGAACTGCCCATGGCCCAATGTAAAGTTGGATACTGAGACCTGTGCCACAGTAGATGACAGTAAGCTCCTCTCTTTGGTCAGGTAGCCTGAATCCATGCAAAATTGGAGAAAGCATTGGCCGCAGCTTGCCTTGGCTTGATGAATCAAACTTATCAGTGCCTTGATCACTAAGAATTTGGGCTTCATCCACAACAAGCCGAAGTTTTGACTTTCTAGTGAAATTTGGATACTGAAGGTCAAGGAGATGTTCCCGTGCTGATATAAGCTCCATTCTTGTAACCGCAGTCAAGGTGATTATGGATATGTTGCGATCATGGAATGTATCATACAATATCTTGAATAACCTCATGAATACATCCTCAAACATGTTGGGACATACTTGGAGTATTGCCCATCTCGCACTGGGAAATGTTTGACGACATCCTGGGACTGAAAGGCAAAAGTTGAGGATCAAAAGACGTGAGAGGAACAACAAGAGTGTTACTCTTTTTGCGAATTTTATATTGGATTCTGTGTTTGATATCTTGTTATCATCATCTTGTGTCTTATCAAGGATAGAGGCAGATAGTGAGGATAAATCATCACTTCCCAAATCTCTATCAGAAGCATTGAAATAAAATCCCCATTGCAGACAGAGCACTTCTATGACTGACCGAGTCTTTCCACAGCCACTATCAGGATAAAATCAAAAGGTTAATATCGCGATATGACGATAAATGCTATTGAAATAAACAAAAAATAAATTTCATATTACCTCACACCAAAGACTGGAACATCTCGCGATGCTGTATTATCCAGCGCGTTGAGAATAACGTTTGATCTGAAGCGGTTAGGTGTGAGATCATCTGGATATGATGCTGGTAAATCGAGGAATAGTAAACTTGGTCTTGACATTGGAGCAAGTGGTTTTCCTCTTCTAGATATTCTTGGAAGACCCTTGACACCCTCTGTGGTGACTGGTAATTCTCCATGATCTCTCACATACTCCTCTAGAAAATTTCTCGCAGATGAACTAGGTGCAAAAAATTGATCAACAATTTTTTTGATTGCTGTTGCTAAATCCTCTATTTAATTGTAGCGAGCCGGAGACCGTGGCTTCGCCACGGCCGGCTCTTGCCTCGTTAGAAATTTTATGAAGACAAAATAAAGCGTTACCATCTATAACATTTTTATTGACCGGGATCTTTTTTACCATTTTAAAAACTACAAACTATATAGAAATACAATAAAGCAAAATCCGGTAAATTGTATACAGCAGTAAAATAAACAAAAAATAAAATACAAAATAAGGAAGAATATCTAGAAGATACGGTAGTAAATGAGAGGATGCTTATTTACAAACCATCCTTGGAGACAATGTTCCGCAACTATAGCTCAGGTCTGAGATTCAGCTCAATTGCACCCATTGTACCGATATATGCATCCGCCTTCAGCTTGGACTGGTATTCGCTGATGAACTGAAGCCGATCCACCCCCAGTCTGCTGTATTGGTCGGTAGCGTACTAATAAGTCAAGCATGTATTCATCCTGATGAAGAATCGCTGGTCTGTTGAGCTCAAAGGATGAATCTGCAGCCTGTACGTGTAAAACTCCTCCAGCTTGGCGTATTCTCGACTTTTCCTAGCTCGGCCATCGCCCTCACCTACATCCACCTCTAGCTGGCCGTTTTCGCTACCGTCATAGCTGTCACCATGAGGCCCTGCAGAGGTTTGACCTGGCCTAGGCCATTTTTTATATTTTTTATATGTCCAGTCCTCGCCTTTTGGATGCAAGAGGTTATTATGGAGGCTCTCGTGAGCTGGATGAACCTCACTGGTTTTTTTCAAACCACTGGCTCTGCTTTCAATTATGATGCCTTGCTGAGAAACCTTACTACTGGCGCCAGCCATCGATAGCACGATTCCAGTTGATGAGAGGGCCTGTACTGCATTCGCCTTTGCCCTCTCCCCTCATGCTGAGGCCCAGCACGGATGACGACCTTCAGCCGCATGATATCCTCGTGCGCACATTCTCTGACATCTTTGAGCGCATGGGCTATCGGGTAGTGTAGTTCAAGGAGCTACTGTGGTTACTGCAACAGGCCTTCATCAAGGAATCCCCGAAATGGTTATTACGGAGTCTTGCTTGCTGAGCAGGGTCATGAATGTGAGCATGAGCCTGCAGGAACAGAGAGGCAGCGCCTTCAGTTGGCGTCATAGGATCAATCAGAGTACCAACCCTTCCAATGGTACGAAGCCTGTACACTCCATATAGGTTGTTCGCAAGGTCTTTATCAAGGTTCACTTCCATGGACGTGAACGAAAGAGCGCAGTTATATGCTTATATGTGTTAACGGAATAACTTACCTTGCGGCTCTGCCCATCAAGAAGTTAAACCAAGGCTAAGTGGAGGAATATCCACTTGACCTCTCCCACAGCATAAAGGAAATTCTGGTCGGCTTTTACTACTGCGTTGCACACACATTCTTCAATAAACATGAAGGCACCGCAATAATGGCAACTGACCGGTACCTATATTGCATAATATTGGAACCCGAAACGAAATCTTGGTGAAACCTTTTTCTAGCGGGTGGTAGAAAGTTGTCTTCGACAGAGGAATTATCTTCGGTAGAAGGAGCATCCTCAACAGAAGGATCACCTTTACGCTCGTGTATTCTGAAGGTCAATGGTAAATGGTAAATGGTAATTGTGTAAGATTAAGTACACGCAATGTATAATACAGTATAATAAGCCAATAAAAAACCGAACAAAAAGTAGCACACCCTTGTCTTTGCACGGGTCTTTCATTTTCATCTCCACCATCTCCAAAACAATACTTCGTGTGTGAAAAATATTTAGACAGTAGTTATCAGAAGCTAAGATAAGTGAGAATAAGATGTGGGTCCACACACCACATCCATGGGGTATTTATTCATTTTCTGGTAGAGAGACTCGTACCAAGTAACTACATATCTATCTAGAAGCGACATGGGATTATTCAGGAACCATGTCGGTGTTTTGTCGCGTCTCTAGTGACGCTTTATTATTATTATACTTTTCTTAGCGTATTAATTTTAGGAATTCCCCTAGTGTGTTCCTAGTACGTTTTTAGTATTTTTCTTAATCTTCTAGCTGGGCCGTTATTATCTTGTATATTGAAATATACAACAACTTTCTCTTTTATTGAGGAATAAAGCACAACATTCCAGGCACCAAGCGGGTTGAGAAAGGACGCGAGGGATGATCGCGATTGCTCAGTTCTTTATTTTATGTAAGCGCATAAAAAAAATTTTTTTTTTTTTTTTTTTTTTTTTTTTCAGGAACAAAATAATTTGCTCAAATATCCGAGCATCATGTTTCTCTCTCTTTTTTTTTTTTTTTTTTTTTTTAGATTCTTACACATGCATGAATCAGGTTCAATGATTGGTTCAAATCAGTGGCACTTATAGGACACGATTATAACTCGCAATGATGATTGGTTTGAAAGATCAGCCAGGATCAGATTATGTGGAGAAAAGATTTGTAATGTCAGGAACGAATCAGGATGAAGGAGAGTTGTAATGAGAAAAGCAATGAGGAGAATCAACTGGGGGTCATTGTGCTTTTCATTCCTTCATTCCTAAAACATTGTTGACACTCAAACTCTTCTCAACACAAAACAGGCTTTCAAATCTCATTTTATCATTCTTTGCATTGCTTGAATTATGTCTTTCTCCAACAACACTGCTTCTTCTTCCACCAGCAAAGTTGCTGGCAAAAAACGCGCTCGTGAGGAATTGGAAAGTGATAAGAGCGCAAGTCGCCAGACTTCACCTTCTACTGATGGTCCACCCGCTGACCCAGTGTTTTCTTATGTACCATGGGAGCGTCCTACCAGGGATGGGCGCAGGATCAAGAAGCTCTTTTTGGAGAGTGAACACTGCAATTTCAGGGCGCGGACAGAGAGTCCACTCTATCAGGATGGGGATGAAGTGCGACCTCGCAAGTATCTTTACCTGGAGGGAGGACAAAAACTTGACTTATACAGTAGACCTATAAGCCGTGACAATTTTGACGTATTCTGGGTACATGAGCCATCGTTGTTCAAGCAACTGAGACGTCGTAACCTGATGTTGGTCAAGGAGGCGGACTGGCAACGGTTAGAAGCGTCAGCCAAGGCATCACAACATGCACAGGTTGCTGTCACTTCAGTAGCAACGGAGACGGAAGTTGTGACAGAAACGTCAAGCAGTTGTCAAGAGTCAACGTTGGGGATGTCAGAACGACAACTCCGAAAGGTTCTCACTGAATTAGAGTCAGTTGATGTAGAGTCGCCTCGTAGCAAGCTTTTGCAAGAAAGAGCAGCACTGTTGTTAGATGTGTGTAGAACCTTTAAACCAGTTGCAGAATAAAGTGTTGTTTTCAAAATACATTTGTTGTTGGGTTTTTTTTTTTTTTTTTTTTTTTTTTTGATGCATGCCAAAATCTCATTCATTCATTGGTTCATTTGTTCTGATCATCACGCCATTTGAAATGACTAATGGCAATTGAAGAAAAAGGATGTGAATGGATGCTTGTGGGCATAAATTGATTGCCATTTCGTTTTCATTCCTTCATTCTTCATTTCGCCATTCTCACACTTTCAGCTAAACTTCAAGACACTCATATTCCTGTGAACAATTCCATTATACACATATTCAGAATGTCTTCCAAGACTGTTCCTCAAAGTTCACCTTCAAGTTCACCTGTTGAACTTCACTTTTCTTTCACTAGTGGGGAGAATAGTTTTGAGCACGATGATAGAGATCCTGCCTTCAGACAAGCCGACCGTCATGCACTTTGGAGAGAGAGAGGGGATCCTCGTTATCGTGATCGCTCTCTGTCTCTAGAGATTGGTGGGTCTATTGTGACCGAGTCATCCACAGGGACTTCGCTTGGTGTGCGGAAGCGCGGTGAGGAGGATGATGGAGAATCTGAACGTGCGCAGCATCATCAGCGCCGTAAAGTATTGGAGGAAGTAGACACGATGGTCTTGGACATCGTAGCTCTTTACAAGATGGTGCGTGAGCAAGGAGAGATAATTGCAAATCTGACCAAGCAGGTGGAGGATTTGCAGAAGCAAGTAGGACGGTCAAGGAGATACAATCTGCGTCCTACTTCAAGTAGAAATAGCAACCGTAAAGAGAAGAAATAAAGCTTTGCGATTGTTGATTTGTATGATTGTTAAAATTTTTTTTCTTTTTTTTTTTTTTTTTTTTTTTATGGTTATTGCTATTACTCTTATTGTGATTGTTACTGTTATGGATACTGAGGTGGGTATAAATAAGGCGGTCGTGATATATCTAACGACGCATGCGTCGACGTTTAGGTCGAGAGGTTTTTCTGACAGATGTATGGTCATCAGACGTTGGCGACACATTCTGCACCGAGTCAACAGGTTCTGATAGGGAATTATGAGGTCGTTTGGGGCTAGCATTAACAATCTTAGAGGCGTGATGATTGGCCCAATATTCAGTTATACATTGTCGTTCAATGAAGTGTTCTTCAGGTTCCCATGTATTGAGATCATGTGGATAATTTTTCCATTTGACGAGGTATTCATACTCATGAGGGGACGAGGCATTTTGCCGATGATCAATTATAGTTTCCACTTCATATGTGTCCGTGTCTTCAAAGTCATCAAGTACGAGTTTCAATTGAGATGGAGCATAATGTCTGGCCAGAATTGCACCTGTGCCATCCTTGAGTATGTAGGAACCATGAGAACTCTTGTTCACAACAGTGTAGGGTCCTTCATAACGTGGGGTAAGTTTATTACCACGGATTGGATCGAGAGTCATGACTTTAGCTCCGTCAGGGAACTCATTCAAAAGTACCGTAGCATTAAATCGCTCTATCATTTTCTGCTGAGTTCGTTTAGACTTGCGTCGAATTGCAGGGAAGACTATTTCTGTCATGTATTTGAGCCTTTCAAGTAACTCTTCTTGACTCATAGGTTTCCCATCTTCATCAGTATAGTTGCTGAAGCCATTGGCTTTGCGCGCAAAAAATAGAGAGAAAGGAGAGGAGTTGTGGAGGCTGACTATACGAGTATTAGCACTTAGTTGGACAAACGGAACATGATTATCCCATTGTTTGTTGTCGTGTCTTATTTGTTTTCTAATCATTTGGCATGCAGTTTTAACATGATTTTCAGCTACACCATTGCCTCGGGGATGGTAAGGAGTAATTAGTCTGTGATCAATAAACATTCGCGAGGTAATGATGCGTAGTAGCTCATTGACAAACTCTTTGCCGTTATCGGACTGAATGATCCGAGGAAAACCGATGTCTGTAAATCGCTTAAACAGCGCCGTAGCAACCGTAAGAGCAGATTTATCAGGTAGTGCATCAAGTAATACAAAGCGGGTACAAACGTCAACGATAATTAACAGGTAAGAGTTGTTCTTCTCAGATGTTGTGAAAGGGCCAGCTATATCAATAGCAACATGTTCTCCTGGTAATTGGGCATGAATGGCTTTCAGTGGGTGGTAACCCTTTTTCGCAATATTCATACGTTGGCATGATTGACATCGTTTGATAAATCAGTACAGCCTTTTGCTAGATGTGGCCATGTTTTGCCATCAGAATGGATAGATTTAACCATAGCATTAGTGCCGATGTGGCCCATCGCATGAGCGCGGTACATGACATCTCGCCGTTTTACTTCGGGTACAATGTTTCGTGGATTGTCAGAATCTTGAATAGCATGGATGTATGCTAACATAGGTTCATTATGCACATCTAGTGCTTGTTGTCTTAGAGTCATGCGTGCTGGGAATAGACGTGATAAAGCATCAGGTAGAACATTGAGTACTTCTGGTCGGTAATGCACCGTAAATGAATATCGTAATATTACGTCCTGCCAATTAGTCATCATGGCATTCATATCAGGTTGAGAATGAATAAACATTAATGCACGATGATCTGTGTACAGATCGAAATGTCTACCCCATAAATAGTAGTGGAATTTGTTAAGAGCAAAGACAATGGCCAGGAGTTCCTTCTTTGTTGCGCTGTATTTTCGTTCGCTTTGATGTAGTGATCGTGCCATGAATGAGATATAATTTATATCTTTCGGATGATTTATGCCTCGGGGTAATTGATACAGTACAGCACCAATCCCAACATCAGATGCATCCGTCGCGACGTAGAACGGGTGATTAAAATTGGGGAAGGATAATACTGGTGCATGAGTAAGCAAGGGCTTTAAGGCATTAAAAGATAGTAACTGGTCTTCATTCAATGTGAAAGTGTCTGTTCGACATCTCAGAGCATCCAAGGGTGCAGCAACTTCACTAATGAGTGGTATATATTCGCGGAAAAAGTTGAATGTGCCTAAGTACGATTGAATTTGCTTGGCAGTAGTTGGAGGCTCCCAATCATCGATATTTGCGAATTTAGAGGGGTCAACACTTTTACCATGCAGGCCTATTATGAAGCCGAGCAATGAAATTTGCGTACTGTAGAAATTACATTTACCACTGTTGATGATTAACTTAGCATCGTTGAGACGGATAATCACAGTGCGTACATGTTCGGCATGTTCCTCTCTGTTCTTTGAAAAAATAACGATATCGTCAATGAAGTTGTAGACGAAAGGAAGATCACCAAGAATGCGAGACATTCCTCGTTGAAATAGACTGGACAATGGTTTCAAGCCAAAAGGTGCCTTCTTAAACATGTATTGTTTACCCTGATGCATAAACGCTGTTAAGGGTTGATCTGCTTCATTAATTGGCATGCGATGATACGCTTGTGAGAGATCAATAGTTGTAAATATGGCATGGCCAGCGAGACGAATAATAATATCATTTATAAGAGGTAATGGATAGTTATCATCTGGTAGATGTTTGTTTAAGGGTCGAGGGTCAAGACATACTCGCCATAACGTTTTATTGCCATTTTGGTCTTTCTTTGCTGTGAGTGTAAGAGTATTATTGTGCACATTGCCTACAGGGGCAAGTGTGATAACGTCATCTATCAACCATTTTTCTATGGCTTCATTGAGGATGGACATTTGTTTTTCAGCAAAAGGACGTGATCGCCTATAGAGGACTGTACCCTCTGGGATTGGTAAAAATACTTTCATTTCCGGTACGGGGCATGAGCTCTGTTTAGGTATCCGGGCATTGTCGACTAGTGGACGTGAGATCTTTTTCATAAACACTTTTTTCTCAATGATAAATGTTTTGGTATGCTCTTCTACTGGTATAGAACCAGGGATGAGGGAGGGACGTTTATCTTCCTCAGGTTCGGGTAACTGGATAGCATCTTGCCCTGGATTGTGGCAGCCTGAGAGTCCAAATCCAAGCTGATAAAATAAATCCATCCCTATGATAAAGGGGTATGGTCTACTGAATGGTCTACGAAGGACGACCTATTCACATTGTCATAGGTACCATGGACGTATGTGTGTCACCTTTCTTCATTGAAAATCCGACGAGAAATAAAGAAAAATAAACTAAATAAAAAGATCCCTCTGCCCTGCAACTCTGATCTACATCTACTTCTCGAGCCAAAAAGGGGTGGTGTGGGTGGGACATACGTCCATGGTACCTATGACAATGTGAATAGGTCGTCCTTCGTAGACCATTCAGTAGACCATTGTCTACGGTACCATGTCCGTATGTGGCTCCAGAGGGATCGCCAAAGAGAACTAAACTAAAACAAAACTAAAACTAAAAGAAAACTGAACGAAATGAACAACTAACTAAAGAAAATCTAGCCTAGAGTGCTCATGGACATGTTGTTGGAGGTGGCACTCGACAAACGGTAGTGCTTCTCGAAGACTTTCGGGGACGACCAATTCCCCTGCACCATGATATCAGCCACTGGTACGCCTGCTATAGCCGCGAGCGTAGAACCTAAGGCTCGGAGCTTAGGAGCTTTCTTGTCTCCTAAATCCATCAGCGAAGAAATCCTACCCATGTGGGAGCCAATAGTAGTCGCACGCGCCGGCTGGGTGTGGTCTTTCACAAATCTAATCAAAGGTACAATGCTTCTTGTTGGGTCCTTCGGATGAGGAGAGGTAGTGGAAGGACAAGACAGCCTGTCCAGGTAAGCGGTGTATGCGTCGACAGGGCATAGCTTCTTGTCAAAGTGAGAACCAATGGTCACATGCTTAATGATACGTTGCCCATCACTCTTCTCTTTTGGGAAAACAACAACAAGCTGAAGCTTCCCTAACACAATCTTGGAGAGACTGACATCTACACATCTGATGTCGTCTGGTCTCATGAAGCCACAGACGCCTAAGAGCCAACACAGCTTCCATGTAAGCTCCTCAAAAGGCAACTCCATATTTGCTGATGACTGCCGAAAATGGTCCAAAACAGGTGTGATGTCAAAGTGACCAGACCTGGACTCAACGACACCTTCTTGCTTTCCAGCCTTGAGGAACTGGCGGTAGTATTCATCTGATCGTACTCTCTCTGGGTCACGAAATAGGGCGAGGACAGCCGACTTCATGGTCATCAGCGTGGACCACTTCAAATTGCGAGCGACCCGCACGTAGTGTAGCCAGTTCACTACTGGGATCGCGGGGTTAATCCCTTGTTCGAACGAGCCCTCTTTCAGCCAAGTGACGAATTCAGCTTGATGCTTTTCGTACTCTCGCTTGGTGCTCTTGGATCCTTTGTGAGCACAGATAAACTCAGTCACCGCTGGCGAGAGGCCATCTATGAGCATCCTCGTCCTCTTACTCTCCACGCGGTAAGGCCCCAGTGTGGATTCTTGAGCAGGATGTGCGCGTCGCTTCCTGGTGGAGGAAGAACACATGTTCGTGGAATCGGTAAAGGGGGTTGGGTCGCCATTGCCTGTATCTTCGGGAACCAAATCGCCGATGGCCAAAATGGAGTAATTATGGTCGCTTCCAGGCCTTCCTGGTCTAGCTTCTGCAGGATCCTTGGAAGTAAGTTCCATGGAGGACAGATGTAAAGGTTGCCCAAGTGGCTCCACTTGTGTCTCAGCGCATCGAAGTCCACTGCCAAAGGATGAGGTTTCCATGTCATGAACTGAGGAAGCTGGTTGTTGCTGGGCGATGCAAAGAGGTCTATCCGATGAGGCCCCCACTGCTGGTCTAGACGACGGAAAAATGACGGGTCCAGCCTCCATTCGAGCTGCGCTTGCATCCGGCGTGATGGTGCATCTGCTGGATTGAATACTGAAGGTACATATGTGGTCCTGAGTCTTGTGCCTGTTGCTAGACAATGCTTCCATATTTTGTCCGCCAGGTCCATCAGAGGTTGTGAACGAGTTCCGCCGAACCGGTTGATGTAAGCGATGGTGGTTGTGTTGTCGATTACTAGGTTGAGCATCCTCCCTTGTGTTTGCGGTAGAGTGACTGCGTAGTACACAGTTAGTAACTCTTTTAAATTGATGTGTTGGTGGCGTATGTTTGGTGGCCATAGCCCTGTCCAAGTGCGCTGCCCTATGACGATCCCCCAGCCTTGGTCGGAGGCGTCTGTGTACACGTCCATCTGAGTTGGCGACTGAATCCATGACGTCCCGTTCCACTCCTTGAGTTGGTGTGTCCACCAATCCAGATCGGCTCGAGCTCTGTCGTCCAGTGAGATCGTCGCTTCCCAAGATGACCCCTGATGGCTGAGCGCTCTGTTCTTCAATGCCAGAAGATGCCGCGTCATTAGACGAGCTGGAAATACTGCTGCTGTCGTCGCCATGGCTTTCCCTATGAACGTAGCCAAGTTGCGAACCGTCGTCCATCCCTTGCTGAGCATCTTCGCTGCTTCTCGCCGTATGTCCCTGACCTTGGACTTCGGTACCGAGAGGGTCATGTCGGTGGTGTTGATGGTGAAACCCAGATGATCTAGACATTTCGTTGGCATCAGAGAGGATTTCTCCTTGTTGATGAGGAATCCAAGAGACTTGAGTTTGTCCAGGACAAGATTCGTGTGCTCTTCTGCTTGGGCTTTGGAGTTGGCCATGATCAACAGATCGTCGATGTAAGCTGTCAGCCGTATTCCTCGACGCCTCGCCCATCTCAACACCGGGCGTAGGACCTTCGTGAAGACTAACGGCGACAGTGACATCCCGAAAGGTAGAGTGCGAAACTGATACAGCTGACCCTTCCACTGAAACTGAAGGTAAGGACGAAAATGTGGATGAATCAGCACATGAAGGAAAGCATCTTTGAGATCGATGCTCGTCAAATAATCGTTCTTCTGAAGGGTATTGCATACTACCTGAATCGTCTCCATCTTGAACGAGTCTGTGATGATAAATTGATTGAGAGGACGTAGGTTGAGGACAGGCCGGAGGTCCCCTGTCTTCTTGGGGATAGTAAACAAACGACTCTGGAAACCAGGTCCCGAAGCGTGCTCTATGGCTTTTTTGGCCAGAAGTGCGATCACTTCGTTCTCTATCGCCAGTGTCTCCTCCTTGGATAGATGCGGGGAAAGGGCTCTTGATGTGTGTGTTATTGGAGGTTGTCTGTGGAAGGGAATCTGAAAACCGTTTCCAATCACGGAGCGGACCCACCTGTCGTCCGTGAGGAGCCTCCAAGCCCTCGAGTAGAGGTGCAGACGGCCCCCTACTGGCTCTTGTTGGCGCTGCCGCGTCCCCGTCCACGGCTGCCTCTGTAAAAATACTGTCCCTGCTGGTTGTTATGCATGGGCTCTCCATACCCGTAAGTGAGCTGAGGAGGTGTGGCTTGTTGTGCTTGATGATGATTCGCTGGTGAATAAGGTTGCGATTGTGATGGAAATTGCTGGAACTGTTGCTGCTGGTGGGGGTACATGTTAAAGTAAATACCCCTGCTGCGAGAACCGGAATTGCGACCGGATCCTCTGTTTTGCAAAGCTGTCTTGCGAGGCTTGCTGGCCTCCTGGTACTCCTCAGCAGCTTTAATTCGGGCTGCAATATCATCTTTAGTGATAGTTGCAGTCTTTTCATGATCAGGGGCTGGCTTGAGACCCTTTGCGTACACAAAATTATCCATGCGCAGATCGGTGATTTGGCGTGCTGTAACGGCCAGATGAGATCGCATGACATGCCCAAAATCTGCGACGATCTGCCGTAATGCAGGATCGTGCACTTTGTGAAAGTATTCTGCCAGGAATTCGTCCAAGGGTCGCGTAGCGTGGGCCTGACGTTCCTGTAGTTGGGATAACCACTTGTCCACTCGTTGAAAAGAAGTGGTCTCCTGAGGCCAAGGCAACTCAAGAGAGGGCGCTTTGTACTGCTGATCTGGGTTCTTGGGATAGAGGACGTACTCGGTGAGGATGTTATCGTCGCCAGAGTTGTCCGGGGGACGGAAGAAATGAGAGCCGTCAAGGGAAGGTACAGCCGCTTTGAGGGTATCAGAGAGGACAAGTATCTTGGCCTGTGGGCGATCAATGGTGATGGGGGAAGGGGAAGAGGAGGAAGGGTTGGCCTGCGTAAGGGCAGCCACCTGCTGACGAAGAGTGTTGATTTCATGAAGGAGTGCATTATGAGTGTTGTCGGTAGAATTGTCGCTCATTGGAACGAATAGATAATAGTCTGCAACGGATGAGTTCCAGGAGCGACGAGAAGAAAGATGTAGATCAGAGTTGCAGGGCAGAGGGATCTTTTTATTTAGTTTATTTTTCTTTATTTCTCGTCGGATTTTCAATGAAGAAAGGTGACACACATACGGACATGGTACCGTAGACAATGATCGATTGATCACTTCTAACGTTGCCGATACGATTCGACTGCCATATGCGAGTTCTATATTTTCTACCACACCTATACGGGGAATAGTCAGGCTCTCATCGGCTAGAGTGATAACGCCTGCAACAGGAGAGATTTCTTTGTTATGTTTAAGGATAATATCTTTTCGGATACACGTAACACTCGCGCCTGTGTCAACCAAAGCTTCATATTTTTCCCCTTCGAAGTTAACAAAAACTATGATTCTTTTGTCAGCCCTCTCTTGATTGAGATGGAGTTTGGCTAAGATATGGAAATCATCGTTAGGGATAACATTCGAGGAAGATAAAGATGAAACTCTTATATGAGAAGGTGAGTGTATAAATTCAGATTCGAGAGTAGCAGTGACGCATTGATCATGCCATGACAATATTGTGGGGTTGATTAACTCCATAGAGATTCTAGGCTGGGTGCCAAAGATCATTAATGGTGGTTTCGTGAGAGAAGGGTTTTGATATGTTTGAGCATAAAATGATAAATTTAATAGATTTTTGGGATGTATTGAAATCTCTTTTTTATTCTTTTCTATCGAATGAGCTTCGTTTAAGTCATCGAGTACTTGAGGTGGACTTGTTGAAACCTGTGTATTAACAGTAGAATTCGACAGAGTGTTATTAAGGACTGTTTGCTTATGCAGTGACATGTTATAATTAGATTTAGGACGATCCTTACCAGACCTATTATTGTTTCTGGTACATTCGGATGCCAGATGGCCTCGTGCATTGCATTTTGCACATTGTTTGTGTCCATCCGTATTGTGGGAGGAATTTTTGCCCCATTGCTGGCAATCATGGAGGGGTTTTGACTTAGCCTCCTCATTGTAGGCTTTGCCCTTAGGGTTAAATCTTTCCTCAGATGCTCGTGCGCGGCGCATTGGACCTGTGTCACGGCGATGAGGTGCAGGATTATTATCGGTAATAACCTCTTGCGGGATGTGGGGACCAGTAAGACTTCCCAAAATCTTTGTAAATTCTGAGATTGACTTAAAGGCGAGCACCGGTTCTTGTTTCAGGAGTGAGGGCAGCACGCTCGGGGGTGTGAGGAGTGGTAGTAGGGTTCATGTTGGAAGGTGAGAGAGAGGTTTTTTTTTTTTTTTTTTTTTTGATAATGGATGGGATGTGTGTGCAAATCTTCACTTAAAAAAATGAAAAATATTTAGACAGTAGTTATCAGAAGCTAAGATAAGTGAGAATAAGATGTGGGTCCACACACCACATCCATGGGGTATTTATTCATTTTCTGGTAGAGAGACTCGTACCAAGTAACTACATATCTATCTAGAAGCGACATGGGATTATTCAGGAACCATGTCGGTGTTTTGTCGCGTCTCTAGTGACGCTTTATTATTATTATACTTTTCTTAGCGTATTAATTTTAGGAATTCCCCTAGTGTGTTCCTAGTACGTTTTTAGTATTTTTCTTAATCTTCTAGCTGGGCCGTTATTATCTTGTATATTGAAATATACAACAGTGTGCACACAGGCCTAGCGCCATTTTGCACTGAGTTACTAACAACGCTATTAAAGCAAGCAGTAAAAAGGAAAAAGCTAAGGATTAATAGTCTATTGCTGAGACGAAAAAATCCAACCGTTGAAAATCAAACTCACCCTTTATTACTTGAGCATGGTCTATATCTACTCCTAGGCAACTGCAGATACTGCATTTATACACTGTAGGAGCTGGTTGACGGTGCTCGCCCTGCAGGTAAGTAATAATGATGGAGGGTTAAAAAAAGAATGACAAAATCTAATGAATATAAAATAGGAACCTTTGCCTTCGAATTGACCCAATATTCTGCACATCGTTGCTGGCAGCGTTATTCAAGTTATAGAAGGTATATAAGCTTAAGCTCAGCATGCACCAACCACTACCATGTCAAAAATAAAATAAAATAAAATAAAATAAAAAGTTTTCTACGATTGTTAAATACCGAAATCACTCATTCTTAATTATTTGGGTATGAGCTGCGCACATGGCCTGGACGACTGCACCCACATACAGACGTGGAATGGAAGGGGGAGCGAGGCGATTGGGAAAAATCGTTCTGTCTTTATCAGTTGGGAAAATATTATTAATGTTTATATATTCCAAAAACATAAAAACAAAAAGATAAGAAGGCCTTACCACATTCCTTACATTCTGAGGGCATAGTCTCTTGCCATGTCTGTCGCTGCTGCACAGGCTACATGCCATGAGGCGTAGTGTTGAGAGGGATCTTTAACTAATATAGATAATAAAATCCAAAAATAAAATAAAATAAAAATAAATGTAATAGTGGCAAAAGTAGAGAACAGTGGATAAACGTGAATTATATGTAGTCCCTTCGGAAATAAACCCCCACCTAATGCAATAACAAAAATAAAGTTAGCATTTTAGCATTGGCGGGTATGCAAGCGAAAATGCTAGAATTTAACTGTTACACTAGATTGTTCCTCGCAGAAGAACTACGTAATGTAAATTATCATTCCCATAGTTTTAGATAGGCTTTCTAGCATTACTTTTGTAGTGTAGGAGGTACTCTTTTATGATCATTACTTGGCTATTTAGCTACCTCTATTATAGACAATGCATCAGTATGGTACGTAGGTCCCTTGTCCTCTTTTTGTGAGGGAGATTGTGGGATTGAAAGAGAGCGAACAGTTGTTCATGTGGAGGTATGCGGGACGGCTGCTGGAGATCAACTCGGTGGAGTGAGTGCCGTTAGACCAAGGACTTGAGCTTGGCTATCCTTAGAATAGGACAAACACATCCTTGCTGCAAGAGCAACCTACGTCAAGCAAGCACTACATCGAAGTTCAGCTGCAGTCTTAAACCTTTCTACCTCATTTTTCCTTTCTTCCCCTTTTTCCATCTCCTATTCAAGCAATGCAAGCAGGGCAGAGCCGATTGGCCTATAAGCCCAGTCATATTCCTTCACCTGTTCTCCTCCTTGTAAGCTCTCTTCAAACCTCCGTCTCACCGGACTTGCCATGCTTTGATGACCCATTTGGCAGGTGGCGAAGGTCTGACAGATGAACGTATGGAACATATCTTTTTTTTTTCTTTTCAAATGAAGAGTGAAAGATATGTGAAGGTAAAGTGTGTGAAAGCAAGGAATGTGATAGAAGAAGGTGTAGAGTGGTAAAGTACGCTAAGAGTTCAGGCCCATAATATGTATATACTCTCGCATCGTATATTGTTGACATGACCTTTAATAGTGTGTATGGTATACCGTACTCAGAGTAGAGGTCAAATTTTTTTGAGCAAAAATTTTTTGGTGTCGACATTTGCAATGAAGAGAGCACTACCCTTTATTTTCTCTTTTCATTTACAAATAAGATACCTCTTTATTTCCACCCAGGGAGCCATATTGGGGCCAAAGCCACTCTCTGTAGCAGTCACTTTGCCTTCATGGCAGTCACATTTCGGCACGTGCAGACACCCTTTCGTTTTAATATATAGGATTAATTGATCGATTCAATTAGCATTTCTAATTAATGCAAGATCAGCGCTAAGAAAGATCGCTCTTATTTCTTACGAGATGTTCCTGGGCGGATGAGAGGAGGAGAAGGAGAAAGAGCAGTTGGAGCCAGACTAACAATGTTCACAACTAATGAAAATAAAAAAAATAAAATAATCAATTAGTAAGTTGTCGCGTCATCATCAAAATAATTAATGAATCAATGTAATGGAGCAACTCGGAACGCGACTCACCAGCAGATGGACGCTGGACAATGACATGGATGGTTTTCTTTGCTGAAGAAGCACCAAAGACTTCAGAAATCTCAGTCACACCTTTCTTGGCGCCAATCTTCTTTGCAGTAAGGCGATGGTCATTAAGAAATATTGGTTTGTCATCTTCGTCGTCGTCTTCATCTCCAATTGGGATGGAGACCTAAAAAAGCACGAGCTCGCTGGCGCGTATGTCGTCAAGCAGAGGTGATTGCTTTTCCTTGATTGCATCCTTGAGTGCTGCAATTGTGTCATCATTCTCCAGCTTGACTTCAAATCCTGAGGAATCGCCATCAAGAATGCAAAAGAGCTTAATTTTTTGGGTTGACATTTAGTATAATTGCGCGCTGAAAAAAAAAAGAAAATTATTGACTTGAAGAACTACAAAGGGTGAGATTGATTGAAGTGATATGAACGAGAATGCGCGTTATTGTGACGGAGTAAGGCGAGAGTGATGGAAGGAAGGATGAAAGTAAGAAAGAAAAAGAGTGTGCTCACTGAAAATAAATTACGTACACACGTATGGGGATTGTAAGCCACTCCGCCTGCTTTTTATTCCCACACCGCTTTTTCTTCCATCACCATCATAATCATAATCATAATCATAATCATAATCATGTCATCATTACCCATAATCCTTTCAATTACTTCATCATCATTCTTTTCTCTCTTGCTTTTCCCTTCAAGCAACATAAGAGTGATCAGCTTTTCCTATCAAACCAAGGTAATTACACTCAAACTATTTAATTAATAGAGTTCGTTTTCGCGTTTAATTACCTTCAATCGGACTTGATTTCCATTTTTCTAATACTTTTCTGTGCATCTATTTATTCCCACACATTGCACACCTATTTTACTCTCTCACACACTCTCTCGTTACAAATTTATTTTTTTTCTCTTTCCTTCGCATTATTTTTTTTCTTTCTTCCCCTCCATGTACTTTATTTTCCTGACTACGCATCAATCTTTTCGCCTCTCTCAGTACACTTTCTCTGCATATTTTTTTTTTTTTTTTGCCGTGCTCTGAATCTTTTCCCACTTTCTCTGTGCACTCACTCACACACACACACACACACACACACTCTCTCTCTCTCTCTCTCTCCCTCTCTCTCTTCATCTATTGTTTCTTTTTCCTGAGAAGGTAATGGACTCTTTTCAGTTTCAAGCGCATGCAAAAACGTTCTGTCATTGCGACCTGGCCCCCTTGGATCCAGCGTGTGGTTAAGGTTCGTCCCATCCACGCCGATCTGGGAGGTGGTCGTGACAGGATCGGCTGCCAATGGGGCCGCACGACAAATGCTCGCTGAGCAGTCGTGACGTTCTGTTTCCAGCTCATGTGTATCTTTAAGCGCATGCAAAAACGTTCTGTCATTGCGACCTGGCCCCCTTGGATCCAGCGTGTGGTTAAGGTTCGTCCCATCCACGCCGATCTGGGAGGTGGTCGTGACAGGATCGGCTGCCAATGGGGCCGCACGACAAATGCTCGCTGAGCAGTCGTGACGTTCTGTTTCCAGCTCATGTGTATCTTTTGGGGAATGGAAGAACGGAGCGCAGTCTCACAAATCGGCTTGGCCTCTCTTGGTCTAGCGTGTGATCAAGGATCATCCCGGTCCATGCCGACCAAGGAGGTAGTCGCGATATTGTTGTTCTGCATGGACGCTCGACATTTACCCACGTTGTGTGGTCGGGACTCTGTGTTGAAGTCTGCTATTTTATTTCTCCTATCAACTGATGGTTTCAGATATTACCTAAACATCACACTAATGATTTCTTTTTGTTTCCTAGCCAAATGACGACTCATATCACCTGGGCAAATACGACCAAAGTGGAGAATGGAAAGATGATTGAACATGTGTCGTTCGGGTCGTTTGTAAAAAAATTCAACCTCAGGGATAAAGAGATAGCAAAAACACTGTACGCAGACCTACTCAACTCCCCGAACATTAACGAAAAACGACGTCAACGTCTAAAGCGAGCGTATGATGAATTCCGAGACTCTCGTCTACAATCCTTCTGGACGTCATGGGAACAAACACTCTTCTTGAATGAGACTCAAAAAAAATTGGAGGTGAACGCCGCTATAGTCCGCAAGGAGACCGCCATCATGGCGCAACAGGCGTCGCTTCACGATTCAGCCAGTGTCTTTGCGGCTCCACCGTCGAGCAGTAAGGGAATGATCCTCACTCCAGCATCTTCGGCAACAGTTACACCAATGTCAGCAACTGGAGTGGCAGAGACTGAAGGTGTGTATATTGCAATTCATGAACGAAGTCTCTCATTTCATATAACTTGCCACCGACTCCCGCGTATTTTTCTATGACTTGTTGTATATGAAGCACAGGGTTTATGCGGGGGTTTTTATTATACGAATCATCATTTCAATTTGAGATGTATTTATTATTATTATTATTATTAACATGCAGTGATCGTTCTTATACTGTATTTAGCAATAGCCGAATTGAATGCAAAGATAAATACACTAGATCGTGACCTTGAAGCTGCTCTAGAGCAATGGACCGCTTCAATCGCTGGTCAGATTAAGGAAGTGGAATTAATATCATTTCAGCAGAAGCAACTGAGAAGCCTAAGACTAAGAATCATTGGTATGTAGGATTTTTATTTTTAAGCTATTACCTGCTTTGTTTATATATTCATCTAATATATTTGGTGGGCTTTAGATTTGAGCAATGAGGTCGCACAACTCCAAGATGATAATGGGAGCCTACTGGAAAAAATATCTCGAATTCAAAGGAAACTTTGGTATGATATTTCATTTCTTTCGCCTTCCATTATATTGTAATTTGAAGCTAGCGCTAATATTTGGCTATTTGGCTATTTGGCTATTTAGTGAGCAGCTAGAAGTCAATCGAAAACTGGAAAAGGATCTCAAGGCGGTTGAAGCGGTAGAGGAGAAAGCAGCAGAGGAGGCGAAGAAGGCAGAGGAGGAAGCGGCAGAGGAGGCAAAGAAAGCAGAGGAAGCGGCAGAGGAGGCGGCACAGGAGGAGGAGGCGGAGGTGGAGGAGGCGAAGAGGGCGGCAGCAAAGATGAAAAATGCCCAAAAGAAAAGTAATACACAAAATATTTCAAACAGCAACAAGCATAGACCACTAAAAAGACAATCATCAGAGCTATCGATTCCATCGCAAAGGGTGAGGAAACCTCGCATTCAACCTCCATCAACGTCCCATGAATCGGATATTGAAAAAGAAAGAATCAAGGCAGATCTTCGCAAGACAGAGCTCAAAGCAGATATTATCAGAGCATGTATAGAAAAAAACAAGATAGATGACATTCCAAAAATGTTGGCTTTTCTTGACTAGCAGAAAGAACTTTTTTTTTTTACGTGTGTGTATTTTTCTACTTTTTTTTCTCAATTTAATTGCTTTCTTTCCTTTTTAATGTGTATTTCTTCCTGCTTACTTTAATGTTTTCTACCATATTTTTTTTCTTTCCATTTTTTTTAAATAAAAAAATCTTTCATTTCGGTTTTGCACTATTTACAAGCATATTTCAAATAAATTTATTGTTTATAGCATATTTTAATATGCCTCTGACTACATTTGTTTTGATGGTTGCCTTCAGAAAAGTTTGGCGAAATGTAAATGCATTGATTGTAGGTTGAACCACTTCAGGATCAGCCATTCTAACCGGTTATTGGTTAACCGCGGTTAATTACACAGCGTTCTTACACAGCGTTCTCGAATAATATGAAGAGAAAAGCATATTATCCGAGGGAGCCGACCTATAATGTCCCACCCTCCTCTCCCTAAGCTAGTCTGGTCCGGAGCTCAAGTCGAAGATGCTGATCAATCTTTGTGGCACCATAGTTTTGTAGCAAAAAAAAAAAAAAAAAAAAAAAAAAAAATTGTTTATTTTTATTTAGTGACTATGGATTTTCGGCGAATTAATAAAGAAAAGAAGTGACACATTATAGGTCGGCTCCCTCGGATAATATGCTTTTCTCTTCATATTATTCGAGAACGCTGTGTAAATCACTTCGGCCAATATCGCTTACAGCAAAACCCTTTAATAAGCACATTTTAAAAGAAAATAAAAAGTAAAAAAAAAGAGAGAGATGATTGTTCTTTTGAACAAATCTGTTGAACAATGGACTTAATCTCAACTGATCGTAGCAACAAGGCTACTCTACAGCTTACAATACCTCGTTCAATAAAAGTCGTCTGCAATGGATTTATCTCTTCCAATATTTGAAATTAACATTAGCAGGAACCTCATGAAGCCTTTCCGCTCCACAAGATCACCCCACGTAGCATGATTCAGGAGCCGAAGCTCTATTCGTATTCAACTAATTATCGGAAAAGGCGGTAATCGTCGCGTTCTAGCACGGATTCTGACTTAGAGGCGTTCAGCCATAATCCAACGGATGATAGCTTCGGGCCATTGCCTGTTCAGGCAGGCCCAAATACCAATTATCCGAATGAACGGTTCCTCTCGTACTAAGTTCAATTACTATTGCAACAACATTTCATCAGTAGGGTAAAACTAACCTGTCTCACGACGGTCTAAACCCAGCTCACGTTCCCTATTAGTGGGTGAACAATCCAACGCTTACTGAATTCTGCTTCAGTATGATAGGAAGAGCCGACATCGAAGGATCAAAAAGCAACGTCGCTATGAACGCTTGGCTGCCACAAGCCAGTTATTATTAAGCCTTTGGGAAATTTTCTCCTCCCTTTTCCCCAATAAGGTTTTAATAAACGGCCAAAACTTAAACATGCCAATATTAGCTGGCCAAGTCGAATAACATGACGACTTAAGCTTATTATCCGAGAGCCAGGACCATATATGTCCCACCCTATACCCACCCTTTTGTCTTTAGTTTTACTATTTTTTCCTGGCTCACTATCAAGAAGATGCAGATCCAACTTGGTAGCAGAGCAGATTTATATAGTTTATTTCTTTTATTTAAGGGTAGTTTTCTGAAAAGTTCGCTAAATTAGGCAATAAAAGAAGATAACACATATATGGACATGGCACCGTAGAAAATGGACATGGCACCGTAGACAATGGTCTACTGAATGGTCTACGAAGGACGACCTATTCACATTGTCATAGGTACCATGGACGTATGTGTCACCTTCCTTCATTGAAAATCCGACGAGAAATAAAGAAAAATAAACTAAATAAAAAGATCCCTCTGCCCTGCAACTCTGATCTACATCTACTTCTCGAGCCAAAAAGGGGTGGTGTGGGTGGGACATACGTCCATGGTACCTATGACAATGTGAATAGGTCGTCCTTCGTAGACCATTCAGTAGACCATTGTCTACGGTACCATGTCCGTATGTGGCTCCAGAGGGATCGCCAAAGAGAACTAAACTAAAACAAAACTAAAACTAAAAGAAAACTGAACGAAATGAACAACTAACTAAAGAAAATCTAGCCTAGAGTGCTCATGGACATGTTGTTGGAGGTGGCACTCGACAAACGGTAGTGCTTCTCGAAGACTTTCGGGGACGACCAATTCCCCTGCACCATGATATCAGCCACTGGTACGCCTGCTATAGCCGCGAGCGTAGAACCTAAGGCTCGGAGCTTAGGAGCTTTCTTGTCTCCTAAATCCATCAGCGAAGAAATCCTACCCATGTGGGAGCCAATAGTAGTCGCACGCGCCGGCTGGGTGTGGTCTTTCACAAATCTAATCAAAGGTACAATGCTTCTTGTTGGGTCCTTCGGGTGAGGAGAGGTAGTGGAAGGACAAGACAGCCTGTCCAGGTAAGCGGTGTATGCGTCGACAGGGCATAGCTTCTTGTCAAAGTGAGAACCAATGGTCACATGCTTAATGATACGTTGTCCATCACTCTTCTCTTTTGGGAAAACAACAACAAGCTGAAGCTTCCCTAACACAATCTTTGAGAGACTGACATCTACACATCTGATGTCGTCTGGTCTCATGAAGCCACAGACGCCTAAGAGCCAACACAGCTTCCATGTAAGCTCCTCAAAAGGCAACTCCATATTTGCTGATGACTGCCGAAAATGGTCCAAAACAGGTGTGATGTCAAAGTGACCAGGCCTGGACTCAACGACACCTTCTTGCTTTCCAGCCTTGAGGAACTGGCGGTAGTATTCATCTGATCGTACTCTCTCTGGGTCACGAAATAGGGCGAGGACAGCCGACTTCATGGTCATCAGCGTGGACCACTTCAAATTGCGAGCGACCCGCACGTAGTGTAGCCAGTTCACTACTGGGATCGCGGGGTTAATCCCTTGTTCGAACGAGCCCTCTTTCAGCCAAGTGACGAATTCAGCTTGATGCTTTTCGTACTCTCGCTTGGTGCTCTTGGATCCTTTGTGAGCACAGATAAACTCAGTCACCGCTGGCGAGAGGCCATCTATGAGCATCCTCGTCCTCTTACTCTCCACGCGGTAAGGCCCCAGTGTGGATTCTTGAGCAGGATGTGCGCGTCGCTTCCTGGTGGAGGAAGAACACATGTTCGTGGAATCGGTAAAGGGGGTTGGGTCGCCATTGCCTGTATCTTCGGGAACCAAATCGCCGATGGCCAAAATGGAGTAATTATGGTCGCTTCCAGGCCTTCCTGGTCTAGCTTCTGCAGGATCCTTGGAAGTAAGTTCCATGGAGGACAGATGTAAAGGTTGCCCAAGTGGCTCCACTTGTGTCTCAGCGCATCGAAGTCCACTGCCAAAGGATGAGGTTTCCATGTCATGAACTGAGGAAGCTGGTTGTTGCTGGGCGATGCAAAGAGGTCTATCCGATGAGGCCCCCACTGCTGGTCTAGACGACGGAAAAATGACGGGTCCAGCCTCCATTCGAGCTGCGCTTGCATCCGGCGTGATGGTGCATCTGCTGGATTGAATACTGAAGGTACATATGTGGTCCTGAGTCTTGTGCCTGTTGCTAGACAATGCTTCCATATTTTGTCCGCCAGGTCCATCAGAGGTTGTGAACGAGTTCCGCCGAACCGGTTGATGTAAGCGATGGTGGTTGTGTTGTCGATTACTAGGTTGAGCATCCTCCCTTGTGCTTGCGGTAGAGTGACTGCGTAGTACACAGTTAGTAACTCTTTTAAATTGATGTGTTGGTGGCGTATGTTTGGTGGCAATAGCCCTGTCCAAGTGCGCTGTCCTATGACGATCCCCCAGCCTTGGTCGGAGGCGTCTGTGTACACGTCCATCTGAGTTGGCGACTGAATCCATGACGTCCTGTTCCACTCCTTGAGTTGGTGTGTCCACCAATCCAGATCGGCTCGAGCTCTGTCGTCCAGTGAGATCGTCGTTTCCCAAGATGACCCCTGATGGCTGAGTGCTCTGTTCTTCAATGCCAGAAGATGCCGCGTCATTAGACGAGCTGGAAATACTGCTGCTGTCGTCGCCATGGCTTTCCCTATGAACGTAGCCAAGTTGCGAACCGTCGTCCATCCCTTGCTGAGCATCTTCGCTGCTTCTCGCCGTATGTCCCTGACCTTGGACTTCGGTACCGAGAGGGTCATGTCGGTGGTGTTGATGGCGAAACCCAGATGATCTAGACATTTCGTTGGCATCAGAGAGGATTTCTCCTTGTTGATGAGAAATCCAAGAGACTTGAGTTTGTCCAGGACAAGATTCGTGTGCTCTTCTGCTTGGGCTTTGGAGCTGGCCATGATCAACAGATCGTCGATGTAAGCTGTCAGCCGTATTCCTCGACGCCTCGCCCATCTCAACACCGGTCGTAGGACCTTCGTGAAGACTAACGGCGACAGTGACATCCCAAAAGGTAGAGTGCGAAACTGATACAGCTGACCCTTCCACTGAAACTGAAGGTAAGGACGAAAATGTGGATGAATCAGCACATGAAGGAAAGCATCTTTGAGATCGATGCTCGTCAAATAATCGTTCTTCTGAAGGGTATTGCATACTACCTGAATCGTCTCCATCTTGAACGAGTCTGTGATGATAAATTGGTTGAGAGGACGTAGGTTGAGGACAGGCTGGAGGTCTCCTGTCTTCTTGGGATAGTAAACAAACGACTCTGGAAACCAGGTCCCGAAGCGTGCTCTATGACTTTTTTGGCCAGAAGTGCGATCACTTCGTTCTCTATCGCCAGTGTCTCCTCCTTGGATAGATACGGGGAAAGGGCTCTTGATGTGTGTGTTATTGGAGGTTGTCTGTGGAAGGGAATCTGAAAACCGTTTCCAATCACGGAGCGGACCCACCTGTCGTCCGTGAGGAGCCTCCAAGCCCTCGAGTAGAGGTGCAGACGGCCCCCTACTGGCTCTTGTTGGCGCTGCCGCGTCCCCGTCCACGGCTGCCTCTGTAAAAATACTGTCCCTGCTGGTTGTTATGCATGGGCTCTCCATACCCGTAAGTGAGCTGAGGAGGTGTGGCTTGTTGTGCTTGATGATGATTCGCTGGTGAATAAGGTTGCGATTGTGATGGAAATTGCTGGAACTGTTGCTGCTGGTGGGGGTACATGTTAAAGTAAATACCCCTGCTGCGAGAACCGGAATTGCGACCGGATCCTCTGTTTTGCAAAACTGTCTTGCGAGGCTTGCTGGCTTCCTGGTACTCCTCAGCAGCTTTAATTCGGGCTGCAATATCATCTTTAGTGATAGTTGCAGTCTTTTCATGATCAGGGGCTGGCTTGAGACCCTTTGCGTACACAAAATTATCCATGCGCAGATCGGTGATTTGGCGTGCTGTAACGGCCAGATGAGATCGCATGACATGCCCAAAATCTGCGACGGTCTGCCGTAATGCAGGATCGTGCACTTTGTGAAAGTATTCTGCCAGGAATTCGTCCAAGGGTCGCGTAGCGTGGGCCTGACGTTCCTGTAGTTGGGATAACCACTTGTCCACTCGTTGAAAAGAAGTGGTCTCCTGAGGCCAAGGCAACTCAAGAGAGGGCGCTTTGTACTGCTGATCTGGGTTCTTGGGATAGAGGACGTACTCGGTGAGGATGTTATCGTCGCCAGAGTTGTCCGGGGGACGGAAGAAATGAGAGCCGTCAAGGGAAGGTACAGCCGCTTTGAGGGTATCAGAGAGGACAAGTATCTTGGCCTGTGGGCGATCAATGGTGATGGGGGAAGGGGAAGAGGAGGAAGGGTTGGCCTGCGTAAGGGCAGCCACCTGCTGACGAAGAGTGTTGATTTCATGAAGGAGTGCATTATGAGTGTTGTCGGTAGAATTGTCGCTCATTGGAACGAATAGATAATAGTCTGCAACGGATGAGTTCCAGGAGCGACGAGAAGAAAGATGCAGATTAGAGTTGCAGGGCAGAGGGATCTTTTATTTAGTTTATTTTCTTTATTTCTCGTCGGATTTTCAATGAAGAAAGGTGACACACACATACGGCATACGTCCATGGTACCTATGACAATGTGAATAGGTCGTCCTTTGTAGACCATTCAGTAGACCATTGTCAAGGGCCAAATATCGTCGTATTTTGTCTTGCCAAATGGGGGAATTGAGGTTTGTGGGACTTGGTTCTTTAGAAGTTTGAATGGCTCTCTGTGGGTATCAATATGCTTCTTTCTTCCGTAAATCTCAATACAATTGATCATGACTGCCTGACCATTAGACCCGTTATACAGAATAGATCCTTGAGCAAACATACTTTAGTCTGGGCTAGGTGATCCAATCTTCGTTGAGAATCTCTCCAATCTCTTTGGTCAATTCGACAAATTTCATTTGAAGCAGTAGTAGTGCATATGGTGATTTTGAAAAGAGACTCTCTAGTCCAGGTGATGGGAAAGTCAAGCAGTTGTGACACAGGTTCTTTTCAATATTCTTGAAAAGGAGGGTTGGATCGACATTAATAAAAACAGGGTTTCCATTCGACAGTGCATCAAGAATGGAGTTGTGTGCAAGAAGGATTTGTCGAACTCCTGATTCCTGCTTAAGGGTGACTGGTGAAAGCTCAAGACCTTCTATGAAAAGTAAAACCGATCTGAACAGGCTCCAAGAACTAATTCCTCTGATCTTTTTCTTTTGGAATGGACTGCTGATTCTGATGAGGTTGTTTTTTCGTCAATTGAAGAGGCCAGTGCACTGGTAGAGGCTGCCGAATCCGATGAGTTTGTTTTTTCGTCAATCGAAGAGGCTGTTGAGCTTGAAATTCCGTCATTCATTTTTTTGCACCTCTTCTGATTCAAATGCTTTTTGATGGTGCGTGCTGTTTTAAATTCAAGCTTGCAGAACGGGCAAGAGAACCGGCCACCAGTACCGACAAGCAGTTGGTGAAAATTTGGAATTTCACAAGTCTCAGAATGACAATCATTCTTGTGATCGCACAAATCCTTTTTCGTTTTGAAGGTTTTGATTCCTTCGCATTCTTTGCATTGATGCCAAGAGGGTGATTAATCATGGCCATGATTTGTGAGGGCTATCAAGAAGTCAATTTTAAAAAAATAGATTTGTCAACAAGATTCCAAAGAAAGAACAGAAAGCAGGTTCCAAAAAAAAAAGAGAGAAAAAAAGAGCAGGCGGATCCAAATAAAAAAAAAAAGAGAGAGGGCGGATCCAAAATAAAAAAAAAAAAAAAAAAAAAAGAGGATCCAAAATAAAAAACGAGGGAGCGGGCTCTGGATCAAAATAAAAACAGAAAAGAGCGGGTTCAAGAAAAAAAAAAAAAACAGAAATTGCAACAAAGGACAGGGCAAAAAAGACAGCAACGGACAGGGGAAAAAAATACGAAGAGGGCGTGACAAGACAAGAGGATGTGACGAGAAGCTTTGCAACTTGGGAATCACATGCAAAAAATAAAAAAAAAAAAAAAGAAGCGTGTAGTTGAGAGTAAAAAACGATCGTATTGATTTTAGTATCAGGTGTCTAGTATGGCATACTAGTACTGCGTACCAAAATAACGGAAATTTAGTATGACATACTCGTACTGCGTACCAAAATAACAAAAACAATCCCGCCTCCACAGCTGCAAAGTATCCAAACTCACCATCCCTCTTCACAAAACCTGTCGTATAGACCATCTGGTCTCTATGGTTCCTGAGAACGCGGATGTACGTATATGCAGTACTCAGGCACTCTGAGAGCATTGCAGGGATGGATCCCATGAATTCATATTAATATCAAATCCACCCTCGTCCCGAGCGCTCTTTTTTCTGATGAAGTGATACTAGACGCAGTATGAGTATGTTATACTAAACTTTCGTTAATTTGGTACGCAGTACGAGTATGCCATACTGGACACTTGATACTAAAGTCAATACGACCTTTTTATATCTGTATGGATTCGATAACATACCTCTAGCAAAAAAGGGGGCGGAGAGGTGTTTTGCATTTTTGTAGGCAGGGAATAAAAAATGAAAATGGTGAATGGGGCTAGATGCGCTAAAAGAGTGGAGGCAAGTAAATGGTGGACATGGTGCATCGTGATGATATAGCTTGATATGGTGTTTGCTGATATTTTTTTGGTGATTGATTTTTTACTAATTAATTTTTACTGATTTTTTCCCACAAACTCATAGGCGGATCAGATCCAGTTTTCTGCGCTCCATACTAGCAGAAATCAGCCGCCTATTACATACAAAGGAAGGAAAAAATCTGTAGAAAAAAATCAGCAGAGACCATATATCAAACTATACCATCACGATGCACTATGTTCACCGTTTACTTGCCTCCACTCTTTTAGCGCATCTAGCCCCGTTTACCATTTTCATTTTTATTTTCTGCCTAAAGAAAAACAAAACACCTTTCCGGCCCCTTTTTTGCTAGAGGTATGTTATCGAATCCATACAGATATAAAAAGGTCGTATTGACTTTAGTATCAAGTGTCCAGTATGGCATACTCGTACTGCGTACCAAATTAACGAAAGTTTAGTATAACATACTCATACTGCGTCTAGTATCACTTCATCAGAAAAAAGAGCGCTCGGGACGAGGGTGGATTTGATATTAATATGAATTCATGGGATCCATCCCTGCAATGCTCTCAGAGTGCCTGAGTACTGCATATACGTACATCCGCGTTCTCAGGAACCATAGAGACCAGATGGTCTATACGACAGGTTTTGTGAAGAGGGATGGTGAGTTTGGATACTTTGCAGCTGTGGAAGCGGGATTGTTTTTGTTATTTTGGTACGCAGTACTAGTATGTCATACTAGACACCTGATATTAAAATCAATACGATCATATACTTGTAGTGCCTTGAGGAAACCGGACTTGAGGATGTCAGAATCCAAGATTGTCTCCATATGGGAGTTTGTTTTAAGTTCTTTTACTGGCCATAAATTGACGTTCGAAAGGTGAGAACTAACATGATAGATTAAAATTGTGAAGGAAGAGTAACTCACATTCACTCAAAATAATTTTCTAGTGGGGTGGCTGTCCATCCTATCTCAAATTGAATGATTAGATGGTGGGTGATGGACATGACATAAAAGCAAGTTTGAGAACCACTGAACGTACCATTAACATCCATAGCCAACAAACGGTTATCCTCCCAAGACCATCCGACCTTCTCCTCCAAATTCAGCATCATGGAGTGGTTAATCAATAGATTTTTTCTGAATTGAAGATCGAGTTACTGTTTAGAAGTGTTACACCTCTTAAACTCACTGTTATTCAATTCAATATCATCTGTTATTCGCAATTGAAGATCAACTTTCCTTCCATAAACTGATGTAGAGGCATCCAAGCTCAGTTCTCCTCCAAGAATTTCATTTTGATATTTTGATGCCTTGCTAATGAGCTCCGTGTTTTGTTTGAAGCGCATGGAAGATGTTTTTATCTGTGATTTGGTGACAGACCATGCCATAATGTTGCCTCATTGTGACATGTCATGGAGTGAGTTTCTTACGGGCAAGGGCGGGACCATTGCTTCATTGTGGAATTACTCAGTAAGTTACTTCATTTTCTAATAAAATGTCCACCTACACCTCATTTTACGCCTACACCTCATTTTACGCCTACACCTCTTTTTTACGCCTACACATCTTTTTACATCTGCACCTTCATTATTCACTCTTTTACATCTTCATCTCCTTTTACATCATGTCTTTTACATCATCACTTTTTTAAATCCACATCTTTACTTTCATCTAAATCTCTTTCATCTGAATCTTTTACATCTAATTCTCTTACATCATCTTCAACTCGTTTTACATCTACATCTCTTTTTTCATCTAATTTCTTTTACTTATAACTTTAGCTGGCCAAGTCGAATAACATGACGACTTAAGCTTATTATCCGAGAGCCAGGACCATATATGTGGATCCAGAGCAGATTCCTTAAGATAGTATCATCGAGGTGAAATTAGTGGCTGTTGCTGCGTTCAGTCGATAGAACTTGTCGAACAGAATTGATGAAGACCAATTGCCTTGTACCACTACATCGTCGACACTGGCGCCTTGTTTAATGGCTTGGGTGGAACCAATAGCCCTGGCTTTGGGTAACTTGGAGCCATTTGGAAGAATGAGCTTGCTGCTGATGGCTGAGATATGATTGCTTATTCGATCAGCTCCCACGGGTTTTTTGAGGTCTCTGATATCTCGTATTAAAGGACGATATCGAATGCTTTGGTCCTTAGGGTGCGGTACGCTGATAGCGTGAGTCTCAATCCTTTTGAGATGTTCGGTGAAGGTCATCACCGGGCAAAGGGAACTGTCGGTGTGATTCTTAACTGTGGTGTATTTGCATATCCTGCTGCCACCACGTGTTTCCTTGGGAATCAAAATTGGAAGGACTACAACGATGCCATCGATATGGAATTTGTCATTTGATAGATCGATACACATGATATCGTTTGGTCGGAGAAACCCACATGTACCGAGTAGCCAACACAGTTTTTGTGTGAGAATAAGGAGAGTGAGAGAACTGTTAGGCCCTAGTTGTTGTAAATATTCGACAGCGGGTTTGATGTCTATATTGAGTTCCTTTGTATGCTTGATCTCACGACGACGTAGAGTTTGGAAAAATAACAGAAAGTCCGGATCGTTGAATGTGCTCTTGTCGTCATACATATGAATGACTGCGGCTTTATATGCGTCCACTGTTGAAGCTGACCATCCGTGGATTGCGACTCCGGAGGCAAGCCAGTTACATAGTTGAGGTGGCTGTGGTACCATGGCGACTACATTGCGTGCTGTGGCCCACTGGATATACCTGTCTTGTATCTTGGCGTATGCGCGTTGCTTGCGTTGTAACTCAGGACTGTCCACAACTATCGATGCCGCGGCTGGGTCGAAGCCTTTCGCTTCGAGTCGTCGCCTCTTACCCTCCAAGCGCATAATGACCAATGGGGATTTTTGGCCAGAATGTCTGGTGCGTTTCCCGGCGCTGGGAGAACTTGATGGCGAGGTATTGGTATTGGATGGTCCACTGCCATCATCTTGATTGTTGGATACCACATCGCCGAAGGCCAATAAGGTGTCACTAAGGTTGCTTCTATCTTCTCCTCTCGGATTTTCTCCAATACTAGGGGGATGAGCTTCCACGGCGGGCATAAGTAAACGTTGCCGAATTGGCGCCAATGATGTTGAAGGGTGTTGTGCCCTATTGCTCCTGCAGTTGGTTCCCAGCTCATGAACTTCGTCACTTTGTTGTTTATTGGCGAGGCGAATAGATCGACGTGGTGAGGGCCCCATCGTCTTTGGAGCTTTTTGAAGAATTCTTTGTCGATGCTCCATTCTAGTTGTCCTGTCAGGCGCCGGGATGGGGCGTCTGCGGGGTTGAATGCTGAGGGCACGTAGGTTGTCTTGATCCTTGTCTCTGTCTTCAGGCACCATTCCCATATCGATGTCGCTAGCGTCATCAGTGCTGGAGATCGTGTCCCGCCGAAGTGGTTGATGTAAGCCATTGTCGTGATGTTGTCCGTTATCACGTTCACTGTGCGTCCCCTCACTTCTGGTTGTTTCAGGGCGTAGAAAATGGCCTGCATTTCCTTGTAATTGATGTGTCGTTCTCGAAGACTGTCTGACCAAGATCCCTTGATTGTCTGGTTGTTGATGACTACGCCCCATCCTGAATCCGATGCGTCGGTGTAAATGTCGACTTCTGGGTTGGTTGCGATCCATGTCTTCCCATTCCATGATTTGAGATGTGTTCTCCACCAAAGGAGTTCCTCCGTTGCTTTGGTTGACAGAGATATTGAGCGTTCCCATGAGGGATCCAATTTTTCAATGCATGAATCTTGTCTGCCATGAAGTGCTGAACCTTGAGGCGAGCTGGAAAGACTGCGGCTGTCATTGCGCTCGCTTTGCCTATGAAGGATGATAGCTGACGGACTGTGCAGATCCCTTTGTTGGCCAGTTTGGACGCTTCTCGACGAATGTCCCGGATTTTCTTGCCCGGTACACTCAGGGTCATCGTCGTTGTATCTATCTCGAATCCCAGATGTTCCAGTATCTGTTTCGGTTGAAGACTCGACTTGGATTCCTTTGTCAAGAAACCTAGGCTTTTCAGTTTTGTCAAGACTAGTGCTGTTGCACGTTGGGATGATTCCTTGCTCGGTGCTGCGATTATCAGGTCGTCGAGGTAAGCTGATATTCTTATTCCTTTTGTTCGTGCCCATTGAAGTAGAGGCTTCAGTATCTTGGTGAAAATCAATGGTGCTAGGGAGAGTCCGAATGGTAGGACCTTGAATTGGTACAGTTGTTCCCTCCATTGGAATTGAAGATATTTTCGTGATGCTGGGTGTATCGGCACATGAAGAAATGCATCGCTCAGATCTATACTGGTAAGATAATCGTTTTTCTTTATTAGATTGCATACTTGATGGATTGTCTCCATCTTGAAGTGTTGTGTAGGTAAGTACTGATTTAATGCTTTCAGGTTTAGGACAGGTCTTTCGTCTCCAGTCTTTTTGGGGATTGTGAAGAGCGGACTTGTAAATCCGGGTCCACTCGCGAATTCTATTGCACCCTTCGTTAGCAAAGCGGGCACTTCGTTGTCCACACTCTTTGTCGCCTTCTCCGATAGCGGGTAAGGTGGAGGATGGGATGTTGAAATTGGGGGTGCGTTCAAGAGCGGGATAGAGTAACCTTCCTTGACTATCTCTAGGAGTGTTTGATCTTTTGTAACATTCCGCCATGCGTTTAAGAAGAGTGTGATTCTTCCCCCGACTTTCTCTCTTGTCGTCGGCGGCTGCTGCTTCGGTCTCTCCGGCGGCTGTCTGATCTCCGGTAGCTGCTGTCCTTTCTTCGGCTGTTGCTCTCTCCTCGCCTGTAGTTGTTGTCCCCCTGTCTGTAATTGTTCTCCCCGTAAAAATAACGGCCTTCGTTGCTTTTGTTGCCAAATTTGTAGTTGTAAGACGAATTAGAGTTTGTCTTATTTTTCTATCTGAACTACTGCTATGGTGCGTGCCAAAACTGATACAATAATTTGCATTATCCTCGTAGCCATGGTCCATGTGTGTGACCTCTTTTTATTCCTTCTGACCGAGAAAACTAAAAATAAAATAAATAAAATCTAGCGTTCGCTCTGATCTACTCTCTATCTTCTTTTTTCTCGCTCAGGAACACATCCAGCGTATTGAAGTTCCAAATGAGCGAGTATGACACTTCTGATCCAATTATACACTCTCTCCAGAGCCAGCTGGCTACACTCACCAGCCGGCTTGAAGCTCTCTCGACTAGCTCTGAATCCAGTCGATCGAACCCCTACTTGGTTCCAAAAGAACCAGCTTACGAAATTACACCTGACGACTCCATTCTCGTCCACTACCCAGCAATGGACGGGAAAGATTTTTTCAAACATAAATCTGGAAACCGTGCAGACGATCTTGCATATGCAACAGAAATGGCTAAAGAGATGCAGTCTTTTGCCAAAAACACAACCCAAACCTATTCTGCACCCAAATCGGCACTCATTGACTGGCCCGACTCTTCCTCTCACCACAGTTCCATGGACAAAACAATCTCACGCTATCAATCACGATTGGCAAACCTTACAAGACCACTTGATCAATTTGCCACGGAAATGTTTTCCTACGAAGTTGACCCTGCGGTCGCACAAGCGTGCTTACAGCTCGCACAGACAATGCGTGAACATATTGCACACCTTGCACAGCAAATGTCAAGCGACAGGGAGGACCTTGTTTACCAAGCGCACAAAATTTCAGTCACCAAGGACACAGTTGATCCACCAATTGTCTCTACTTCAGACTTCATTGAAGCCAGCAAATTGGCAAAGAGTGTTCGTCAGGCTACTAACCCGACAAGACAACGGGCGTACAACAGGAGGACTCAAAACCGGAGTTTCTTTAGCGCAAATACTTACAGACCCACTTCTAATTCTAGCCAATCTCATCCATCGGGTCAAACTCAGACCGCCCACTATCAAAATGACAATGGTTCTTTTTTTGGGCGAGGCCAAAATCCAAGGAGAGGGGACGAGGCCGAGGCCGAGGCTACCAAACCCCTCAATCCAACCAGACAAGTCAGGCACAGACTGCAGGCCAGCAGTAGGTGGCCGTTTACAGATTTACAGAGAAGCATGGGCTCTCATAACCGACAGCGAATGGGTCAAGTCGGTCGTCTCCGAGGGATTCAAAATCCCTTTCCACAAACGGCCACCGATATCCAGTTCAACAGCGTACCAAGCTCGAGTAGCAGCGGAGGAAGAGAAGGCGATCGATCAAGAGGTAATCGCACTCTTAGCCAAAAGAGCAATAGAGGTCGCTTCGGGCCCTGGTTTCAAGAGCCGAATATTCACTATCCCCAAGAAAACCGGGGACATTCGTCCAGTCTTAAATCTAAGACCGTTGAATGCCTACGTCTCAGAGCGGCACTTCAAAATGGAGACGATGACGACAGTATGCGCAATGTTACAGAAGAACGACTTTATGACAAGCATCGACCTATCAGACGCATTTCTTCACGTACTAATCCATCCAGATTATCGTCATTATCTACAGTTCCAATGGAAGAACCGGAAATTTCAATTCCGTACACTTCCCTTCGGGCTCTCACTCTCTCCGCTAGTGTTCACCAAAGTTCTCAAGCCTTTCCTCAAATGGGCACGACGACGAGGAATTCGCATATCAGCGTACCTAGACGATTTGATAATCCTAGCCAAGAACAAAGAACAATCAATCCAGTTCACTCAACTAGTGCAAGACAAGTTGGCAGCGCTAGGATTCCTCATCAAGGAAGCCAAGTCTACGTTGATCCCGTCACAGAAAATAGACCATTTAGGCTTCACCATCAACTCCCGGGATATGACTGTCACAGTTCCGAAATCCAAAGTCAGGGACATACGGCGCGAGGCAGGAAAGCTACTACGAAAAGGCGCCACTTCTTTAAGGGAACTTTCTTCGTTCGTCGGGAAAGCAATGGCAACATCTATGGCAGTGTTCCCAGCGCGATTCATGACACGGAATCTGCTTCACCTCAAGAACACAGCACTAAAAGCCAAGGGAGCTTCTTGGTCGGACACGGTCACCCTCACGGAACCAGCCAAGGAGAACCTTCAATGGTGGAAGGAGCAACTGACGTCATGGAATGGTCTGTCATGGATTCAACAACAGACACAAATGGACATATACACGGATGCATCGGACACCGGATGGGGGATCGTGATCAACAATCAAACATGGAGTGGCAAATGGACTCCACAAGAGAAAGACCACCACATCAACTGGAAGGAACTACAGACAGTTCTTCGAGCTGTTCAACTACCAATAACACAGGGCAAAATGATCAACATCATATGCGACAACACGACGACGATTGCACACATCAACAGGTTCGGAGGGACGAGGTCTCCGGAACTAATGAGACTAGCGGACACGTTATGGCGTCACTGCCTAGCAACGGGGACTCGACTTCGGACGACATACATCCCATCTGCATTCAACCCAGCGGATGCACCGTCACGGCGAATGATATCGCAATTGGAATGGAGGATCAGTCGCCCATTCTTTCAACAACTGGAACACCAATGGGGGCCACATCAGGTGGACCTATTTGCGTCGGCACAGAACAAACAGCTACCGACATTTGTCTCATGGAAATTCCATCCAGATGCTCTGAAGATAGACGCCCTTCAACACAACTGGACAGAGATGGGCAACCTTTACATTTGCCCCCCATGGAATCTTCTATCAATCATCTTGGAGAGGATACAGACCCAGAAACTGACAGCAACAGTAATAACCCCATGGTGGCCGAGTGCAATATGGTTCCCAACCATCAAGGAGATGGCAGTAGCACCACCAATCCCGATCCCTCGGGAAGCAGTCCTACCAGCCGTCGGAAGCGCAAGCGATCTCCTCAGCAAGAATCCACTCTGGTCATTGACAGCATGGAGAATAAGAGGCGACGTAAAGATCTAGATGCAGGACTCTCACCATCCGCTATCACTCTACTAGATTCAGCAGGTGCCAACAGCAAAACACGTCGACAATATCTGCCAACTCAAGAGGCTTTCGCAGTATGGGCTCAACAAGAAGGCTTCGACCCTAGTACGCCAAATGCAATTGCTGTAGTTAACTATTTATGCCATGCGCGGATTATCTATTCTTGGAGTAGGAATACCACTCTTAACAAAAAATCAGCCATCTTAAAGCTTTACGACGACACATCCGTGATCACAGGCAACATCTACTTTCAGCGGTTCATGGCAGCAATGAAAAGTACTGGCGCATTTCAAATGGAGCACGTATCCGCACTCGACATTTCACCCATCCTTTCATACTTCCGCATGGAGGACAATGTGGATCTTGATATGCCTAAGCTCTCTCGCAAGCTCTGCTGGCTCTTAGGCGTTTGTGCGTTTCTCCGGCCAGATGATATCGGTTGCATCGATGTGTCAAAGTCAGAGACCAATGAAAAGGGTCTTCTCCTTACCATAGTCTTCCCTAAGGAGCGACGCGATGGGCAGCGCATCATAAAGTCGATCTTCGTAGGTAGACACCCTAACGACAAGAAAATTTGCCCAGTCGAGGCCTATACAGAATACACCAGACGGATAGCGGACACACCTCTCGAAATCGAGCACCACAAAGATCAGGATTATAAATTCAATCCTCTTATGCGCTTTGTGAAAGACAAGTCTAAAGTCCTTAGGGTCAGTACCATAGGCACTTTTATGAATGAAATCACACGTCGAATTCCAAATCTTCCGTCGAAACGACCTCCTCCAAAGCCACGCGCTATAGGATCAACCTTGGCAGCCATCGCTGGCGTATCAACCCAAGATATCATGGTTCAAGGGAATTGGTCGTCTGACAAGGTTTTCAACAAACACTACCGTGTTTCCCGCAAAACCAATTCAAATTTGACGACGTCTGTTTTTGGTTCGCTCTGAAGTCACATATGGACCATGGCTACGAGGATAATGATCTGGAAGTGCTACAAAGGACGCACTATCCTCATTATCAGAGTAGCCATGGGACATATGTCCCTCCCACACCTCCCTTTTCTTTTCACTCGTTACTAGATAGAGAGTAGATCAGAGCGAACGCTAGATTTTATTTATTTTATTTTTAGTTTTTTCTCGGTCAGAAGGAATAAAAAGAGGTCACACATATGTCCCATGGCTACTCTGATAATGAGGATAGTGCGTCCTTTGTAGCACTTCCAGATCATTCATGTGAATAACACCTTCATGGCCTACCGCCTGTTTTGTTGAAAGAATTAATCTGTTGTAGTTTGGATAATCTTTTCTTGCAGCATTCTAGTTACTGTCGCTTGTATGTTGGGTGTGATGTGTTTTTTGCTGTAATTGCATTACATAAACTGCCCGCTAATTTTCGTAGTAGGTTAGAAGCCTTGGCATTGTCTCTCAGGTTAAGTTTTTTTTGTTCTCATGGAATCAGCCTCACGATGGCAGCTATGATATCCTGTATTTTTTCTGCACCATTGATTTTGTCATCATGGAGAAGCTCTTCCAACCACTTCTTCTTAATTATTTTCTTTTTCGATTCAAATATCTTTTTGAACAACGCAGCAGCCGCCTTTGTTCCCGTCATTGAGGATTTTCTGCTGAAATGGCGTTTCAGATTGAATATTGTTATTGGGACGCAATCCCAATATGAAAATGGAAAGAAAGTCGATGCGCTGAAATGGAATGTTTCTTTCCGGTGGAATTTCGACCTTAGCTGCCTTTCAGCTAAAGGATTCAGCTTCCAGTCTTTGTGGCCCAAAATGATTGACCGTAAGGCAGTTTCCGTAGACTTGCTGTGCGCTCCGACATTGATAGTTCCTGTCATTACTTCGATTGAAGAAGTGACCAATGTGCTCCAGAAAAGTGTTCCTATCACAAGCTTCTTACAATTATCATGTTCAATGGTTGCTACGGATTTCACGTCTAGTGTTGGCTTTACAAAGTTGAACGAGTGTGGGTCTTCCTCTGGATCACGACCATAAATCTCGACTTTTAGAATAAGAATAATTTGGGATCCAGAATACACTAAGGCCCCAGCAAGGTTTCGAGCAATGTCCTCTTTTGCCTGTTTGTAATTTTGCACGAAAAATGATGGTTCTAATAACTGATAGCTGCTACAATCAATAAGTTTGCCGTATCTGCTGGATTCTAATTTTGAGTTAATATCTTCTAACTTAGAGGTAGCTTGCGCCTTTGGTTTTTTGTTTCTCTCCAGTTTTATTATGGGACCCGTGGATGCCCGTTTTGCAGCCGCATGCGTCAGAAGTGCTGTGGTCATGGCACCACTTTTGTGAGTGATGGTGAATGAAGGAAGCGCCTCCAGCATACAATTTGTCAGGATACGGTTCAGAGTACTCTGGTCCAACTCCACCCTCACCCTGTGAAGGATTTCTGCGCTCTTCATATCTTCCTCTGAATGCTCGTCGATGTCTTCCTTTGCAGTAGGGTGGATTTAGTCGTAGTGAGTCCCCAGGCTCTCAGCAGAGACAAAATTATTGTTGCAGATATGGCAATTATTGTCAATTACTTTCTTCGTTTGAGCGTCTGTCGAAAGATGATGACTAACATGTGATGCAAAGCCGGTCCTGATAGCAATCCCTCATTAACCACAGACGGGATAAACAAGCATACCATCGATGGATTTCACATCCTGTAGATTTATCCTTCCATCTTCAGCAATCACTCGCACACGGACCTTGGAGGGATGATAGTCTCTACTGTGGTTTCCCAAAGACTTGGCCGAACTAAACTTTTTCGGACAATTTGTACAGTGATATGATTTTTCTAACTCTGACGGAGTGCCGTCGTCGTGGGATTGCTTAGGCATCTAGAGTAAAAGATAATCATGTTATAAAGTTCAAAATGAATCGAGGGTTAGTGATGTTTAATGATGATTCGCGGCAGAATTAAAAAAAAGTTAGTAAAGTGGTATACAATGGAAAGTAAAAAAAAAAAAAAATCGGTGTATAGTTAGTGTTTAGTGGAAAATAAAAAAAAAAAAAAAAAAAAAAAAAATGGTGTATAGTTGGTGTATAGTTGGTGTTAGTTGGTGTTAGTTGGTGTATAGTTTGGTGTAGCGGAGCGGTGTGGAAGAAAAAGGTGTATTTCAGGAATAGTATGACATACTAGTACTAATACTAGAGTTGAGTACTAAAGTTGCAGATTTTAGTATTTGCTTCAGTACATACCGATTTTTTTTGCCATTCTTTGGATGCATGTCACGGGAAAGGTAGCCGACTATTATACAATCCCGCTTCCACAGCTGCAAAGTATCCAAACTCACCATCCCTCTTCACAAAACCTGTCGTATAGACCATCTGGTCTCTATGGTTCCTGAGAACGCGGATATGCGTATATGTAGTGCTCAGGCACTCTGAGAGCATTGCAGAGATGGATCCCATAAATGCATACTAATATCAATTTCACCCTCGTCCCGAGCGCTCTTTTTTCTGATGAAGTGATACTAGACGCAGTATGAGTATGTTATACTAAACTTTCGTTAATTTGGTACGCAGTACGAGTATGCCATACTGGACACTTGATACTAAAGTCAATACGATCTTTTTATATCTGTATGGATTCGATAACATACCTCTAGCAAAAAAGGGGGCGGAGAGGTGTTTTGCATTTTTGTAGGCAGGGAATAAAAAATGAAAATGGTGAATGGGGCTAGATGCGCTAAAAGAGTGGAGGCAAGTAAACGGTGAACATAGTGCATCGTGATGGTATAGTTTGATATATGGTGTCTGCTGGTTTTTTTCTACTGATTTTTTTCCTTCCTTTGTATGTAATAGGCGACTGATTTCTGCTAGTAGGATCTGATCCGCCTATGAGTTTGTGGGAAAAAATCAGTAAAAATTAATTAGTAAAAATCAATCAGGAAAAAAAAGTATCAGCAAACACCATATATCAAGCTATATCATCACGATGCACCATGTCCACCATTTACTTGCCTCCACTCTTTTAGTGCATCTAGCCCCATTCACCATTTTCATTTTTTATTTCCTGCCTAAAGAAAAACAAAACACCTTTCCGGCCCCTTTTTTGCTAGAGGTATGTTGTGATTTTAGTATCAAGTGCCCAGTATGGCATACCAGTACTACGTACCAAAGTAACAAAAATGGTATCATGAAAGAAGATTTAATACCACTTTCTATGGGTTTTGTGCGGGTCAGTTTTTGTGTTAGTATTACTTGCATATTTATTTATGAATGTCAATCTTTGTCTATGAATGTTGTCTAGTATCACTTCGTCAGAAAAAAGAGCGCTCGGAACGAGGGTGAAATTGATATTAATATGCATTCATGGGATCCATCTCTGCAATGCTCTCAGAGTGCCTGAGTACTCCATATACGTACATCCCCGTTCTCAGGAACCATAGAGACCAGATGGTCTATACGACAGGTTTTGTGAAGAGTGATGGTGAGTTTGGATACTTTGCAGCTGTGGAAGCGGGATTGTTTTTGTTATTTTGGTACGCAGTACGAGTATGTCATACTAAATTTTCGTTATTTTGGTACGCAGTACTAGTATGCCATACTAGACACCTGATATTAAAATCAACGAGCCGGAGACCGTGGCTTCGCCACGGCCTGCTCTTGCCTCGTAATAAAATTTAATGCTTACAACATAGTAAGTTATCTTTATCGTACAAAATAAAATACAAAAACAAAATAAAATACAAAATATAAATGCAAAATAAAATACAAAATATAAATGCAAGTAAAATACAAATAAGTGCTACAAAATAACGTCAGATTGGATAACAATGGAGATGAGCTGAAAGTTGACGTGAATGACTTGGAGATGAAGAAGCAGCAGGATGTCTGAAAACCAAGATATTGTGACTACAATGCGCCCTTGAAGACAATGTTTCTGGTGTATATCCCAGGCTTGGCTTGTACCTTCCCATTCCCGACCAGCACCTTAAGATTGTTTGGGTCAGTACACCGTGATAAAGCAACGTAGAGATGGCCATGACTGAAGACATCTTGAGGAAGATAAACACCGACATGTTTAAGTGTCTGTCCTTGTGACTTATTGATAGTCATGGCGAAGGCTGGCTTGACTGGAAATTGGCGTCTGCAGAACATAACTGGCGAAGAGCGGTCATCAATCGTTGTAAGCGGTATGCGAGGAATGAAAACACGCTCCCCTCGATATTGCCCATTGATAATCTCAGTCTGGATCATTCTTGTGCCCAACGCACGCACAATCATGCGGGTGCCATTACATAGTCCGCGCTTTGGATTCAAGTTGCGAAGAAGGATGACAGGTTGACCGACTTTCAACTCCAGTTTGAATGGAGGCAAGCCTGGTGGACTAAGCTTGTTTAGATATTCTACAGGATAATGGACCGGAGCTGTTGCTTCAGGGTCTTGTAGGCTATCTTGACCAATATAACTGACTGATTGCTGAGTACTACAGAGCATAGTGGTAGCCAATTGGTTTAGCCTGTCTACATCTTCATTGAGAGGGCTCAATATAGCGCGCTCAATGAGTATTTCAGGCCAGAGTCCAGCAGTTTCGATGTCTGGAAATATCTGCCTAATTAGTAGCTTTTCGTGACTGTGATCCTTATTTACAGCTGGGGCGTCAAGGACCAAGTTGTCAGGTATCCTGATATAGTCGCCATGAGGGCCAAAACTAACGGTCGGCTCTGTCCCTTCACCAATACGGAGTAGCCATTCGACAAACGCTTGGTTCTCAGGATGGCTGTTAACTCGCATATTCTTGCTCAGTCTGAGTGTCGTCACCGAAGGCCAAATATAAGATCTTTTCAATGAAGCATCCTCAATCTGAGCCTGTGTCCCACGGATGACAACCGGAAGTACCTGTCTGAAGTCGCCTCCAAATACAAACACTTTACCACCGAACGGAGTATCCTGTTCCATAATGTCTCGAAGCAGCCTGTCTACAGCCTCAAAACAATGCTTATGCTGCAAAGGAGCCTCATCCCAGAAGACGACATCAGCATTACGTATTCTTACGGCAGCATCTTGCCGCATACCAAGATAGCAGATGGAGCGACAGTCAACAGGGATCGGTATCTTGAACGTAGAATGGGCTGTATGGCCGTTATGGAGAATAAGAGAGGCAATTCCTGATGATGCGACAGCAATCACACTTCGCTTATGTCGGTCAGTGAGACAACCAATGAGCGTGTTGTATAAAAAGGATTTGCCTGTTCCTCCTGGGCCATCAATGAAAAAAAGTCTCTCATGAACCTCACCCTTGGCTGCCTTAATGATGTGTTCAAAGGCTATCCTCTGGTCCAAGTTCAAGTGTATCACGTTATTGAGAGCCTCTTGTTCAAATTCCCATTGCTTCTGCGTGTCATCAACTTGATCTTCCTCCTGTAGGGCATTTTCTATTCCTTGAGGCATCTCTGGAAAGTTAGCCAGGCAGGACCCAAGCTCCTTCAGCACTTCATTCAGATCGTAGAGTGCCGAGCTCTTAGCTTGTTCCTCTGCGATACCCTCCGCAGTAGCAGTTGCTTCTCCCTGGAGTCCTTTACATATATGAAGGAAGTCTTCTGACAGGTCCCTTGCAAAGCGAGTCCAAAGAGCCAGTGGGTCAGAGAGACTACAGTTGATCATCATAATACCAAACAGGTGCCGCAACATCCTCGGTAACTGATATGTGGATGCTTCTTCCAAGCAACGACTCCATTCTTCATCATCCTCGAGCAAGCCGCGAGCAAGGGCAGCTGAGTAAAACGTATCAAAGACCTTGTTGACTTCAGGCACGGTGCGGAGCTCAGCAAAACTCTTTGCTCCTTTGACATGCATAAGCAGCAGCCGAAGACAATACCTTTCGCGTTCTTTTGGCTGGACAAAATAGATTCTAGAGAGAACCTTCGTGCTATTGGTCCTGGCTCTCTCTCTCCATCTTCTACTGCGCTTGTCCCAGGTGTAGTGATAAGGCACATCAGGGTACAAATAGTATTCTGGTACCTTTATATTGCTTGCCGCTTCGGCATTGGCTGCATTTGTTGCTTCTGCCCTCGAAATTTCTTTCTCAATGGCGCTATTGAGCTTGAACCATGCCATGAGCTGCGAGTCTGGGCACAGGAGATGACTTGCTCGAGGTTAGCATCAGAACCGAAGACCACTTGCTGCTGATCCTCCAGATGGACAGGCAGTCGAACAACATTATGGGATTGCCCATGGAGCGCAAAGCCATACATACGCCATAAGCTCTCGCAAGTAGATACATATCGGCTATCCCTGTATTTGCTGACCTCATCGAGATTAACATTTCCTCCATCCGCTGCCAGCCACGACAGCAACTGATGCTCTATCATGACCCTTGTGCACGTATTTGTAAATATACTTGACTGATGACACTGATCCACAGACTTCAACGTTAATATGAGCGTTATATTTGGTTGTAAGCCATAAATTGTGAGGAACAACCCAAGTGTTGTCGACAGTGTTGCCTTTTGAGTTTACAAAGGAGCGTGCAGGATCATTACGTCGACGATAGTTCGGGTAGCCATCCTCGCTTCTTGCAGTATTTCCCAAAAATGAGCGTGGGTACTTTTTGCTGCAGCTCCCTTCCACCATGCATGGCGCTTTAGAATTATGGACCCCACATGGTCCATGTACCATGTGGGAAGTTACTGTCTCGTACGCAAGCGGGGCACTGTGTCGATCGGGGATCTCTGCAGACACAATAGAGTCAATGTCGCCTGCAGTCCGAGGCTTGCTTCCATCGTCAAGAATTATGAGGAGATGCTGATGCGGCAAACCACGTTTCTGGAACTCGACGACCCAATTGTAAGCAATAACTTTCCCTAGGACATCTTTCTTGAAGAGGTCATCCTCTAGAGCCTTCTTTTTGAGATTAAATACTCGTACGCAAAGGTCAGGCCAATCAGCTGCTGTTTGGCCTTCATAAAGAGCCTCCTGGATCTCTGGCCACTGGGGATTACATGTGAAGGTGATGAAGAGATCTGGCTTGCCAAACTTCCGAACCATGGCAATGGCATCTTGGAACAACTGTTGCATAAATCTGGGGCCTCCAACAAAGGAAGATGGTAAGATAATCCGCTTTCCAATATTCTCTGGCCTGAGATTGAGGTCAATTGCATCTACTATGCCGATATATGCATCCGCTTTGAGCTTAGCTTGATTCATACTGATATATAGGAGCCGAGAAGTTTCCAACTTGTAATATTGGTCGACAATATATTGGTGAGCCAAACGTGGAATCATCCAAATGCAGGATCGTTGATCTGTTGAGCTCATTGGGCGGATTTGCAGTCTATATGCATAGAACTCCCTTTGGCTGACGAACTCTCGGGTTTTTTTCGTCCGGCTCTCATGAGGTTCCATCTGGTCATCCTCAACATCCTCACCATCGCTTTCTCCAAGAGACCTTTCAGACCCTAGCTCTGACCCGCTTTCCTTCTTATACTTGCCGTATGTCCACCCACACTCACCATTCGGATGCAAGAGAACGTAGTGAAGGCTGTTGTATGACGGATGAGTCTCGCTGATCTGCTGTAAACCGCCCCCTTTGTATTCAATAACTATATCCCTTCTTGAAACTTGGCTATCATCACCAGGCATCAAAACAGCGATTTCAGAGGACGAAGGGGGACCATATTGTCTCCGTCCTTGGCTCCTTAGGTCACGTTGGGACTCAGCACGGATGACGACCCTTAACTGAGTATCTTGACCATTGACACGCTCTTTAATGTTCTTGAGTAAACGGGCCATCGGGTGATGTCGTTCGAGAAGCTGTTGTAGCTCAATTAACAAACTGCTGTCGAGAGAACCTTCAAAGTACCCATTGCGAATTTTGGCCTGCTCTTCAGGGTCATGAATATGGCTGTGGATCTGTAAAAACTGAGGATCTACACCTTCAGACGGGCTCAGAGGGCCAATCAGGTGAGCGATACCTCCGATAATACGGAAAGTGTACACGCCTTGTTGGCTGTTTGCAAGGCTCCTGTCATGGTTTACTTTCATCGACGTAAAGGACAGAGCACAGTTGTATTGCCGTGCATTATTTCGAATGGCTTTGCTTCTCGCGTCTTGGCCACCAAAGACCTCTAAAAAGCGGCGCGGAATACCCTCCAGATGAGGGATTTTGACTTGACCTCTACCGCAGCACAACGAAAATTCTGGTCGGTGCTTGGTGTTTTTCACTCGTTCTTCAAGGAACATGATAGCATTGCAATAAGGGCACCGGACCATCTGCTCTAAGCGGTGTCTATGGCGCTCGATATTGGGGCCTGAGATTAATTCTTGTTGGAACCTCCTTCTAGCGGTGGGGATAGTATCCATACTATTGGAATATAGAATCACAAATTTTTATTATTATCCTTCATAGTCCAGCGACCCTTTCCTGTGTAATCTTTCTCTTTAATAAATCTCGAGCTACAGAACTACCCTTAAACTAAAAATAAACTTTTTTTTTTTTTTTTTTTTTTTTAAATTCTCTCTGCTGGCTGATCTGGTACTACATCTTTCTTTTTCTCGAGCTTCCGGAACACGTCCATCTCCATAGAAAAATGAACTTCAACGATAACAATGTCCACAACACATACACTGCTTCTAACTCTACGGACGGCAATCCCGGTCCTTCGATCCTGGAGGGCAACCCCGCTCCACCATCCACCCTACCCAGTAACACTTCCCTTCCAGAAAACAGATATGCCCTCCCTCCGGAGATCCTGCAAGCTATCAGTGCTCTCACGCAGTTCTCCCAGAACGGAGGCGCGTTCCACCAGCCAGACACACCAATCCAAGACCCATTTATGCGTCGCGCGGAGCCCCTGTGCTACCTGGCACCCTACGAGGATTTGGAACAGGTCATGCCTTCCCTCAAGAGACGAAAAGAATTCCACACAGTTAAGTTTAATGACGAGGAACAACGTTACTACGATATTAGCCAATTTCCAAAAGTGGAAGATATGGAATACACACCTCCAGCAATCCCCAAAGAATGGGCTATTTCCGATAGTCTCAAGAATGCTGATCAGAAATTGGTCACACTGGCAACAAAAGCAGCACACATTACGAGGCCACTCGCTGCAACAGCGCATGCACTTGTCTCTCAAAACGGTGAGGACGTTCCAGTACTACATATCCTCCGCACCCTGGATACAGTCCAAACTCAAATATCCATGCTCTGCGAGCAGATCAATAAAATCCGCACTGAAGCATTCTACAAGGAAAAGAAATTTATCACTCCTCCAGACACATCGACCAGACGCCAACTGGTCGAAACAGCCGATTTACTTGAACATGCCAAGCTTTCGCAAAATGTCAAGAAATACAGCAATCCTAACCGAGGTAGAGACTACCGAGGCAGGCAAGGTCGCTTTGGAAACAATTCAGCTACTCAAACACAGCAGTATCAACAAGCGACCCCTCAGACTCAAAGCCAACAAACAACGCAACCACAGCAAAATAATAATTACGGCTTGGGCGGCCAATTTTTTCGGAGCTCCCCTTCCACACGGGGAAGGGGACAAGGAAGGGGGCGCCAGTAGGAGGTCGACTACACCTCTACCAAACAGCATGGAATCTATTAACAGACGAGAAATGGGTACGCAGAGTTATTCAGAATGGATACGAAATCCCGTTCGATTCGCTACCACCAATCAGCAATACAACAACACACAGCAGCGTCCGCTCCAAAGAAGAAATGAAGACGATAGAACAAGAAATTGTAGCATTATTAGCCAAGAAAGCCATAGAGGAAGCTTCAGAACATGGGTTCGTGAGCCGCATCTTTACTATTCCAAAGAAAACGGGGGATCTACGCCCCGTATTGAACCTAAAGCCACTGAACAAATTTATTTCACCCCCTCATTTCAAAATGGAATCAATGAAGACGGTTTGCAATATGATAAACAAAAAGGATTACATGACGAGTATAGACTTAGAGGATGCCTTCCTACATATTCTAATACACCCCGAATCACGCCGGTTCCTTCAATTTCAATGGAAGGAGAAAACTTACCAGTTTCGGGTGCTCCCCTTCGGGCTGTCGTTAGCCCCTTACGTATTCACCAAGATGCTGAAACCAGTGCTGAAATGGGCCAGAAGGAAAGGGATAAGGATAGCAGCGTATCTGGACGATATCCTGATAGTAGCCTCATCACAACAGTTGTCGGAGATACATACCGAGATGGTTCTCCAGCGACTAGCATCCGTAGGATTCAAGGTGAAGGAGTCGAAATCACATCTAAAGCCGACACAGACAGTCCAACACCTAGGATTCACAATCGACAGCCGCAAGATGACACTGTCGGTACCCAAGAACAAGATCCGAGATGTCCGCAGAGAGGCATCCAAGATGATAAAGAAAGGAGAAATGACTCTGAGAGCATTAGCATCATTCATAGGCAAAGCTCTGTCCATGACAGCAGCAGTCCTTCCAGCACGACTAAGAACTCAGAACCTCACCCAGCTGAGAAACGAAGCTCTCCGACAAGGGAATTCATGGACGGCATCTATTTCGTTGACGACGAAAGCCAAGGAGGACCTCCAGTGGTGGATAACCAATTTGCGAGAATGGAACGGCCACACTTGGATAACCCAAACCCCTCAAGAGGAGATATTCACGGATGCGTCCGACACGGGCTGGGGAATAGTCCACAAGAACTATCACTACTCAGGAGTATGGACCAGTCGGACCACAGCCAACACATCAATTGGAAAGAACTGATGGTAGTATGGTATGCCACCAAGCTACCTCAATTACAAGGCAAACGAATTCACTTGTACTGCGACAACACAACGACGATCGCGTATGTGAACAAATTTGGAGGAACGAAGTCACCACAGTTAATGGAACTTGCGGAAAAGATTTGGGAACATTGCCTACAGACAGGGACAATGATTTCGACGTCCTTCGTACCATCGGAGTTCAACCCGGCGGATCCACCCAGCCGGCAATTAAACACCCAACTAGAATGGAGCCTCAAACCCGAATGCTTCCAAGCCATAGACAAACTATGGGGACCACACAAGATCGACCTATTTGCCTCTCACAAGAACACTCAACTTCCGACATACATGTCGTGGAAGTACGACCCGTCCGCCCTAGCGCAGAATGCGCTACTGCAACCATGGAAGAACTTGGGCAGATTATACATATGTCCACCATGGAACCTGATTCCCCAAATTCTGGACCGTCTAAAGAGAGAGCGCCTCAAAGCCACGGTGATCACACCCAATTGGACAGGAGCGATATGGTACCCGACTATCCGAGCGATGACCACGACGACGCCACTCAATCTAACACGAGCAGCAGTGCACTCATCCTCGCCACGAGACCCGGGGATCCTGAACAAGAACCCGGCATGGTGCTTGCTAGCCTGGAATATCGACGGCGCCAAGGTCTCTTGGAGCAAGGCCTCAACGAGGACGCCGTAAAGGTATTACTTGACTCGGCCTCAGAGACTAAAAAAAGTCAAAAATATAACCATATCCAGAAAGGATACATCAGTTGGTGCCAAAGGAACCATATTGACCCCGCTAGGGCCAACCCAACAGCACTCATCAACTACTTTGCTTGGGGTAAACGAGCTAAAGGTTGGTCACCTCAGACGATTTTAACGTATCGAGCACATCTCAAAGGCCTATACCCAGGTTCAAAAGTATTCGAAGACGACTATACGTTCAACAAATTCTTCAAAGTCCTTAAAGCCAATCAAGTCTGTCCTGCTAAAGATATAGATATCGACATTACGCCAGTTCTCGACTACTTCCGAGCTCTAGGTGACAACGATACCATTTCACCCATGGAATTGACCAAAAAATTGTGTTGGCTATTAGGCATGTGTTTATTTCTTCGACCTAGCGATATCGAGCGTATCGACCTCTCACGTTGTAAAGAAACTAGACAAGGAATACACGTCTACGTAGTAAGACCGAAACAGACAAGGCAAGGAGTCCACCAAGATACATCCTCTCTCCTTTCCATCCATACACTTGACCCACTATTATGTCCGGTTGCCACATGGAAGACTTATGTACGACGATTAGTTGGCCGCAATCTGAAATGGCCACATCCAACGCTCCCAGATCTATCATATAACCCTCTCATTCGCTACGTCAACGAACCAGACTCACCTACAGGAGCGGAACGAATAAGCAACCACATCAAGAGTGTCATGTCCCTTGCTTCCATGCCATCACAAACTCGAATTCCTAAGGCACGCGCCGCTGGTTCCACACTAGCAGCCCTCAAAGGTTCCGACCTGGATGAGATCGTCATGCAGGGCCGATGGGCCTCGCAAGAGGTTTACAAGAACTTCTACCGGTTGTCAAGTAGAACCAGGTGCAATTTCACAACAACCATTCTTAGCTGATCTCTGGAGTCACAGGAAAGGGTCGCTGGACTATGAAGGATAATGGATAGCGAAGACGACAAAGGAAGTCTTACGCTCATTATCCGTACCAGCGACCCTTTCCTGTCCCGCCCACGGCCACCCAAGGAGCATACGATTCTTAGCGGTCGAAAAAGAAAGATGTAGTACCAGATCAGCCAGCAGAGAGAATTTAAAAAAAAAAAAAAAAAAAAAAAAAAAAAAAGTTTATTTTTAGTTTAAGGGTAGTTCTGTAGCTCGAGATTTATTAAAGAGAAAGATTACACACAGGAAAGGGTCGCTGGTACGGATAATGAGCGTAAGACTTCCTTTGTCGTCTTCGCTATCCAAAATGGGACGTCCTTACAATGTTGGGTAAAAAAAAATAGAATTGCTGTTAGACAGTCAACAGCTCATTTTCAATTCTCTTTGTATTGCCACTACTGTCCTTCCGGCGAGCACTCATCCGCACTGTATTAAAATCCCTATCGTGCCAGAAATGCACCAAATTCACCCCTTGGTCCAGTTCCGCGTCGGTTTGCCAGTATGGGTGCTTAAAATAGTCGTCCTCACAGGTAAAATGAACAACCCAAGCTTCTTCTGCTGGGAGCAAACGTTTGTAAGTTGACGTCTTGCTGATATGGTCCTTAATAGAAGATTGACTCCCTGTAGCCAAAAGCTCGATAACAACCGTCGGCTCTCCTGCTTTCTTGATGACAATATCACTATATTTGTGGTCCTCAAGCTCACGGAGGTGCCACTGGCCAATGATCTCATATCCTTCTATTTTGTTTAGCCAGTTGGTGAGAACCCTCATCAATTCCGTGTCATAGACGCTCTCCCGAGGGACTTTGGCATTGTATCTACCCATAGCCTTAACTGTTTTCCCCGATCTTTTGTATGATCGAATTCCCGCCTGCATAATCAAGTTTTTATCGAAAAATCGAAGAGCAATCTTCATAGTCTCCAGAATATTCAATAATGCTTCTTGACCTTCCTTTGGAGGTGACTCCGAAGGAGCGTTGGGATATTTTGATGGAATAATATATCTCCTCACAAACGAGTCAATGAATGCTGAGGCCATACGGTAGTTACTGTCATCAAGTCTTATCAGCACCCCTTCTGCAGTTAGGAAGTCTGCCAATCCCTGTTGTTCCATGTCTGTGATAGATATATCGCCGAGATACCCAATAAAATCTGTTCGGAGAAGATTAACAGCATCTGTAGCTGATTCACTCAAAAGTGAATCAACCATCCTTCTAAAAGTATGGTACGAAAACATCCTCTTATTTTGATTGTGTGTGGAGAAGACCTGCCATGTATCGTAATCGAGACAATTCGTCGAGTCGTTGACTTTCGAGCGAAGATACTCATGAATGGAGCGTCCACAAAGACAAATCATTCCTGGATGACTATTGACATTGAGCACAATTCATTGTATTAGAATGGCACATCAACTCGTGGAGAGTTAACTAAGCTTAAAAAACATACCCATTTGACTTCGAGTGTATGTCTCGAATAATCTCATCATCTATTTTAATCATCTCATCCTTCGCATAGTCATTAAAGAGCTGCTGCGTTTGATCAAGAGTGAAATACGGGTTCCTGATAGTATTGTTGACATGGAACGGGGATATGTGTTGATCTGTTGTTCGAAGGCGCTGAAGACTAAAGGTTCCACATACGATAACACTGTGAATGGCGTAGACATTGTTTTTACTGATGTCTCGGAGTGCTCTCAAAAAATTGTTTCTGACCTCATCACATGCTTTGAACAGTTCATCAAACTCATCAATCAAGATGACAATCTTCTCGTTCTGGAGTTTAATTTGACTGAAAGCATCGAGAAAATCAGCGTGGGTTGTAAAGTCATCGACTTTATAGTTGCGGCGAAGAGCATTTCCAAAAGTTCTCCAGAAATCAGACTCATTATTGTCAACGGCAACTCCCTCAAATGATAGTCTAAATGAAAAATAGAGGGTCAGTACTGGTATATTAGCGCATACATTGCATCCACTTTATCCATTTTCGCAGGAGTTGGCTTACGGGAGGCAGCGATACCCAAAGTCAGCTAATTGGGGGATAAGTCGATACAACCGTGTTGTTTTTCCAGAGGCACGTGCGCCTATGAGCATCACTAAATCGCGGCGAAAAACGCTCTGTAGTATTTCCTTATTTTTGTCATGGTCCGCAGGATCCACATAGTAGACTTTATTAACATCGTCGAATCTGATCGGTCCATTGACTGTCCACCTCCTCTTTTTCAAATCTGGCGGTGCTAAAAAAAAAAAAAAAACAGCAAGACCTGTCAGAAGAGAAAAATAAAGAATCGGTTTCCAATCCTTAAGGGAGAATTAGCTTACATAAGTCATCGGCCCTCCTTTTTTTCTCCGAGTCTGTTGGTAAAGGAAGCAATGATAGAAATTGGCAAGAAAAAAAGAAAAAGAAAAAGAAAAAGCATCAGAGGTAGCCGTCAAGCACATGTGCGATGATTAACCTTTTGAAAAAAGAAGAGAACCAATTAAACAAATGAGTCTTACTCGAAGTGGAAGTAGACGGATCTAAACCGCAATAATGCAAAACCAAAAATAAAAAAAGGATCATTAGTAATCAATGATTAGAACAAGCGTCACCACATGGCAATTAAATGCTTGCATGCCGCAGTAGCAAGCAATTAGAATTTAAATAAGCTCAAAATGGAAGCAGCAATCAAAAAGACGCAATTGCAGACTATGATGTCATACACAAAAGTTTGAGAACAAATAGCCAATCCCTTACCTTGCAATGGCCGCTGGACGATGACGTGTATGGTTTTCTTCGCTGGAGTAGAACCAAAGACCTCAGAGATCTCGCTTGTTGAGTCGTCAAGTTCCTGCGGCTTCTTATTTGCCTCATCATCGGCAGTCAGATTGTTAAGCGCGATTTGTCTTTTTGGTGCGGATGGGATTAAAACATGAAAGAGGATGAGGTCCTGCGCACGAAGGTTATCAAATAAAGGCGATTGCTCCTCCTTGATTTTCTTCTTGAGATGATCCACAGTCTTATTTGGTAGAATGTCAACTGAAAATGCTGTGGAATCGCCATCAACAATGCAAAAGAGCGTAATTTCGGTTGTCATTTGTTGCGATTAATCGGCACAAAAGTTTAGTTGTAGTGGTGTAGATCAAACAGCAATGAAAAGAAAGCGATGAATGGAAGAAACTGGTATTGAGGTGGTTAAAGAAAAGAGAGTATAAAAAAAATAATGAGAGTATTTTTCAACGTACAAAGATAAAAAATTTTGTAACTTCATCTCTACTTTTTATTTCATTGCACCACTATTTTATCCTACATATTAAAAGAATTAATCTATTTGACAACCCGGGTTGTCACTCTTATTTGACAACCCCCCCCTTAATTATTTTTCTCAATTTTTTTTCTTTGCGTGACAACCCGGGGTTGCCAAATAGTAAAATATCTAATTTGACAACCCCAAGCTCACTATTATTTGACAACCCTTTTTTATTGGCAAGATTATTATGTGAAAATCGTTTCTATTGCTATCCCTCAGCAACATGAAATCCCTCCAGCAATCTAAAAGCTTCCATCAAATAACAAACTTTTTTTTTTTGGTTACGAGGTGTTGTTTTTTTATTACAACTGATTTCTAAAACAAGGGTTTGCTTTTATAGAAAATGTGCCTATACGGGTAACATGCACTAAGGGGTTTTTGGATATATAAGCATGCATAAATTCGGAGTGGTTATGCGACGCTTGATGGCGCATGCGTAAGACGCGGAAAGGAAAAAAAAGAGAGACAGAAGAAGCTATAACCACAGTCATGATAATGGAGTGTTGCCACCATTTTAGAAATCCAGCTGAGAAAGGCCCTCCAAAAGTGCAAGATGGTGAAGACTTGTCATGTGACAGGTTGAAAAAGACAATTTTTCTTCTTTTCTTGACAACCCGGGTTGTCAAATAACAAAAAAGTGAAAATTGAAGACCTGGGTTGCCAAATAAGCCGGTGTGACTGCTAAATTAGGGGGGGGTTGTCAAATAAGAGTGACAACCCGGGTTGTCAAATAGATTCACCCATATTAAAACGAAAGGGTGTCTGCACGTGCCGAAATGTGACTGCCATGAAGGCAAAGTGACTGCTACAGAGAGTGGCTTTGGTCCCAATATGGCTCCCCGGGTGGAAATAAAGAGGCATCCTATTTGTAAATGAAAAGAGAAAATAAAGGGTAGTGCTCTCTTCATTGCAAATGTCGACACCAAAAAATTTTTGCTCAAAAAAATTTGACCTCTACTCTGAGTACGGTATACCATACACACTATTAAAGGTCATGTCAACAATATACGATGCGAGAGTATATACATATTATGGGCCTGAACTCTTGGCGTACTTTACCACTCTACACCTTCTTCTATCACATTCCTTGCTTTCACACACTTTACCTTCACATATCTTTCACTCTTCATTTGAAAAGAAAAAAAAAAGATATGTCCCATACGTTCATCTGTCAGACCTTCGCCACCTGCCAAATGGGTCATCAAAGCATGGCAAGTCCGGTGAGACGGAGGTTTGAAGAGAGCTTACAAGGAGGAGAACAGGTGAAGGAATATGACTGGGCTTATAGGCCAATCGGCTCTGCCCTGCTTGCATTGCTTGAATAGGAGATGGAAAAAGGGGAAGAAAGGAAAAATGAGGTAGAAAGGTTTAAGACTGCAGCCGAACTTCGATGTAGTGCTTGCTTGACGTAGGATGCTCTTGCAGCAAGGATGTGTTTGTCCTATTCTAAGGATAGCCAGGCTCAAGTCCTTGGTCTAACGGCACTCACTCCACCGAGTTGATCTCCAGCAGCCGTCCCGCATACCTCCACATGAACAACTGTTCGCTCTCTTTCAATCCCACAATCTCCCTCACAAAAAGAGGACAAGGGACCTGAAAAATATTTAGACAGTAGTTATCAGAAGCTAAGATAAGTGAGAATAAGATGTGGGTCCACACACCACATCCATGGGGTATTTATTCATTTTCTGGTAGAGAGACTCGTACCAAGTAACTACATATCTATCTAGAAGCGACATGGGATTATTCAGGAACCATGTCGTGTTTTGTCGCGTCTCTAGTGACGCGTTATTATTATTATATTTTTCTTAGCGTATTAATTTTGGGAATTCCCCTAGTATGTTCCTAGTGTGTTTTTAGTATTTTTCTTAATCTTATAACTGGGCCGTTATTATCTTGTATATTGAAATATACAACAACTTTCTCTTTTATTGAGGAATAAAGCATAACATTCCAGGCACCAAGCGGGTTGAGAACGGACGCGAAGGATGATCGCGATTGCTTAGTTCTTTATTTTATGTAAGCGCATAAAAAAATTTTTTTTTTTTTTTTTTTTTTTTTTTTTTCAGGAACAAAATAATTTGCTCAAATATCCGAGCATCATGTTTCTCTCTCTTCTTTTTTTTTTTTTTTTTTTTTTTTTTTTTTTTTTTAGATTCTTACACATGCATGAATCAGGTTCAAAGATTGGTTCAAATCAGTGGCACTTATAGGACACGATTATAACTCGCAATGATGATTGGTTTGAAGATCAGCCAGGATCAGATCATGTGGAGAAAAAGATTTGTAATGTCAGGAACGAATCAGGATGAAGGAGAGTTGTAATGAGAAAAGCAATGAGGAGAATCAACTGGGGGTCATTGTGCTTTTCATTCCTTCATTCCTAAAACATTGTTGACACTCAAACTCTTCTCAACACAAAACAGGCTTTCAAATCTCATTTTATCATTCTTTGCATTGCTTGAATTATGTCTTTCTCCAACAACACTGCCTCTTCTTCCACCAGCAAAGTTGCTGGCAAAAAACGCGCTCGTGAGGAATTGGAAAGTGATAAGAGCGCAAGTCGCCAGACTTCACCTTCTACTGATGGTCCACCCGCTGACCCAGTGTTTTCTTATGTACCATGGGAGCGTCCTACCAGGGATGGGCGCAGGATCAAGAAGCTCTTTTTGGAGAGTGAACACTGCAATTTCAGGGCGCGGACAGAGAGTCCACTCTATCAGGATGGGGATGAAGTGCGACCTCGCAAGTATCTTTACCTGGAGGGAGGACAAAAACTTGACTTATACAGTAGACCTATAAGCCGTGACAATTTTGACGTATTCTGGGTACATGAGCCATCGTTGTTCAAGCAACTGAGACGTCGTAACCTGATGTTGGTCAAGGAGGCGGACTGGCAACGGTTAGAAGCGTCAGCCAAGGCATCACAACATGCACAGGTTGCTGTCACTTCAGTAGCAACGGAGACGGAAGTTGTGACAGAAACGTCAAGCAGTTGTCAAGAGTCAACGTTGGGGATGTCAGAACGACAACTCCGAAAGGTTCTCACTGAATTAGAGTCAGTTGATGTAGAGTCGCCTCGTAGCAAGCTTTTGCAAGAAAGAGCAGCACTGTTGTTAGATGTGTGTAGAACCTTTAAACCAGTTGCAGAATAAAGTGTTGTTTTCAAAATACATTTGTTGTTGGTTTTTTTTTTTTTTTTTTTTTTTTTTTTTTGATGCATGCCAAAATCTCATTCATTCATTGGTTCATTTGTTCTGATCATCACGCCATTTGAAATGACTAATGGCAATTGAAGAAAAAGGATGTGAATGGATGCTTGTGGGCATAAATTGATTGCCATTTCGTTTTCATTCCTTCATTCTTCATTTCGCCATTCTCACACTTTCAGCTAAACTTCAAGACACTCATATTCCTGTGAACAATTCCATTATACACATATTCAGAATGTCTTCCAAGAATGTTCCTCAAAGTTCACCTTCAAGTTCACCTGTTGAACTTCACTTTTCTTTCACTAGTGGGGAGAATAGTTTTGAGCACGATGATAGAGATCCTGCCTTCAGACAAGCCGACCGTCATGCACTTTGGAGAGAGAGAGGGGATCCTCGTTATCGTGATCGCTCGCCGTCTCTAGAGATTGGTGGGTCTATTATCCTCGTAGCCATGGTCCATATGTGTGACCTCTTTTTATTCCTTCTGACCGAGAAAAAACTAAAAATAAAATAAATAAAATCTAGCGTTCGCTCTGATCTACTCTCTATCTTCTTTTTTCTCGCTCAGGAACACATCCAGCGTATTGAAGTTCCAAATGAGCGAGTATGACACTTCTGATCCAATTATACACTCTCTCCAGAGCCAGCTGGCTACACTCACCAGCCGGCTTGAGGCTCTCTCGACTAGCTCTGAATCCAGTCGATCGAACCCCTACTTGGTTCCAAAAGAACCAGCTTACGAAATTACACCTGACGACTCCATTCTCGTCCACTACCCAGCAATGGACGGGAAAGATTTTTTCAAACATAAATCTGGAAACCGTGCAGACGATCTTGCATATGCAACAGAAATGGCTAAAGAGATGCAGCCTTTTGCCAAAAACACAACCCAAACCTATTCTGCACCCAAATCGGCACTCATTGACTGGCCCGACTCTTCCTCTCACCACAGTTCCATGGACAAAACAATCTCACGCTATCAATCACGATTGGCAAACCTTACAAGACCACTTGATCAATTTGCCACGGAAATGTTTTCCTACGAAGTTGACCCTGCGGTCGCACAAGCGTGTTTACAGCTCGCACAGACAATGCGTGAACATATTGCACACCTTGCACAGCAAATGTCAAGCGACAGGGAGGACCTTGTTTACCAAGCGCACAAAATTTCAGTCACCAAGGACACAGTTGATCCACCAATTGTCTCTACTTCAGACTTCATTGAAGCCAGCAAATTGGCAAAGAGTGTTCGTCAGGCTACTAACCCGACAAGACAACGGGCATACAACAGGAGGACTCAAAACCGGAGTTTCTTTAGCGCAAATACTTACAGACCCACTTCTAATTCTAGCCAATCTCATCCATCGGGTCAAACTCAGACCGCCCACTATCAAAATGACAATGGTTCTTTTTTTGGGCGAGGCCAAAATCCAAGGAGAGGGGGACGAGGCCGAGGCCGAGGCTACCAAACCCCTCAATCCAACCAGACAAGTCAGGCACAGACTGCAGGCCAGCAGTAGGTGGCCGTTTACAGATTTACAGAGAAGCATGGGCTCTCATAACCGACAACGAATGGGTCAAGTCGGTCGTCTCCGAGGGATTCAAAATCCCTTTCCACAAACGGCCACCGATATCCAGTTCAACAGCGTACCAAGCTCGAGTAGCAGCGGAGGAAGAGAAGGCGATCGATCAAGAGGTAATCTGTCACGAACAGCAAGCAATGTCTAGCTCATGAATTGATGAATGACTTTTGTCTGATTCGAATCTGAAAAAGATCACGTGTGCTTGATTAATTTGTTCCGCTCATTTCCTTCACTCATTCCTCCATGCATAGTTTGCCTGTCAAGCCAAGTCGCGTCTCCTAGTTTTCTAGCTCCGTGAATAGCTCCAAGGATTCTAGAAGAGCTATAAAGCAATAACCAAGACTTATAGTGCCAAGGAACCTTGAAATAAGATTGCACCAGATATCTTCCTCGGATCCTGTGTATTAAGTTAACTCAACACTTGAAGTTCCGCATATGGTAAAAGTCCTTAGGAAATATTTGAGTAAGCTTTATTTAGAGTTCTTGAAGCGCGTCTCCGCTTCAGTCAAACAAGTATAAATATGATAGATTTGTAACATAGTAAACCTCAGTCTGCAATAAAACTATTCGTGAATCCATTCTAGTTCTCAGCTCATTATCATTCTTGTTATTCATTCACTTACCTTTCCTTGCAAACCCTTTGTCAGTCCTTGACATAATCGCACTCTTAGCCAAAAGAGCAATAGAGGTCGCTTCGGGCCCTGGTTTCAAGAGCCGCATATTCACTATCCCCAAGAAAACCGGGGACATTCGTCCAGTCTTAAATCTAAGACCGTTGAATGCCTACGTCTCAGAGCGGCACTTCAAAATGGAGACGATGACGACAGTATGCGCAATGTTACAGAAGAACGACTTTATGACAAGCATCGACCTATCAGACGCATTTCTTCACGTACTAATCCATCCAGATTATCGTCATTATCTAGAGTTCCAATGGAAGAACCGGAAATTTCAATTCCGTACACTTCCCTTCGGGCTCTCACTCTCTCCGCTAGTGTTCACCAAAGTTCTCAAGCCTTTCCTCAAATGGGCACGACGACGAGGAATTCGCATATCAGCGTACCTAGACGATTTGATAATCCTAGCCAAGAACAAAGAACAATCAATTCAGTTCACTCAACTAGTGCAAGACAAGTTGGCAGCGCTAGGATTCCTCATCAAGGAAGCCAAGTCTACGTTGATCCCGTCACAGAAAATAGACCATTTAGGCTTCACCATCAACTCCCGGGATATGACTGTCACAGTTCCGAAATCCAAAGTCAGGGACATACGGCGCGAGGCAGGAAAGCTACTACGAAAAGGCGCCACTTCTTTAAGGGAACTTTCTTCGTTCGTCGGGAAAGCAATGGCAACATCTATGGCAGTGTTCCCAGCGCGATTCATGACACGGAATCTGCTTCACCTCAAGAACACAGCACTAAAAGCCAAGGGAGCTTCTTGGTCGGACACGGTCACCCTCACGGAACCAGCCAAGGAGAACCTTCAATGGTGGAAGGAGCAATTGACGTCATGGAATGGTCTGTCATGGATTCAACAACAGACACAAATGGACATATACACGGATGCATCGGACACCGGATGGGGGATCGTGATCAACAATCAAACATGGAGTGGCAAATGGACTCCACAAGAGAAAGACCACCACATCAACTGGAAGGAACTACAGACAGTTCTTCGAGCTGTTCAACTACCAATAACACAGGGCAAAATGATCAACATCATATGCGACAACACGACAACGATTGCACACATCAACAGGTTCGGAGGGACGAGGTCTCCGGAACTAATGAGACTAGCGGACACGTTATGGCGTCACTGCCTAGCAACGGGGACTCGACTTCGGACGACATACATCCCATCTGCATTCAACCCAGCGGATGCACCGTCACGGCGAATGATATCGCAATTGGAATGGAGGATCAGTCGCCCATTCTTTCAACAACTGGAACACCAATGGGGGCCACATCAGGTGGACCTATTTGCGTCGGCACAGAACAAACAGCTACCGACATTTGTCTCATGGAAATTCCATCCAGATGCTCTGAAGATAGACGCCCTTCAACACAACTGGACAGAGATGGGCAACCTTTACATTTGCCCCCCATGGAATCTTCTATCAATCATCTTGGAGAGGATACAGACCCAGAAACTGACAGCAACAGTAATAACCCCATGGTGGCCGAGTGCAATATGGTTCCCAACCATCAAGGAGATGGCAGTAGCACCACCAATCCCGATCCCTCGGGAAGCAGTCCTACCAGCCGTCGGAAGCGCAAGCGATCTCCTCAGCAAGAATCCACTCTGGTCATTGACAGCATGGAGAATAAGAGGCGACGTAAAGATCTAGATGCAGGACTCTCACCATCCGCTATCACTCTACTAGATTCAGCAGGTGCCAACAGCAAAACACGTCGACAATATCTGCCAACTCAAGAGGCTTTCGCAGTATGGGCTCAACAAGAAGGCTTCGACCCTAGTACGCCAAATGCAATTGCTGTAGTTAACTATTTATGCCATGCGCGGATTATCTATTCTTGGAGTAGGAATACCACTCTTAACAAAAAATCAGCCATCTTAAAGCTTTACGACGACACATCCGTGATCACAGGCAATATCTACTTTCAGCGGTTCATGGCAGCAATGAAAAGTACTGGCGTATTTCAAATGGAGCACGTATCCGCACTCGACATTTCACCCATCCTTTCATACTTCCGCATGGAGGACAATGTGGATCTTGATATGCCTAAGCTCTCTCGCAAGCTCTGCTGGCTCTTAGGCGTTTGTGCGTTTCTCCGGCCAGATGATATCGGTTGCATTGATGTGTCAAAGTCAGAGACCAATGAAAAGGGTCTTCTCCTTACCATAGTCTTCCCTAAGGAGCGACGCGATGGGCAGCGCATCATAAAGTCGATCTTCGTAGGTAGACACCCTAACGACAAGAAAATTTGCCCAGTCGAGGCCTATACAGAATACACCAGACGGATAGCGGACACACCTCTCGAAATCGAGCACCACAAAGATCAGGATTATAAATTCAATCCTCTTATGCGTTTTGTGAAAGACAAGTCCAAAGTCCTTAGGGTCAGTACCATAGGCACTTTTATGAATGAAATCACACGTCGGATTCCAAATCTTCCGTCGAAACGGCCTCCTCCAAAGCCACGCGCTATAGGATCAACCTTGGCAGCCATCGCTGGCGTATCAACCCAAGATATCATGGTTCAAGGGAGTTGGTCGTCTGACAAGGTTTTCAACAAACACTACCGTGTTTCCCGCAAAACCCATTCAAATTTGACGACATCGGTTTTTGGTTCGCTCTGAAGTCACATATGGACCATGGCTACTCTGATAATGATCTGGAAGTGCTACGAAGGACGCACTATCCTCATTATCCTCGTAGCCATGGGACATATGTCCCTCCCACACCTCCCTTTTCTTTTCACTCGTTACTAGATAGAGAGTAGATCAGAGCGAACGCTAGATTTTATTTATTTTATTTTTAGTTTTTTCTCGGTCAGAAGGAATAAAAAGAGGTCACACATATGGACCATGGCTACTCTGATAATGAGGATAGTGCGTCCTTTGTAGCACTTCCAGATCATTGTGACCGAGTCATCCACAGGGACTTCGCTTGGTGTGCGGAAGCGCGGTGAGGAGGATGATGGAGAATCTGAACGTGCGCAGCATCATCAGCGCCGTAAAGTATTGGAGGAAGTAGACACGATGGTCTTGGACATCGTAGCTCTTTACAAGATGGTGCGTGAGCAAGGAGAGATAATTGCAAATCTGACCAAGCAGGTGGAGGATTTGCAGAAGCAAGTAGGACGGTCAAGGAGATACAATCTGCGTCCTACTTCAAGTAGAAATAGCAACCGTAAAGAGAAGAAATAAAGCTTTGCGATTGTTGATTTGTATGATTGTTAATTTTTTTTTTTTTTTTTTTTTTTTTTTATGGTTATTGCTATTACTCTTATTGTGATTGTTACTGTTATGGATACTGAGGTGGGTATAAATAAGGCGGTCGTGATATATCTAACGACGCATGCGTCGACGTTTAGGTCGAGAGGTTTTTCTGACAGATGTATGGTCATCAGACGTTGGCGACACATTCTGCACCGAGTCAACAGGTTCTGATAGGGAATTATGAGGTCGTTTGGGGCTAGCATTAACAATCTTAGAGGCGTGATGATTGGCCCAATATTCAGTTATACATTGTCGTTCAATGAAGTGTTCTTCAGGTTCCCATGTATTGAGATCATGTGGATAATTTTTCCATTTGACGAGGTATTCATACTCATGAGGGGACGAGGCATTTTGCCGATGATCAATTATAGTTTCCACTTCATATGTGTCCGTGTCTTCAAAGTCATCAAGTACGAGTTTCAATTGAGATGGAGCATAATGTCTGGCCAGAATTGCACCTGTGCCATCCTTGAGTATGTAGGAACCATGAGAACTCTTGTTCACAACAGTGTAGGGTCCTTCATAACGTGTGGTAAGTTTATTACCACGGATTGGATCGAGAGTCATGACTTTAGCTCCGTCAGGGAACTCATTCAAAAGTACCGTAGCATTAAATCGCTCTATCATTTTCTGCTGAGTTCGTTTAGACTTGCGTCGAATTGCAGGGAAGACTATTTCTGTCATGTATTTGAGCCTTTCAAGTAACTCTTCTTGACTCATAGGTTTCCCATCTTCATCAGTATAGTTGCTGAAGCCATTGGCTTTGCGCGCAAAAAATAGAGAGAAAGGAGAGGAGTTGTGGAGGCTGACTATACGAGTATTAGCACTTAGTTGGACAAACGGAACATGATTATCCCATTGTTTGTTGTCGTGTCTTATTTGTTTTCTAATCATTTGGCATGCAGTTTTAACATGATTTTCAGCTACACCATTGCCTCGGGGATGGTAAGGAGTAATTAGTCTGTGATCAATAAACATTCGCGAGGTAATGATGCGTAGTAGCTCATTGACAAACTCTTTGCCGTTATCGGACTGAATGATCCGAGGAAAACCGATGTCTGTAAATCGCTTAAACAGCGCCGTAGCAACCGTAAGAGCAGATTTATCAGGTAGTGCATCAAGTAATACAAAGCGGGTACAAACGTCAACGATAATTAACAGGTAAGAGTTGTTCTTCTCAGATGTTGTGAAAGGGCCAGCTATATCAATAGCAACATGTTCTCCTGGTAATTGGGCATGAATGGCTTTCAGTGGGTGGTAACCCTTTTTCGCAATATTCATACGTTGGCATGATTGACATCGTTTGATAAAATCAGTACAGTCTTTTGCTAGATGTGGCCATGTTTTGCCATCAGAATGGATAGATTTAACCATAGCATTAGTGCCGATGTGGCCCATCGCATGAGCGCGGTACATGACATCTCGCCGTTTTTCTTCGGGTACGATGTTTCGTGGATTGTCAGAATCTTGAATAGCATGGATGTATGCTAACATAGGTTCATTATGCACATCTAGTGCTTGTTGTCTTAGAGTCATGCGTGCTGGGAATAGACGTGATAAAGCATCAGGTAGAACATTGAGTACTCCTGGTCGGTAATGCACCGTAAATGAATATCGTAATATTACGTCCTGCCAATTAGTCATCATGGCATTCATATCAGGTTGAGAATGAATAAACATTAATGCACGATGATCTGTGTACAGATCGAAATGTCTACCCCATAAATAGTAGTGGAATTTGTTAAGAGCAAAGACAATGGCCAGGAGTTCTTTCTTTGTTGCGCTGTATTTTCGTTCGCTTTGATGTAGTGATCGTGCCATGAATGAGATATAATTTATATCTTTCGGATGATTTATGCCTCGGGGTAATTGATACAGTACAGCACCAATCCCAACATCAGATGCATCCGTCGCGACGTAGAACGGGTGATTAAAATTGGGGAAGGATAATACTGGTGCATGAGTAAGCAGGGACTTTAAGGCATTAAAAGATTGTAACTGGTCTTCATTCAATGTGAAAGTGTCTGTTCGACATCTCAGAGCATCCAAGGGTGCAGCAACTTCACTAATGAGTGGTATATATTCGCGGAAAAAGTTGAATGTGCCTAAGTACGATTGAATTTGCTTAGCAGTAGTTGGAGGCTCCCAATCATCGATATTTGCGAATTTAGAGGGGTCAACACTTTTACCATGCAGGCCTATTATGAAGCCGAGCAATGAAATTTGCGTACTGTAGAAATTACATTTACCACTGTTGATGATTAACTTAGCATCGTTGAGACGGATAATCACAGTGCGTACATGTTCGGCATGTTCCTCTCTGTTCTTTGAAAAAATAACGATATCGTCAATGAAGTTGTAGACGAAAGGAAGATCACCAAGAATGCGAGACATTCCTCGTTGAAATAGACTGGACAATGGTTTCAAGCCAAAAGGTGCCTTCTTAAACATGTATTGTTTACCCTGATGCATAAACGCTGTTAAGGGTTGATCTGCTTCATTAATTGGCATGCGATGATACGCTTGTGAGAGATCAATAGTTGTAAATATGGCATGACCAGCGAGACGAATAATAATATCATTTATAAGAGGTAATGGATAGTTATCATCTGGTAGATGTTTGTTTAAGGGTCGAGGGTCAAGACATACTCGCCATAACGTTTTATTGCCATTTTGGTCTTTCTTTGCTGTGAGTGTAAGATTATTATTGTGCACATTGCCTACAGGGGCAAGTGTGATAACGTCATCTATCAACCATTTTTCTATGGCTTCATTGAGGATGGACATTTGTTTTTCAGCAAAAGGATGTGATCGCCTATAGAGGACTGTACCCTCTGGGATTGGTAAAAATACTTTCATTTCCGGTACGGGGCATGAGCTCTGTTTAGGTATCCGGGCATTGTCGACTAGTGGACGTGAGATCTTTTTCATAAACACTTTTTTCTCAATGATAAATGTTTTGGTATGCTCTTCTTCTGGTATAGAATCAGGGATGAGGGAGGGACGTTTATCTTCCTCAGGTTCGGGTAACTGGATAGCATCTTGCCCTGGATTGTGGCAGCCCGAGAGTCCAAATCCAAGCTGATAAAATAAATCCATCCCTATGATAAAGGGGTATGATCGATTGATCACTTCTAATGTTGCCGATACGATTCGGCTGCCATATGCGAGTTCTATATTTTCTACCACACCTATACGGGGAATAGTCAGGCTCTCATCGGCTAGAGTGATAACACCTGCAACAGGAGAGATTTCTTTGTTATGTTTAAGGATAATATCTTTTCGGATACACGTAACACTCGCGCCTGTGTCAACCAAAGCTTCATATTTTTCCCCTTCGAAGTTAACAAAAACAATGATTCTTTTGTCAGCCCTCTCTTGATTGAGATGGAGTTGGCTAAGATATGGACATCATCGTTAGGGATAACATTCGAGGAAGATAAAGATGAAACTCTTATATGAGAAGGTGAGTGTATAAATTCAGATTCGAGAGTAGCAGTGACGCATTGATCATGCCATGACAATATTGTGGGGCTGATTAACTCCATAGAGATTCTAGGCTGGGTGCCAAAGATCATTAATGGTGGTTTCGTGAGAGAAGGGTTTTGATATGTTTGAGCATAAAATGATAAATTTAACAGATTTTTGGGATGTATTGAAATCTCTTTTTTATTCTTTTCTATCGAATGAGCTTCGTTTAAGTCATCGAGTACTTGAGGTGGACTTGTTGAAACCTGTGTATTAACAGTAGAATTCGACAGAGTGTTATTAAGGACTGTTTGCTTATGCAGTGACATGTTATAATTAGATTTAGGACGATCCTTACCAGACCTATTATTGTTTCTGGTACATTCGGATGCCAGATGGCCTCGTGCATTGCATTTTGCACATTGTTTGTATCCATCCGTATTGTGGGAGGAATTTTTGCCCCATTGCTGGCAATCATGGAGGGGTTTTGACTTAGCCTCCTCATTGTAGGCTTTGCCCTTAGGGTTAAATCTTTCCTCAGATGCTCGTGCGCGGCGCATTGGACCTGTGTCACGGCGATGAGGTGCAGGATTATCATCGGTAATAACCTCTTGCGGGATGTGGGGACCAGTAAGACTTCCCAAAATCTTTGTAAATTCTGAGATTGACTTAAAGGCGAGCACCGGTTCTTGTTTCAGGAGTGAGGGCAGCACGCTCGGGGGTGTGAGGAGTGGTAGTAGGGTTCATGTTGGAAGGTGAGAGAGAGGTTTTTTTTTTTTTTTTTTTTTTTTCTTGATAATGGATGAGATGTGTGTGCAAATCTTCACTTAAAAAAATGAAAAATATTTAGACAGTAGTTATCAGAAGCTAAGATAAGTGAGAATAAGATGTGGGTCCACACACCACATCCATGGGGTATTTATTCATTTTCTGGTAGAGAGACTCGTACCAAGTAACTACATATCTATCTAGAAGCGACATGGGATTATTCAGGAACCATGTCGTGTTTTGTCGCGTCTCTAGTGACGCGTTATTATTACAGTGGTCATCAAAAGTCATTCAATGATTTTGAATTTTTAACATTCTCATTCCTTTTCTTCATTCTCATCTAGCATGTGGCTAGTATATTTGGGGTAGTGCATTTGTTCCCCACACCTCATGATTACTTTCATGTCTCATTCCTAATTATGACTTCATTGTGAAATAAAACCAATTTCAATTTGACCTGCCTATTGAATGACTTCTGCTGAATTTCAATGTTGATTGCAAAAAAAACTTTTTCACTTCTCTTTTTTCTACCAAGATTACCTTCAGCTATATCTTCATACACCTCTACTTACAATTAACATTCCACATCGTTTAGTATTTATTATGAGGACGCTTTCTATGGAAAAGGTACAAAATGCTCAGGCCTTACTTCGACAAGGGAAGTCTACAAGCGAAGTGGCAAGGCAACTTGGTATCTCTATTCATCGGCAATAAGGATCAGGAGGGACGTCAAGGACAATATTCCTAAACCCAGAATGGGCAGACCCTCATTGGTTTCCCCTGCTACCAAGAGGGTTATTGCACGCGAGGTTGATACGGGGAAACTTAGATCCATTCTGGCAGTTCAAGAATACATCAGATCGAGCCATGGAGTGCATGTCAGTGTAGAGACTGCCCGACGCTATGTAAAATCAGAGGGTTTGAAAAACTATGTCCGCCCATTCAAGCCTAGGCTGACAAAAATGCAGATTGCGAAAAGGAAGAATTTTGCCCTCAACCACCTTGACTGGACTGTTGATGACTGGAAGCGAGTGATGTTCTCGGACGAAAAGCTTTTTGAAAGGCTAGGGTCCTTAGGAGGAAGAACACAATATAGGCGACCCGGCCACAGGACTTTAGAAGATCGAGATGTTAGAGAGAGATCAAGGGGAGCACATAATAAACTTATGTGGTGGGGCTGTATCACTTATCATGGTGTAGGCGATGGTTGCAGGATCCCTGTCACAGTTGATTCCTCTTTATATGTTGATGTTCTACAAGATTATGTCCTCGGCTCATGGAAGTGGTATGGCCAGGACCCTGAAAAGTTAATTTTTCAGCAGGACAATGCAAGTGTTCATACGAGTAGGATGGTTAAAGAGTTCTTAATTAAGTCACACATTACCACTTTGGAGTGGCCTCCAAATTCTCCTGACCTCAACCCTATCGAGAATGTATGGGCCTACATGGATCATCGGCTCAAGGGATATGAGAAGGTACCAAAGGATCCGGATGAACTATGGGAAAGACTACAGGATATCTGGACATCTATTCCACCTGACTTCCTTGATGAGCTATATGAAAGTATGCCACGAAGGGTAGAGGAGCTACATCGCATGAAAGGATCTCGTACACATTGCTGAAGAACAGAAAAAAAAAACAAATAAAGCAAAGCTGCTGATTTTCTTCAAATGTCATTCAATGAGATGCCAATAATTGGCATTCATCTAAATTTTCAATTAGCAACAGGAGCTCATTGACATTGTAGTAGGAGTGACGTTGTCGATGGTCAAACTCGCTACGTAAGTTTCATTAGCGACAAGCAAGATCAAATTGGAGAAAGGAATGAGAATGTCGAAATTCCTAATTCATTGAATGACTTTTGATGACCACTGTAGCCTTGAATTAAATGTTTAACGTGTAGTTAAGGTGCGAAAACAAAGATTCTGAAGCAATAGAGAGGAAAATGTATGTATATAATTGTATGATGGATGATGGGAATAAAAACGCGTGTACGTAATTTTATTTTTAGTGAGCACATCCTATTGCCACTCTTTTTTTTTTCTCACACATCCATCTTTCTTTCTTTCATCCCTCTTCCTCTAAGCATTTCTCTTTCAATCTTCACATTAACGCCAACATTCTTGCTCAGTTCACTTTAATCAAATTCGCTCTTGCTGATTTACTGTCAATTACTTTTTTTTTTTTTTTTTTTTTTTTTTCAGTATGCAATTAAACCAAGATGACTCAAAAAATTAAGCTCTTTTGTATTCTCGACGGCGACTCTTCCGCATTTGAAGTCCAAGTGAATGCTGATGACTCAATTGCTGCTCTCAAAGATGCAATCAAGAAGAAGAACGAACCTCAATTCGACGACATTGCAGCTGGCAAATTGAATCTCTTCCACGTCTCTGTTCCTGATGAGGGCGCTACAATCAATCTCGCCAATATTGAATCAAAGGAGCTACTCACCAGAGCAACAAGCAAGATCTCAAAGATATTCGGCATATCGCCTCTGCCTGAGGAGACTATCAACGTCATTATTCAGCGGCCATCACAAGGTAGCTCTTGATGGGCTGGCTACTGATATTTTCAGCCAGATGGAGCTTAAACTCCTGTGCATGACGTCATTGATCAACATTACTGTTCATGCTAACATGTTTATTTATTTTATTGCTGTTGCAATTGTTAGGATCCTTTGCAGGTACGAGTTCTCAAGTCAACAGTAAATGAGTCTATTTCTCAAGTAGACTTTCAGCATCGCAGATGCTCTGTATTCATTCCTTGGGTCTTTTGATTGAGTTTGCACACCCGGAGCCTATTCCTAATGCCCTTTCTTTTCTTTTTTTTTGTGGTTGTGGATTGAGTCAATTTCTCGTTTAATCTTTTGCTACATGCTGCAGCTTATTCTAACGCCTTTTCTTGAAACATTATGGATACTTAGGTCCAAGAGCTTTAGAACTAAATGATGAGGATGGTAAGAGATTTGTCGGGTTATATTACGGGTTATATAGCACATTAGTTTTTACGGCATATTAACATTGTCCGTCACATGTCATATCTAGAGAGACTCTGGCTTGAGAGAATCAAGAAGGAATTCTTCCAGGGAAAGGTCAAGCAATTCCTAGAATCATACGCCAATGGTGACCTTAAACTTCCACTGACTGGGGGAGTTGTGTCAGGTCTTCCGAAAGTCCCTAGGAGAGGAACGCCAAGCGAGAAAAAAGAATGGCCAAGTCTTCTTCTCCTTAGCCCATCGACATCTCTCAATAACACTATATACCATCCATGTGAAGAGGCAATCAAAAAAATTTATGAAGATGATCCTCGTCAACTATCATTGTTTGGAGTTAGTGGTTGCGGGAAGACCAGGACTGTCATCGAGATTCTTTCCCAGAAATGGGGCATCTATTTGAACGCCAGCAGCACCGATAGAGGATCCAATGACTTGACATCGCTTGCTAAGTTTATGCAAGAGGCAAATTTGGAACGGTTATATAATAATCAAGATAAGGCAGAAAATGGCCTTAACACACAAGCAATCACGCACTGCCTACTCCTGTCAAGACTACTGATCTTCCAACACTGTCTGGGATTGAACAAAAACCTAACTTGTGAAAGCTTGATGCTCTTGCAGGTTTGCCCCTCAGCTTTCAGCAAGGAGGTACCCGATATTTTTGACAAGCTTTTCAATACTATAGCCGCAAGCTTCCACAGGGGAGGTGTTGGAAGAGGGAACGTATGCCGTGTCGTTCAAAAAGCTTTTGAACAAGTTCAAAGTCAACTGAATCCATCGACCAAAATTCTGATTGTAGTTGATGAGGCTCAGAATTTCAGCCGAGTATTTGAGAAACGATTCCAATCGAACCTACCCGATAGCAGACCGAGGCCATTACTATCGCCTGTAGTCCATGGCCTTGAAACAGTAACCACGGATTCGCAACATGTTTGTATCATTCCGTGTGGGACTGGCCTTAGTCTTAATGACCTTCAATGGTTGGAGGATTCTGGCGCAGAAGCCAAAGGTACCAAGGAACCGGATGGAGGTCAATCCTATCGTATCACCAATTTTTCTGGATGGAGTAGTATAGCACAAATCACCGAATACTTAGAGCGTCTTAAAGATCAAGTGACTACAGGTCGTGAAAAAATCGATGAAATGATACCGCCAGCTGCAGTCGATACGATGTACCGACTCCTCCGAGGCCGATTCCGACCCATTATCAGCGTGATCGAGGGAACTATATGGAAGCACAATGCGATCGAGGAGACTAAAAGGGAGCAAAATGAGCCAGGATCTCAAGAAGAGCCAATCTGGATGAAGGAGATAAAGGACGTGCAACAAAGGCTAACAACTTGCCCTGATGATTTGAACCAGAGGAAAAGGGGGAACTTATGCTCTGACTTTCATCACGCTATGAAGGCGCTTAATGTGGAGAAATCTGAGATGCTCTATCTCGTCAAAGTAGCACTTGTTCGCATGGTGTTATTTGGAGTACAAACTGTTATCGCTAAGGAACTTCCCCAACTTGTAGAATCGGCGCTTGGTAGGATGGAGTTTATCAAGTCAAAATCGCCAGAATATCGTACAGTGATCGACGAACCATTTGTGTTTCTTGCAGTCCACAATTACTTTCAAAAATCAGACCCTGGATTTCACAACATGATAGTTACCTTTTGGACATTCACTAAAGACTCCAAAATACATGGAAAATTTTGGGAGTGTCAAGTTCCTTTGAGCTTGATCAACATCTTCCACAACAAGACGCTTGCGAAAAAGATGTTTCCAAAAAATGCACCTCTGGATCTGGTTGATCACGAAGCCACCATAGTTGGATGGAAAAAATCCCGCATTGGAGCTGATTGCAGTGACTTGACTATGGAGCAATTCTTGGAGGCCCATTTCGACCATGATTCGAGGATTGATAAAAGAGAGATTCCTCCATTTTATTTCCCCACGGACGAAATCACTGGTCCAGACATTGTGTTTATTCTCAAGATCAACAAAAAGATGTACCCCGTATTTGTCCAGCTCAAATTCGTGAAGAAGCTTGATGGTATGAAAGCAGCACACGCCTTAGAGACAATTAGCCGCGACGCGATCAATGTACACCATTTGCCCAACTTTGACCGCTTTTGCCCTCCGAATGAAAGGTATCTTAGCTTGTTGTTAATGTATCCTGGAAAATTGTCAGATAAAAATAAGACCATGCATCCCCCAGATTCAAGGCAGGCTCTAATGGTGATAGATGAGGGCAACATTGCCGAATACTTTCATGAGAACGAGATTGAGCTATTGGATTCCATCAAGAGAAGTGGAGAGGCAATTGAGCATGGAAGAGAAAAGAAGATCAAATCCAACGAGCAAGAATCGTCCTTAACACTGCAAGATGGCGACTAATTGTTTTCAGAAAATAAAAAAAGCTTATTCATTCACATAAACGTTTGTAACAACCCAGTTTATTTTGTTGAACTCTCTTGGTGCGGAGATCGCACCTTCTTGGAAAACTGTGCGTGCTCTTCCAGCGTGTGAGTGCGCATCACAAATGATCCTCCTGCACTCTCACAAGCCTGGGAAAGGTCATCCTTACTCATCTTGAACACAGTCCTCCTCGTAAGCTCTGTTGGCCCCGTGGGATACCCAGATGCAGGGATCTAGCAGGCAGAGCTCGAATATCTCTGGTACATGATGAAAAAAAAAAAAAAAAAAAAAAAAAAAGCAGGTTAAAAGTATGATTTGGAGCAGAAAGAAGCAGAATGAACCTCAATTTATAATCGCCATGGTCTGTCTCATTACATTCCGGACAGTCAATGGACCGATCAGATTCGACGATGTTAATAAAGTCTACTATGTGGATCCTGCGGACCATGACAAAAATAAGGAAATACTACAGAGCGTTTTTCGCCGCGATTTAGTGATGCTCATAGGCGCACGTGCCTCTGGAAAAACAACATGGTTGTATCGACTTATCACCCAATTAACTGACTTTGGGTATCGCTGCCTCCCGTAAGCCAACTTCCGCGAAAATGGATAAAGTGGATGCAATGTATGCGCTATTGTACCGGTACTGACCTTATATTTTTCATTTAGACTATCATTTGAGGAAGTTAACGTTCGCAATAATGAGTCTGTTTTCTGGAGAACTTTTGGTGATGCGAGACGTACACTCGAAGTCAAATGGGTATGTTTTTTAAGCTTAGTTAACTCTCCACGAGTTGATGTGCCATTCTAATACAATGAATTGTGCTCAATGTCAATAGTCATCCAGGAATGATTTGTCTTTGTGGACGCTCCATTCATGAGGATCTTCGCTCGAAAGTCAACGGCTCGACGAAATGTCTCGATTACGATACATGGCAGGACTTCTCCACAGACAATCAGAATAAGAGGATGCTTTCGTACCATACTTTCAGAAGGATGGTCGATTCACTTTTGAATGAATCAGCTACAGATGCTGTTAATCTTCTCCGAACAGATTTTATTGGGTATCTCGGCGATATATCTATCACAGACATGGAACAACAGAGATTGGCAGACTTCCTAACTGCAGAAGGGGTGCTGATAAGACTTGATGGCAGTAACTACCGTATGGCCTCAGCATTCATTGACTCGTTTGTGAGGAGATATATTATTCCATCAAAATATCCCAACGCTCCTTCAGAGTCACCCCCAAAGAAAAGAGGAGGATCATTGGATATTCTAGAGATTATGAAGATTGCTCTTCGATTTTTCGATAAAGACTTGATTTTGCAGGCGGAAGATCGATCATACAAAAGTTCGGGGAGAACAGTTAAGGTTATGGGCGACTACAACGCCAGTGTCCCTCGAGAAAGCGTCTATGACACGGAATTGATGAGAGTTCTCACCAACTGGCTAAACAAAACAAAAAAATATGAGATCATTGGCTAGTGGCACCTCCGTGAGCGTGAGGACCACAAATATAGTGACATTGTCATCAAGAAAGCAGGAAAACCTACGGTTGTTATCGAGCTTTTGGCTACAGGGAATCAAACTTCTATTAAGGACCATATCAGCAAGACGCTAACTTACAAACGTTTACTCCCAGCAGAAGAAGCTTGGGTTGTTCATTTTACCTGTGAGGACGACTATTTTAAGCACCCATACTGGCAAACCGACGCGGAACTGGACCAAGGGGTGAATTTGGTGCATTTCTGGCACGATAGGAGTTTTAATACAGTGCGGATGAGTGCTCGCTGGAAGGACAGTAGTGGCAATACTCAAAGAATTGACAATGAGCTGTTGACTATCTAACAGCAATTCTATTTTTTTTTTACCCAACATTGTAAGGACGTCCCATTTTGTTGAGATAGGCTTTATAATTTTGCAGATCTGTTTAAATAGCTGTTACTTTGTATATTTCGCATTGATTGCATTAAAACACTCTCTCTTCATTAATGACAAACAATTTACTTTATGTATCTATACCTTAATCTATATTTATATATTAGTCAGAAAGGCTTCGGGTCGAGTTGGGTAACCTGGCTGTCACGTCACGAGCCTTATTGCGGGATCTATTTTGGGGCAAATGATATCTATTCAGCAACAAATGTCGATGCATGCGGAGCATGTTCTACCAAATTTGTCGTAAGGACATATTATCCATCGAGCCAGGACCATATATGTGGATCCAGAGCAGATTCCTTAAGACAGTATCATCGAGGTGAAATTAGTGGCTGTTGCTGCGTTCAGTCGATAGAACTTGTCGAACAGAATTGATGAAGACCAATTGCCTTGTACCACTACATCGTCGACACTGGCGCCTTGTTTAATGGCTTGGGTGGAACCAATAGCCCTGGCTTTGGGTAACTTGGAGCCATTTGGAAGAATGAGCTTGCTGCTTATGGCTGAGATATGATTGCTTATTCGATCAGCTCCCACGGGTTTTTTGAGGTCTCTGATATCTCGTATTAAAGGACGATATCGAATGCTTTGGTCCTTAGGGTGTGGTACGCTGATAGCGTGAGTCTCAATCCTTTTGAGATATTCGGTGAAGGTCATCACCGGGCAAAGGGAACTGTCGGTGTGATTCTTAACTGTGGTGTATTTGCATATCCTGCTGCCACCACGTGTTTCCTTGGGAATCAAAATTGGAAGGACTACAACGATGCCATCGATATGGAATTTGTCATTTGATAGATCGATACACATGATATCGTTTGGTCGGAGAAACCCACATGTACCGAGTAGCCAACACAGTTTTTGTGTGAGAATAAGGAGAGTGAGAGAACTGTTAGGCCCTAGTTGTTGTAAATATTCGACAGCGGGTTTGATGTCTATATTGAGTTCCTTTGTATGCTTGATCTCACGACGACGTAGAGTTTGGAAAAATAACAGAAAGTCCGGATCGTTGAATGCGCTCTTGTCGTCATACATATGAATGACTGCGGCTTTATATGCGTCCACCGTTGAAGCTGACCATCCGTGGATTGCGACTCCGGAGGCAAGCCAGTTACATAGTTGAGGTGGCTGTGGTACCATGGCGTCTACATTGCGTGCTGTGGCCCACTGAATATACCTGTCTTGTATCTTGGCGTATGCGCGTTGCTTGCGTTGTAACTCAGGACTGTCCACAACTATCGATGCCGTGGCTGGGTCGAAGCCTTTCGCTTCGAGTCGTCGCCTCTTACCCTCCAAGCGCATAATGACCAATGGGGATTTTTGGCCAGAATGTCTGGTGCGTTTCCCGGCGCTGGGAGAACTTGATGGCGAGGCATTGGTATTGGATGGTCCACTGTCATCATCTTGATTGTTGGATACCACATCGCCGAAGGCCAGTAAGGTGTCACTAAGGTTGCTTCTATCTTCTCCTCTCGGATTTTCTCCAATACTAGGGGGATGAGGTTCCACGGCGGGCATAAGTAAACGTTGCCGAATTGGCGCCAATGATGTTGAAGGGCGTTGTGCCCTATTGCTCCTGCAGTTGGTTTCCAGCTCATGAACTTCGTCACTTTGTTGTTTATTGGCGAGGCGAATAGATCGACGTGGTGAGGGCCCCATCGTCTTTGGAGCTTTTTGAAGAATTCTTTGTCGATGCTCCATTCTAGTTGTTCTGTCAGGCGCCGGGATGGGGCGTCTGCGGGGTTGAATGCTGAGGGCACGTAGGTTGTCTTGATCCTTGTCTCTGTTTTCAAGCACCATTCCCATATCGATGTCGCTAGCGTCATCAGTGCTGGAGATCGTGTCCCGCCGAAGTGGTTGATGTAAGCCATTGTCGTGATGTTGTCCGTTATCACGTTCACTGTGCGTCCCCTCACTTCTGGTTGTTTCAGGGCGTAGAAAATGGCCTGCATTTCCTTGTAATTGATGTGTCGTTCTCGAAGACTGTCTGACCAAGATCCCTTGATTGTCTGGTTGTTGATGACTACGCCCCATCCTGAATCCGATGCGTCGGTGTAAATGTCGACTTCTGGGTTGATTGCGATCCATGTCTTCCCATTCCATGATTTGAGATGTGTCCTCCACCAAAGGAGTTCCTCCGTTGCTTTGGTTGACAGAGATATTGAGCGTTCCCATGAGGGATCCAATTTCAATGCATGAATCTTGTCTGCCATGAGGTGCTGAACCTTGAGGCGAGCCGGAAAGACTGCGGCTGTCATTGCGCTCGCTTTGCCTATGAAGGATGATAGCTGACGGACTGTGCAGATCCCCTTGTTGGCCAGTTTGGACGCTTCTCGACGAATGTCCCGGATTTTCTTGCCCGGTACACTCAGGGTCATCGTCGTTGTATCTATCTCGAATCCCAGATGTTCCAGTATCTGTTTCGGTTGAAGACTCGACTTGGATTCCTTTGTCAAGAAACCTAGGCTCTTCAGTTTTGTCAAGACTAGTGCTGTTGCACGTTGGGATGATTCCTTGCTCGGTGCTGCGATTATCAGGCCGTCGAGGTAAGCTGATATTCTTATTCCTTTTGTTCGTGCCCATTGAAGTAGAGGCTTCAGTATCTTGGTGAAAATCAATGGTGCTAGGGAGAGTCCGAATGGTAGGACCTTGAATTGGTACAGTTGTTCCCTCCATTGGAATTGAAGATATTTTCGTGATGCTGGGTGTATCGGCACATGAAGAAATGCATCGCTCAGATCTATACTGGTAAGATAATCGTTTTTCTTTATTAGATTGCATACTTGATGGATTGTCTCCATCTTGAAGTGTTGTGTAGGTAAGTACTGGTTTAATGCTTTCAGGTTTAGGACAGGTCTTTCGTCTCCAGTCTTTTTGGGGATTGTGAAGAGCGGACTTGTAAATCCGGGTCCACTCGCGAATTCTATTGCACCCTTCGTTAGCAAAGCGGACACTTCGTTGTCCACACTCTTTGTCGCCTTCTCCGATAGCGGGTAAGGTGGAGGATGGGATGTTGAAATTGGGGGTGCGTTCAAGAGCGGGATAGAGTAACCTTCCTTGACTATCTCTAGGAGTGTTCGATCTTTTGTAACATTCCGCCATGCGTTTAAGAAGAGTGTGATTCTTCCCCCGACTTTCTCTCTTGTCGTCGGCGACTGCTGCTTCGGTCTCTCCGGCGGCTGTCTGATCTCCGGTAGCTGCTGTCCTTTCTTCGGCTGTTGCTGTCTCCTCGCCTGTAGTTGTTGTCCCCCCGTCTGTAATTGTTGTCCCCGTAAAAATAACGGCCTTCGTTGCTTTTGTTGCCAAATTTGTAGTTGTAAGACGAATTAGAGTTTGTCTTATTTTTTCTATCTGAACTACTGCTAGTTTGAAACTGTCGGGGGCTGAAAAAATTTTGTAAGGGTCTTAATCTCCTCCTGGAATTTAGTTGGATCCACAAGTTCCAATGATGTTTGCTTGTAGGTTGAGCCCATTGCGGCATGAAGATTTTCAAGTCGCATGTTGTTGATCCTGCCGATCGTACCAGTAATCTGTTCCTGCATAAGTGTGACAAAGGTGCCGCAAATGTCGGCGATGTCTTCGGTACCCATTTTATCATCGATTTCCATGGAAGTGGTTTGGTGAGCGAACAAATGTAGTGGGCGAGTAAGGTTGAGTAACCGTTTTTGTAGCGCTCGAAGTTGTTGATCATGATGTTTTTGATGGGTTTTAAGAGAAACAGCTGAAGGGAGCTTGGGAGGTTCATATGGCCAATGAATGTTTTTTGGAAATTGTCTGAACTGTTCCCAAAGCTCCTCGTCGGTAATGTCTTGTTGAAAGACGGAAGAAGGATCTTTTGGTTCCAAGAAGGGGAAGCGTTCGAGATCATCTTGTGTGGGCTTGTAAGTTTGAATGAGAGTAGGGGTCTCCATGGCTGGATCTTGTTCCTCCTTGGAGCGCTGAAGATCAGCGAATTGGCTAGCCAACGTAGCCAGTTGTTGTTGAAGTGAAGCGATGGTTTCATCTTGAGTGATAGACATAAGGGGAAGTAGCAGTAGTGATCTAAAATGAATGCGGATACGTTCCTGGCTCACTATCAAGAAGATGCAGATCCAACTTGGTAGCAGAGCAGATTTATATAGCTTATTTCTTTTATTTAAGGGTAGTTTTCTGAAAAGTTCGCTAAATTAGGCAATAAAAGAAGATAACACATATATGGTCCTGGCTCGATGGATAATATCAAAATCGCAGGCAGAGCATCTTTATTCCTCCTACCTTTCCGACAGACAACATAAACTAAAAGATAAAAAACGTCTTTTGCTGAAGGACGCTTTCGTTCGATGGAAAGAGAAAAGTGGAAACTCTTTTTGGTCATCATTTGTAACTGATTTACAGCAAAATGATATTTATCAAGGTAAATTACATTTCACTCATATACTTTTTTGAGACATGAATGTAAAAGATCTATTTGAGCAACATAAAATTAGGAAGCGTATGAAACTATGGAAGTACAAGGGACACGACTATTTTTTACGCTTCAAGACTTTCGTTCATTCTTCTCCCTTTTTCTGCAGCACTGGGAAAGGCTTCGCGGATCTTACTATCGCAAGAATCCGATACATCCTTGTTCTTACATTTTCTTGCAACCTATCGCAAAGAAGCATTCGTTGTCATTTCCTGAATTCGATTCTATCTGTTCTACGGTATTCAAACCGGATGTCATCACATTTGAAGATGTAACAAAAGCGCTGACTAAGTACGGAAGATTCGAAAACCCCACTTACCGATATCTGATGGAAACAGTATCATCATACTAAGTAAATTAGATGATTTATTTATAATATCAACAATTCTTTAAAAGTTTTCTTACCTTTTTTTTTTTTTTTTTTTTTTTTTTGGCCTTAGTGACCATCATTTTACCTTTACTGAGCGACTTCAAGGGACCCTTAGTGAAAGAGAAGCATTCTGCGACATCACTTGGAACTTCATTCGTGGAGCTTTCACACTTCATAAAATACGTTCAAATGTTGAAATTTCGTATAGCAGTTCAGAAACCGTATGATTTTGTCTACATGTACATTTGCCTTTTTTTATTTTTCTATTAATTTTTCCACCATCTTCTCTATTCCAAGTTGCTTACAATAATGAAAACCGTGTTGCCACAATTGAACGATGCTCATTCAACTTTTGCAACAAAAAAGACATTTCCTTAGATCAAATTCGTTCCTATGGTCTGGATGAACCAAAAAGTAAACCTTACAGGGACTTACCGAAAGATCTGAAAGATCATTATTGCCGTTATCATTTTAACAGTGCTGTCGCATTTGAGTAGAATATCCCAACTGTCAATATTACGCGTATATTTTCGGCATGTCGAGATTCCAATAATGAATGGGACTACACTTGCGTCTGCCGAAATAGATATCGAGACCGTGATGTGGTTTTAAATCACTTCAAAAACTGTCAACATTTCAGAACAATGTGTCCAATCATTGTGGTGATGGGTGAACCGGACTTAATCGATTCAAAAATCCCTATCAAAATCCCTCTTCCATTCCATGTCCCTCCGCCTATACCAACGGAAATGCGTAATTCAACATCGTCAACATCCAGCGTCATCAATATGGATTATGGGTTTTTGCAAGCGACATTGCTATTATGATTTTGTATGACACAGCATTTCGCCCAATTTTCTAGAGCATTCCTTGCAGCAGGATCCCCTAGAATACTACTTTGACTTTTGCTGTTTTAGCCCACAATGCAAAACGAAACAATCCAAGGATTGCAACGTCAGGTGATCAGTCTTTCTGAAATGGTGGGAAAAATGGGACATGTGGTGGAGGCGGGTTACAAATCGTTAGAAACAATGAATCCAAATAAATAATGTATGTAAAGGAATAAACAGTAAAATTTGTATTTTGAACTTCAGGGACTGAATGGGCTTAATAACAGAGCATCTTGAGAGGAGCCTCACCTGTCACGGCCGAAAAATGGTCTACTGAATGGTCTACGAAGGACGACCTATTCACATTGTCATAGGTACCATGGACGTATGTGTGTGTCACCTTTCTTCATTGAAAATCCGACGAGAAATAAAGAAAAATAAACTAAATAAAAAGATCCCTCTGCCCTGCAACTCTGATCTACATCTACTTCTCGAGCCAAAAAGGGGTGGTGTGGGTGGGACATACGTCCATGGTACCTATGACAATGTGAATAGGTCGTCCTTCGTAGACCATTCAGTAGACCATTGTCTACGGTACCATGTCCGTATGTGGCTCCAGAGGGATCGCCAAAGAGAACTAAACTAAAACAAAACTAAAACTAAAAGAAAACTGAACGAAATGAACAACTAACTAAAGAAAATCTAGCCTAGAGTGCTCATGGACATGTTGTTGGAGGTGGCACTCGACAAACGGTAGTGCTTCTCGAAGACTTTCGGGGACGACCAATTCCCCTGCACCATGATATCAGCCACTGGTACGCCTGCTATAGCCGCGAGCGTAGAACCTAAGGCTCGGAGCTTAGGAGCTTTCTTGTCTCCTAAATCCATCAGCGAAGAAATCCTACTCATGTGGGAGCCAATAGTAGTCGCACGCGCCGGCTGGGTGTGGTCTTTCACAAATCTAATCAAAGGTACAATGCTTCTTGTTGGGTCCTTCGGATGAGGAGAGGTAGTGGAAGGACAAGACAGCCTGTCCAGGTAAGCGGTGTATGCGTCGACAGGGCATAGCTTCTTGTCAAAGTGAGAACCAATGGTCACATGCTTAATGATACGTTGTCCATCACTCTTCTCTTTTGGGAAAACAACAACAAGCTGAAGCTTCCCTAACACAATCTTGGAGAGACTGACATCTACACATCTGATGTCGTCTGGTCTCATGAAGCCACAGACGCCTAAGAGCCAACACAGCTTCCATGTAAGCTCCTCAAAAGGCAACTCCATATTTGCTGATGACTGCCGAAAATGGTCCAAAACAGGTGTGATGTCAAAGTGACCAGACCTGGACTCAACGACACCTTCTTGCTTTCCAGCCTTGAGGAACTGGCGGTAGTATTCATCTGATCGTACTCTCTCTGGGTCACGAAATAGGGCGAGGACAGCCGACTTCATGGTCATCAGCGTGGACCACTTCAAATTGCGAGCGACCCGCACGTAGTGTAGCCAGTTCACTACTGGGATCGCGGGGTTAATCCCTTGTTCGAACGAGCCCTCTTTCAGCCAAGTGACGAATTCAGCTTGATGCTTTTCGTACTCTCGCTTGGTGCTCTTGGATCCTTTGTGAGCACAGATAAACTCAGTCACCGCTGGCGAGAGGCCATCTATGAGCATCCTCGTCCTCTTACTCTCCACGCGGTAAGGCCCCAGTGTGGATTCTTGAGCAGGATGTGCGCGTCGCTTCCTGGTGGAGGGAGAACACATGTTCGTGGAATCGGTAAAGGGGGTTGGGTCGCCATTGCCTGTATCTTCGGGAACCAAATCGCCGATGGCCAAAATGGAGTAATTATGGTCGCTTCCAGGCCTTCCTGGTCTAGCTTCTGCAGGATCCTTGGAAGTAAGTTCCATGGAGGACAGATGTAAAGGTTGCCCAAGTGGCTCCACTTGTGTCTCAGCGCATCGAAGTCCACTGCCAAAGGATGAGGTTTCCATGTCATGAACTGAGGAAGCTGGTTGTTGCTGGGCGATGCAAAGAGGTCTATCCGATGAGGCCCCCACTGCTGGTCTAGACGACGGAAAAATGACGGGTCCAGCCTCCATTCGAGCTGCGCTTGCATCCGGCGTGATGGTGCATCTGCTGGATTGAATACTGAAGGTACATATGTGGTCCTGAGTCTTGTGCCTGTTGCTAGACAATGCTTCCATATTTTGTCCGCCAGGTCCATCAGAGGTTGTGAACGAGTTCCGCCGAACCGGTTGATGTAAGCGATGGTGGTTGTGTTGTCGATTACTAGGTTGAGCATCCTCCCTTGTGTTTGCGGTAGAGTGACTGCGTAGTACACGGTTAGTAACTCTTTTAAATTGATGTGTTGGTGGCGTATGTTTGGTGGCCATAGCCCTGTCCAAGTGCGCTGCCCTATGACGATCCCCCAGCCTTGGTCGGAGGCGTCTGTGTACACGTCCATCTGAGTTGGCGACTGAATCCATGACGTCCCGTTCCACTCCTTGAGTTGGTGTGTCCACCAATCCAGATCGGCTCGAGCTCTGTCGTCCAGTGAGATCGTCGCTTCCCAAGATGACCCCTGATGGCTGAGTGCTCTGTTCTTCAATGCCAGAAGATGCCGCGTCATTAGACGAGCTGGAAATACTGCTGCTGTCGTCGCCATGGCTTTCCCTATGAACGTAGCCAAGTTGCGAACCGTCGTCCATCCCTTGCTGAGCATCTTCGCTGCTTCTCGCCGTATGTCCCTGACCTTGGACTTCGGTACCGAGAGGGTCATGTCGGTGGTGTTGATGGTGAAACCCAGATGATCTAGACATTTCGTTGGCATCAGAGAGGATTTCTCCTTGTTGATGAGGAATCCAAGAGACTTGAGTTTGTCCAGGACAAGATTCGTGTGCTCTTCTGCTTGGGCTTTGGAGTTGGCCATGATCAACAGATCGTCGATGTAAGCTGTCAGCCGTATTCCTCGACGCCTCGCCCATCTCAACACCGGGCGTAGGACCTTCGTGAAGACTAACGGCGACAGTGACATCCCGAAAGGTAGAGTGCGAAACTGATACAGCTGACCCTTCCACTGAAACTGAAGGTAAGGACGAAAATGTGGATGAATCAGCACATGAAGGAAAGCATCTTTGAGATCGATGCTCGTCAAATAATCGTTCTTCTGAAGGGTATTGCATACTACCTGAATCGTCTCCATCTTGAACGAGTCTGTGATGATAAATTGATTGAGAGGACGTAGGTTGAGGACAGGCCGGAGGTCCCCTGTCTTCTTGGGGATAGTAAACAAACGACTCTGGAAACCAGGTCCCGAAGCGTGCTCTATGGCTTTTTTGGCCAGAAGTGCGATCACTTCGTTCTCTATCGCCAGTGTCTCCTCCTTGGATAGATGCGGGGAAAGGGCTCTTGATGTGTGTGTTATTGGAGGTTGTCTGTGGAAGGGAATCTGAAAACCGTTTCCAATCACGGAGCGGACCCACCTGTCGTCCGTGAGGAGCCTCCAAGCCCTCGAGTAGAGGTGCAGACGGCCCCCTACTGGCTCTTGTTGGCGCTGCCGCGTCCCCGTCCACGGCTGCCTCTGTAAAAATACTGTCCCTGCTGGTTGTTATGCATGGGCTCTCCATACCCGTAAGTGAGCTGAGGAGGTGTGGCTTGTTGTGCTTGATGATGATTCGCTGGTGAATAAGGTTGCGATTGTGATGGAAATTGCTGGAACTGTTGCTGCTGGTGGGGGTACATGTTAAAGTAAATACCCCTGCTGCGAGAACCGGAATTGCGACCGGATCCTCTGTTTTGCAAAGCTGTCTTGCGAGGCTTGCTGGCCTCCTGGTACTCCTCAGCAGCTTTAATTCGGGCTGCAATATCATCTTTAGTGATAGTTGCAGTCTTTTCATGATCAGGGGCTGGCTTGAGACCCTTTGCGTACACAAAATTATCCATGCGCAGATCGGTGATTTGGCGTGCTGTAACGGCCAGATGAGATCGCATGACATGCCCAAAATCTGCGACGATCTGCCGTAATGCAGGATCGTGCACTTTGTGAAAGTATTCTGCCAGGAATTCGTCCAAGGGTCGCGTAGCGTGGGCCTGACGTTCCTGTAGTTGGGATAACCACTTGTCCACTCGTTGAAAAGAAGTGGTCTCCTGAGGCCAAGGCAACTCAAGAGAGGGCGCTTTGTACTGCTGATCTGGGTTCTTGGGATAGAGGACGTACTCGGTGAGGATGTTATCGTCGCCAGAGTTGTCCGGGGGACGGAAGAAATGAGAGCCGTCAAGGGAAGGTACAGCCGCTTTGAGGGTATCAGAGAGGACAAGTATCTTGGCCTGTGGGCGATCAATGGTGATGGGGGAAGGGGAAGAGGAGGAAGGGTTGGCCTGCGTAAGGGCAGCCACCTGCTGACGAAGAGTGTTGATTTCATGAAGGAGTGCATTATGAGTGTTGTCGGTAGAATTGTCGCTCATTGGAACGAATAGATAATAGTCTGCAACGGATGAGTTCCAGGAGCGACGAGAAGAAAGATCAGAGTTGCAGGGCAGAGGGATCTTTTTATTTAGTTTATTTTTCTTTATTTCTCGTCGGATTTTCAATGAAGAAAGGTGACACACACATACGGACATGGTACCGTAGACAATGTTTCCCATACCATGCATGTAAACATTCCTGCACAGCCCAGATACACAAGCATGTTCTCACGGCTCCATCCTCATTCACTCCATTCACTTCATTCTTGTGCCAAAAAAAAAAAACCAATATTAAACACATTTGAAAATATGATCATTCGAACAGAAACAAAAAAAACCAATTGACCTTTAGTCGACACGCATTGTAAAAAAGAAAAAAGTAGCAAATGTGCAACAATTTCAGCTGAATGTAGACTGCCAAAGCAACAGTCGCACAAAGGCAGGCAGACGCATGCTTCTAATCTTTCATCATCTCTTCATCCTTCATCTTTCATCCTTCATCCTTCATCCTTCATCACATCAGACAATTCCAATTGCGTTTCTTTTTATTAGTTCAATTCGAATCTTTTGAAGCATACAGCATGTAAGAGACGGGCTAACATGACTGGCGCACAAGAAAACATTTTTTCACATTCACCACTGACAAATAGTCATTCTCTCTCAGAGGCGTGGATAGGATACAATCTACGAGTAAAAAGACAAGCAATAGACCATGTTTGGCAGTATCAATACCCCTTCACGAAATACACTCTCGCCAACACAGGCTCTAAGACTCTTTGACTTGTACATGCAGAGTACTCGCACCATAGACAACGATCGCGTCCTACTGACGGAGTTATGCCTCGATGCTGACTCTGTACTATCTCGTATTCAAAAGTCTTGGAAGAGGTCTTTCGCCTCAATGACTTCAGCCTCTTCAACCTCTTCAGGTTGCAATGAAGATATGGCATTGCGCCAAGGTATTGCCTCAGCCTACTATGAACTTGCTCGCTTATTCGGGCAATTGGGTCACTTAGCTGATGCACAAAGGCGGTACAAGAAAGCAAAGAAATGGGGATACATCCAAAGGAGCAACAATAACAACAACAACAACAACAACAATAACGACAGCAATAACAGCGATACCACCACCAAACAACGAGTCAGCGGATCCAGCAGTAGCAAATTGAGCAAGGTGATGGAAACAGTGCAATTCACACCAGTACAGACCATTGCAACTATATCAAAGGACATATTCAACCATGATGAACCTCCAACAGTCATCAGGTACACCTTACCAGATGTTGATGCAAGTGTGGATGATTGCTACCAGCTTGCATATTGTCTCAGTCTGTGTCCTACTGCTCCTATCCAAACAAATGACCTTAATAAGCACGAGAAAGAGTGGCGGCAGGCTATATCAAGCAATCAAGATGAGCATGATCGATTGCGTAAATTGACATCGGATGTGATTGAACTGCTCATCAGCGATGGAGTCAAGACTGAAGCTGTAGCTGAGGTTGTAACTCTGGCTCCAGTTCTTGACCAAACACAGTTCAGAGCACTGCTAGCGGCTTTGATCAATGGAATCAGTCAAAACATCATGCTGGAGACTCATATGCTAGAAGGATTAGCTCAGTTGATGCATCATGCTCCTCTTGGATATCTCGATTCGGATGACCTTGTCTCAATCCTCACCACTCTCAACTCTCGCTTGCAAAACACACATGGTCAATCTACAGACCATCTCTATCACCTTTCAGCTACAGTCTCACATGTCCTCGATGCGATGGTCAACAACCAGGTCAAGGGTCTGAAGCGGGAACAGCTCCATGAGCCACTTACTACATACCTCAAAGGACTGAAAGAGAGTACAGACCCTCACTTAGTCTATCAAGCAGCTTATGCCTTCCAAGCACTATTGTACATTCCGGACGACGAAACAACAATACAAGCCATGCTTCGACGAACATCAACAGTACTTCGAGGAGTGTTTGGAGTAGTGAGTGCAGTAAAGGGCTTGAACTTGAATATCTTCATGGATGAGATAAGCAACATCCAGAAAGAACTTCCATCAGTGACAAATATCATAGACAATAGTCTGCAGGTGTACAAGGGTAGGGCATTACTCTATGAGAGCGGAGCAACATTCAAAGAGTGTATGGAAGAAGGACTGAGCTTCAGTCACAAGTCAGGATGGTATCCAGCACTTCGAGTAGCTGATGGGCTACTTCAGATAGGCGAACTGACCAAGTTCAAGATTCTTGTGTGTGAAGTATCCTGTCGAAATGAAGTAGCATTCCAATGGGGACTATGTCAAAGACTGGGACAGATAGCAGCAGATACAAAGTGGAGCATGGATATTCGACAAGATGCCATCACATTCCTAGGAGAGATATACAAGAATGATCGGGATTGGGGAGCCCATACACACATTAAGCAGTGGATCATAAATATTCTTAGACAACTATCCTCGCTACCACCAGATGGTTTTCAAGGTATGTATTTGATTCTTGTATGGATGACAACAATCACTACATACTAATCCACATACTCTATACATGTTTTCGCTCCATCATTGTGTTCTCGTCTATTATAGCTGTAGACAGTCTTTTGAATATTCTCAAGGTGGATGGGGATGACAAAAAACGAGAACTATACACCGATTATCTTCATGGCCCATTGATACAGTTCTCCTCTGTTGCTACTCCCTCTCGTCCTGAATCTTCACAATTACTTGATCGTGCACAGAAGAAGCCTGGTGTTGAGAGTAGTCTACGGCAACTAAAGAGACGGCGGATAGATGGGAATAATCAAAGCTTCTATGTTCAGCAGTATGCAAAAGCAAGTCCTCAAGCAAGCGATAACGATCGGTTCTTGTTGATGGACAAAGTGAAAGAGTTCTTGGGTAGCGACCAGAAAGTGATGCTTGTGCAAGGGAATTCAGGAGTAGGCAAATCCACATTCAACTGCACTCTAGAGTGCACACTCTGGGAAACATACCAAAAGAGACATGGCCGGATCCCACTGTTCATCAACCTTCCAGCCATCGACAAGCCAGAGAAGGACCTGGTTGCAAAGCAACTGCGAGACTACGGCTTCGCAGACTCGGAGATTAAGGAGATGAAGATGAATCGGTCATTTGTGTTGATCTGTGATGGATATGATGAGAGCATGCAGACCAACAATCTGTATGCATCCAACCAACTGAATAAACCTGGAGAGTGGAAGTGTCAGATGGTGATCAGTTGTCACAGTGAGTATCTTGGATCGGACTATCGAGATCGGTTCCATCCTATGGACCGCAATCATCGAGCAGATAGTGGAATGTTCCAAGAGGCAGTAATTGTACCATTCTCCGAGGCACAGATTGAAGACTATATCGAACAATATGTCAACTCTATGGATCTACTATGGGGTGTGGAGGACTATAAGGGTGCACTCAAGATGGTCCCTAGCTTACAAGAGCTTGTGAAGAACTCATTCATACTATCGATGTCACTAGAGGTACTCCCACGGATGGTGGATCCAGGACAAGAGATCACCAACAGCAAGATTAAGCGAGTCACACTGTATGACCAGTTTGTTGAGCAATGGCTCGAACGAGGCAAGAAGCGATTAGGCGAGACATTAAGAGCAGAAGATAGAAAGGTGTTCAGAGTGCTGACAGATGAAGGGTTTGCACAGAATGGGATCAAGTATCTGGCGGAGCTGGCTATAGCGATCTATAAGCATCAAAATGGCAATCCAGTGGTGGAGTACTCACCATCCAAGGACAAGGGCACATGGAAAGAAGCGTACTTCAGCAAAGAGAATAGAAGGAACCTATTGCGTGAAGCATCACCACTCACACGTACAGGCAATCAACATCGGTTTCTGCATCGATCTATTCTAGAGTACAGTCTGGTACGAGCGATATTTGAACCACAACCGATGATGAGTAGGTCTGCAAGCGATGGAGGGGCAAAGGCGACTACACTACTCCTCCGACGACAGAGTAACAGTTCGGTGTATAGTTTTGAAGGCATACATATCAAAGAGAGTGAGCAAGGAGTGGATATGGTCAAAGCTGATGAGACATCACCTTTAGTGTGGAGAAGCTTTGTAGATGAGGCATCTATCCTTCAGTTCCTGGAGGACCGTGTCCGTCTTGAGTCGGTGTTCAGAGAGCAGTTGTATAGATATGTAGAACTCTCGAAGAGTGATAGCAAGTGGCGAATAGCAGCAGCGAATGCGATGACAATTTTGATCCGATCAGGCGAGTCATTCATCGGAGCAGACTTACGAGGCATCCAGATTCCAGGAGCCGATATTAGTCATGGTATTTTTGAGTATGCTCAACTACAAGGAGCGGATCTGAGGAAGGTCAACTTACGGAAATGTTGGGTTCGTGAAGCGGACCTGAGTGGAGCAAAGATGGCAGGGAGAATGGCCTCTTATCGAAGCAGGCGATTGGGCGATTGATGGGACATATTCACCCGATGGCAAGACATTCGCTGCGGTTATCGGATTTAATTATTCAACCATTGTGTATGACACATCAACATGGGAGAAACTCATGATTTTAGAAGACAATGTAACCGGTAGTAGGCCCCTATATTCACCAGATAGCAGGCATATCACTTCCCGGCGCTATAATGAGGTTTTAATTTGGGATGCAGCCTCAGGTGTATTGGTTCACAAATTGGTGAGTCATACAGGCTCAGTTAGCTGTGTAGCGTATTCGCCAAGCGGGAAGGATCTTGCCTCAGCTAGCGATGATGGCTCGGTGCGAGTGTGGGACACCCAAACAGGCATTCTCAAATTTATGTTAGAGGGTCATACAGGTGCTGTGTGGACTGTGGCATATTCCCCTGATGGAAAGCATATTGCAACTGGCGGTAGCGACAAGATATTGCGGCTGTGGGATGCGACATCAGGGCAACAGTCGATGTTGCTGATGGACCATGGCTCTGGGATTGTGCAAATTGAGTATTCACCTAATGGACAAGAAATCATAACTCGTTGTTACGAAGATCGTTGGCTGCATGTGTGGGATGTTGGATCTGACCAAAAGAAGTTCAATTTGGAACATATTTATCACGTCAATCGCATACAGTATTCACCTAATGGAAAGTTCGCTGCTTCTTTCACCTTTGACACGGTGTATCAATGGGATATCCCAGCAGGGAAACTCATTCATACTTTTGAAAAAGAATATATTTCTGTCACTGATATAAAGTATTCACCAAATGGAGAAAAGATAGCCGCTTGCTATTCGGACAATGTAATATGCCTTTTGGACGCGAGATCGGGCCAACTCATGAATACCTTCTACGGTCACTCAGGGGAAATAACATGTTTGGAACATTCACCTAACAACCACCAGATTGCGTCCTTCAGTAGAGACAAAACGATACGCTTTTGGGATACTCGACCACAACAACCCAGCCATGACTTACATAGTCATTCAGCAAGAATCGTTGGCGTCAGGAGTTCGCCTGATGAACAGCAAATAGCTTCATGCAGTCGGGACGGAACAGTGCGTTTGTGGGATGCAAGAACAGGACATCCCATCCACGTTTTATATTGCCTCAATGGATATATAAATGACATCAAGTATTCACCTGATGGCCAATTGCTTGCCTCTTGCCATTCTTCTCCACGCGTCTATCTTTGGAGTCCTCGTACAGGACTAGTTGTTCACATTTTGGAGCTACAAGATGAAGGCGCGGATGGCATCAAGGCCTTTGATTTCTTACCTAATGGCCACCAAATTGTCTGTGGTCATGAATCTGGAAGAGTGACTATATGGAACACACAAACAGGAGAGCTCATCCGCATACTATATGGCCACAAAGCAGAAATGAAGAGTGTGATGTTCTCGCCTAATGGCGACCAGATTGCTTCTTATGATAAAAGCGGTAATATCAAAGTCTGGTGTGCTCAATCAGGGGATCTCCAGCATGAAGTGAGTGATGAAGTGAGTGATAAAGCAAGCTATGACTCTTATATCGTATACACGCTTGACAGTCGAAAGATAGTGTTGTATCGCAGCTATGAGCACAAAGGCTTGGCAGTATGGAGTGCAGAAACGGGTGAGCTCTGTTACAAAACAGAGTTTGACAATGATCTAGTGTGCGTAACATTATCGCCATGTAGCCAACAGATGGTTGTTGGGGATAGGAAAGGGCTGGTCAGTGCGGTGGATACGGAAACAGGGTCAGTGTTGTGTGTGTTTAAAGGACACACCAGTCGGATCATTGAGATGGCCTATTCGCCTGATGGAAGATACATTGTCTCAAGCAGTTTTGACATGACAGTACGAGTGTGGGATCCGAAATCAGGCCACTGTTTGATTGCAATCCCATTTGAAGGTGGAGCTGTTAGGACGCTTGTATGGAATGTCTCTGAAGAGGGCCATTATCTGGTAACAGGCTGTCGAGATGGCTCTATTCGGATGTGGCAGATTGTGAAGGAGGAGGATAAATATCAATACCACTTGAAGTGGAGCACCAGGCAAACGACCCTTAATGCAAATAACGCTCGTATTCACTCTGTAGATGGATTGAGTGAAGTCAACAGGAAGCTTCTGGTACAGCGTGGAGCTATAGACGAGCAACCCTCCTCTTTGACTGTAGGGACGCCATCAATAGCATCCGAGCCCAAGAGTGCGTCCAGTCAAGTGAGCCATTCTCAAGAACCATCAACAAAGGCAGATTTAGTGTCAGATTTAGAGGTGGATATAGAGGAAGAAGGTCTGAGGGAAGGAGCACGATTGACAAGGTTGGCAGAAATAAGCCAATCGATCGGAGGATATCGGCTCAAATGCAGAGTGTGCAGCGAATGTAGTATTGCACATATCATTTCATGCGAACCTTGTGAGTCAAGAGTAAAGAGAATGGATAGACAGGATGTCGTTCAGGATATAGAATGATGTGCAAACAACGCCTCTTTACAACAATAGTATAAAAAGAAAGTGGTTCTTGAATAAAATCGGGTAGCTTGAGAAAGATTGTTGTGTTATAGCAGCATGTTTAGTAGCTACAGCTATATATTAGAGGTATGAACAATCCCAGGCCAATGACACAATGTTTCTTCCACGATTCACTTTATTCGGTCATCTCTTGTTCCTTTTTTTAAGTCGTACTTTCATTCATTTTATATTGCTCTGTTTATTTCTCTTTCTCTCTACATTTATCACTCTTTCTCATCTTTTTGTTCGCTTTCTTTCTTCACTTTTTGCTACTCGTAAATCATTTCTCTCTCTCTCTCTCTCTCTCTTCTCTTACAGAATGACGGGTCCTCCATCTCAACTAGTCATTGGGCTGGCCCAGCCTTGAGAATAGTAACCACATCCTGTGATGTGCTTGCAGGGCCAGCTCCCTTTGGGAATAATATTCTCAAACCCATGAATTAATTCGTTCTTGACAAGAATAAACATGGAATGATGGGTGGTGCTAATAGCGTTTCTTTTGGCTTAAACCTCCAAGCTATTCTCTTTTCATTTTCTCTTTTATTATATGCTTATTGTCTTCTAAAGGCTTGACAGGGCCTCCATTTCAGCTGGTCATTGGAATGGTCCAACTCTGAGGATGGTAAATACATCGCGCGGCGTGTTCGCAGAGCCAGCTACCCTTGAGAAATTGCTGCACAGTGTCATTTACTACAACGAACTCTGGCAATGTTCTCAAAACCATGAAATGATCCCATATTGACAAGGATTTAGCATGGCATGATGGGTGGTGCCGATAGTATTACATTCGGCCTAAATCTCCAAGCCATCCTCTTGGTCTTGACATAATTCTTGTTTACTTCATTGATCTTTTTTTAATACCACAGCCAGGGATCTGCAATCTGCCTAAATCTTGAGTATATAATACAAAGACTAATTGTCGATCTTTTTTTTTTAAAAAAAAAGAATCCCGTCCCCCACCTGGTAGTAATTATAGAATATATATATCTATATTTTACTCCAGACACTTGTGGGGAAGTGGATATAGAGGAAGAGAAAGAAGGAAAGGGGCCTATTGGAAACAGTTGTAGCCTCCCCTATCTTTTCTCTCTCTTTCCTTTCTTACTCTCTTGTCTTTCCTTCGCTCTCACTCTGCTCCTGTCTTTTTCTCTTCCTCTTCCTCTTCAGTGGGTCTTTTGACCTTTTCTTTTTTAGAACAGATGGTGTGGGGTATTACACATTTGGTAGACCCTGAATACAAAATTAGAGCTGTTGTTACTGTTGTTACTGTTGTTTAGCGGTTACATTTATATACATGCATGGATCGTTGGAACAAAGAGGAATGACATGGGACAAAAGGAAATTGTCGAGGAACATTCTTGTTACTCCATCATTGAAACAACCCTTTCCTTTTTTCCTTTTTATTCATCTCATAATGGTACCTATGATAATAGCTAGCATTTATACGGACTTTTCATATCTACCATAGCTTTCACTTTGTCTTTTCCTTTCTTTTATAGACCGTAAAGCATTTTCTTAGAGTCGAAAGAATGTAAGATGGGGGAGAAGCGAATGTGACACAGATGTTCGGAATGTTATCTTAAACATTTGATGTACTGAGATTCAAGCCCTATTTCTCTCCCTTGTATAGATGATCAGAAAGGTGGCTGATGCCTCCGTTCCCCCCAAAAAGAAACAGATAAAGCTAGGGTCTAGAGATAAAAAGAGACATAAACCGTCATGATCATTGACATCATCAGTGAACCATACTTCTTCTCAGTCTGCGTCAGAAGATGTACCCATACTCCTTGCCATGTAAGTTCACCTTCAGCAGCTACCCAACGTTCATAATGGTGGTTATAGTCGACTTGGCTCCTGCAGACTGAGATTGGTAACTACTAAACATTTTGCCATAAATACAACAATCTCTCTCAAGCTATCCTGACTTATTCAAGAACCATTTTCTTTTTTGTGGTTTGATTGTAAAGAGGTAATATTCGCACTTTATTCTATATCCTGTACGACTTCATGTCTATCCATCCTTTTTACTCTTGACTCACAAGGTTCGCATGAAATGATATGTGCAATACTACATTCCTTGCACACACTGCATTTGAGCCGATATCCTCCGATCGATTGACTTGTTTCTGTCAACCTTGTCAATCGTGCTCCTTCGTCCAGACCTTCTGGCTCTAAATCTGGCTCTAAACCTGCTTCCGAATCTGCTTTTAGTGATGGTTCTTGATAATGGTCCACTTGAATGGACACACTCCTGGCCTTGAGCGTTATTGATGGCGTCCCTACACTCTTGTACATCCAACGAGGAGGATTGCTCGTCTATAGCTCCATGTTGCATCAAGAGCTTCCTGTTGACTTCACTCAACCCATTTACAGAGTGAATACGAGCGTTGTTTGCATTAAGGGTCGTTTGCCTGGTGCTCCATTTTAGGTGGTAATGATATTCTTCATCCTTCTTCACAATCTGCCACTTCCGAATAGAACCATCCCCACAGCCTGTAACCAGGTAGTGGCCCTCTTCAGAGACATTCCATAGAAGCGTTTGAGCATCACCACCTTCACATGGGATTACAATCAAACAGTGGCCTGATTTCGGATCCCACACTCGCACTGTCATGTCCCAACTGCTTGAGGCAATGTATCTTCCATCAGGCGAATAAGCTATATCAACGATCGACCAGGTGTGTCCTTTAAATACACACAACACTAACCCTGTTTCTGTATCCAACACACTGACCAGCCCTTCCTTACCTGCAACAACCATCTGTTGACTACATGGTGAAAATGCAACGCATTCTACATAATTGTCAAACTGCGCTTCGTAACAGAGCTCACCCGTTTCTGCACTCCATACATGCAAACACTTGCACTCACTGATGTGATACAACACTATCTTTCGACTGTCAGGCGTGTATACGACATAAGAGTTAGAGGTTACTTCATCACTCATTTCATGCTGAAGATCCCCTGTTTGAGCATCCCAGACTTTGATATTACCATGATCACGCGAAGCAATCTGGTCGCCATTAGGTGAGAACGTTACACTCTCAATTTCTGCTTTGTGGCCATATAGTATGCGGATGGGCACTCCTGTTTGTGTGTTCCGTATGATCACTCTTCCAGACCTATGACCACAGACAATTTGGTGGCCATTAGGTAAGAAATCAAAGACTTTGATGTCATCGGCGCCTTCAAATTGTAGCTCCAAAGTGTGAACAACTAGTCCTGTACGAGGATCCCATAGATACACGCGGGGAGAAGAATGGCAAGAGGCAAGCAATTGGCCATCAGGTGAATACCTGATGTCATTTATATATCCATTGAGGCATTGTAAAACGTGAATGGGATGTCCTGTTCTTGCATCCCACATACGCACTGTTCTGTCCCGACTGCATGAAGCTATTTGCTGTCCATCAGGCGAACTCCTGACGCCAACGATTCTTGCTGAATGACTATGTAAGTTATGACTGGATTGTTGCGGTCGAGTATCCCAAAGGCGTATCGTTTTGTCTCTACTGAAGGACGCAATCTGGTGGTTGTTAGGTGAATGTGCCAAACATGTTATTTCCCCTGAGTGGCCGTAGAAGGTATTCATGAGTTGTCCTGATCTCGCATCCCATAGCCATATTGCATCGTTCACATCGTAAGCGGCTATCGCTTCTCCGTTTGGTGAATACTTTAAATCACTGGTAAGAGGACCTTCTTTTACAAGAGTATGAACGACTTCTCCTGTTTGCATATCCCACTGATATACCGTATCAAAGTTGAAACAACCAGCGAGCGAAGCAGCGAACTTCCCATTAGGTGAATACTGTATCCCTTTGGCAAGAGGATCATCATGACCCAAACTAAACTTCTTTTGACCAGATCCAACATCCCACACATGCAGATAGCTATCCAAAAAACAAAGAGCTATGATTTCTTGTCCATTAGGTGAATACACAGCATGTACAATCTCATCCTCATGGTCCGTCAGCAACATCAACTGTTGCCCTGATGTCGCATCCCACAGTCGTAATATCTTGTCGCTACCGCCAGTTGCAATCTGCTTTCCATCAGGTGAATATGCCACACTTCTCACGGATCCAGCATGGCCCTCTAATATAAATTTGAGCATGCCTGTTTGGGTATCCCACACTCGCACTGAGCCATCCTCGCTAGCGGAAGCAAGATCGTTCCCGCTTGGTGAATACGCTACACAGCTGACAGAGCCTGTATGACCCACTAATTGGTGAACCAATACACCTGAGGCTGCATCCCAAATTAAAACTGCAGCTTGATCATTGCCCCAAGAGGCGATATGCCTGCTATCTGGTGAGTATAAAAGCCTGTCGCGAGTTACATTGTCTTCTAAAACCAAGAGTTTCTCCCATGTTGATGTGTCATGCACGGTAATTGAACACATATATGATTCATCTCTGATAACTCCAATAACTGCAGCGAGTGTCTTGCCATCAGGTGAATATGCCCCACCCAATACCTCACCATTTGCTTCAAGAAGTGGCCATTCTCCAAATTGTATTCTTGCCATCTTTGCTCCACTCAGGTCTGCCTCTCGAAGCCAACATCTCTGTAAGTTCACCTTCCTCAAGTCTGCTCCTTGCAGTTGAGCATACTCAAAAATACCATGACTGATATCGGCTCCTGCAATCTGAATGCCTCGTAAGTCTGCTCCGATGAATGACTCGCCTGATCGGACCAAGATCGTCATCGCATTCGCTGCTGCTATCCGCCACTTGCTATCGCTCTTCGAGAGTTCTACATATCCAAACAACTGTTGTCTGAACACCGGCTCAAGACGGACACGGTCCTCCAGGAACTGAAGGATAGATGTCTCATCTACAAAGCTCCTCCATACTAAAGGTGATGCCTCATCGGCTTTGACCATATCCATTTCCTGCTCGCTCTCTTTGGTGTCCATGCATTCAAAACTAAATACCGAATTAATACTCTGTCGACGAGAAGGCGATGTAGTCGCCTTTGCTTCTTCATCGCTCGCAAACGTATTCATCATCGGTTGTGGCTCAAATATCGCTCGTACCAGACTGTACTCTAGAATAGATCGATGCAGAAACCGATGTTGATTGCCTGTACGTGTGAGTGGTGATGCCTCACGCAATAGGTTCCTTCTATTCTCTTTGCTGAAGTACGCTTCTTTCCATGTGCCCTTGTCCTTGGATGGTGAGTACTCCACCACTGGATTGCCATTTTGATGCTTATAGATCGCTATAGCCAGCTCCGCCAGATACTTGATCCCATTCTGTGCAAACCCTTCATCTGTCAGCACTCTGAACACCTTTCTATCTTCTGCTCTTAATGTCTCGCCTAATCGCTTCTTGCCTCGTTCGAGCCATTGCTCAACAAACTGGTCATACAGTGTGACTCGCTTGATCTTGCTGTTGGTGATCTCTTGTCCTGGATCCACCATCCGTGGGAGTACCTCTAGTGACATCGATAGTATGAATGGGTTCTTCACAAGCTCTTGTAAGCTAGGGACCATCTTGAGTGCACCCTTGTAGTCCTCCACACCCCACAATAGATCCATAGAGTTGACATATTGTTCGATATAGTCTTCAATCTGTGCCTCGGAGAATGGTACAATTACTGCCTCTTGGAACATTCCACTATCTGCTCGATGATTGCGGTCCATAGGATGGAACCGATCTCGATAGTCCGATCCAAGATACTCACTGTGACAACTGATCACCATCTGACACTTCCACTCTCCAGGTTTATTCAGTTGGTTGGATGCATACAGATTGTTGGTCTGCATGCTCTCATCATATCCATCACAGATCAACACAAATGACCGATTCATCTTCATCTCCTTAATCTCAGAGTCTGTGAAGCCGTAGTCTCGCAGTTGCTTTGCAACCAGATCCTTCTCTGCTTTGTCGATGGCTGGAATGTTGATAAACAGTGGAATCCGGCCATGTCTCTTTTGGTATGTTACCCAGAGTGTGCACTCCAGAGTGCGGTTGAATGTGGATTTGCCTGCTCCTGAATCTCCTTGCACAAGCATCACTTTCTGGTCGCCGTTTAGGAACTCTTTCACCTTGTCCATCAACAAGAACCGATCGTTATCGCTTGCTTGAGGACTTGCTTTGGCATACTGTTGAACATAGAAGCTTTGGTTATTCCCATCTATCCGTCGTCTCTTTAGTTGCCGTAGACTATCCTCAACACCAGGCTTCTTCTGTGCACGATCAAGCAATTGTGAAGATTCAGCTCGAAAGAGTGTAGCAACAGAGGAGAACTGTATCAATGGCCCATGAAGACAATTGGTGTATAGTTCTTGTTTTTTGTCATCCCCATCCACCTTGAGATCATTCAAAAGACTGTTTGCAGCTGGAATAGGCGAGAATAGGAAGAAAGGGACAATATCATTTATAGAGCATATGAATTAATATATAATCATTAACATCATCGCCACCAAACGTATCCATACAGGAATCAAGTACATACCTTGAAAACCATTTGGTGATAGCGAGGATAGTTGTCTGAGAATATTTATGATCCACTGCTTAATGTGTGTATGGCTTCCCCATTCTCGATCATTCCTGTATATCTCTCCTAGGAATATGATGGCATCTTGTCGAATATCCATGCTCCACTTTACATCAGCTGCTATCTGTCCCAGTCTTTGACATAGTCCCCATTGGAATGCTACCTCGTTTCGACAGGATACTTCACACACAAGAATCTTGAACTTGGTCAGTTCGCCCATCTGAAGTAGCCCATCAGCTACTCGAAGTGCTGGATACCATCCTGACTTGCGACTGAAGCTCAGTCCTTCTTCCATACACTCTCTGAATGTCACTCCGCTCTCATAGAGTGATACTGTTCCTTTGTACACCTCCAGACTCTTATCCATAATATCTGTCACTGATGGAAGTCCTTTCTGGATGTTGCTTATCTCATCCATGAAGCCATTCATATTCATGTCTTTGACTGCACTCACTACTCCAAACACTCCTCGGAGTACTGTTGATGTCCGTCGAAGCATGGCTTGTATTGTTGTTTCGTCGTCCGGAATGTACAATAGAGCTTGGAAAGCATAAGCTGCTTGATAGACTAGATATGGATCTGTACTCTCTTTCAGTCCTTTGAGATATGTAGTAAGTGGCTCATGGAGCTGTTCTCGCTTCAGACCCTTGACTTGGTTGTTGACCATCGCATCAAGGACATGTGAGACTGTAGCTGAAAGGTGATAGAGATGGTCTGTAGATTGACCATGTGTGTTTTGCAAGCGAGAGTTGAGAGTGGTGAGGATTGAGACAAGGTCATCCGAATCGAGATATCCAAGAGGAGCATGATGCATCAACTGAGCTAATCCTTCTAGCATATGAGTCTCCAGCATGATGTTTTGACTGATTCCATTGATCAAAGCTGCAAGCAGTACTCTGAACTGTGTTTGGTCGAGGGCTGGAGCCAGAGTTACAACCTCAGCTACAGCTTCAGCCTTGACTCCATCGCTGATGAACAGTTCAATCACATCCGATGTCAATTTACGCAATCGATCATGCTCATCTTGATTGCTTGATATAGCCTGCCGCCACTCTTTCTCGTGCTTATTAAGGTCATTTGTTTGGATAGGAGCAGTAGGACACAGACTGAGACAATATGCAAGCTGGTAGCAATCATCCACACTTGCATCAACATCTGGTAAGGTGTACCTGATGACTGTTGGAGGTTCATCATGGTTGAATATGTCCTTTGATATAGTTGCAATGGTCTGTACTGGTGTGAATTGCACTGTTTCCATCACCTTGCTCAATTTGCTACTACTGGATCCGTTGACTTGTCGGTTAGCAGTGACATTGTTGCTATTGCTGTCGTTGTTGCTGTTGTTGTTGTTACTTCCTTGGATGTATCCCCATTTCTCTGCTTTCTTGTCTCGCTTCTGTGCATCAGTTGAGTGACCCAATTGCTCAAATAAGCGAGCAAGTTCATAGTAGGCTGAGCCAATACTTTGGTGCAATGCCATGTCTTCATTGGAAGCTGAAGAGGTCGAAGAGGCTGAGGTCATCGAAGCAAAGGACTTCTTCCAAGACTTCTGAATACGAGACAGTACAGAGTCAGCATCGAGGCATAGCTCCGTCAGTAGGATGCGATCGTCATCTATGGTGCGAGTACCTTGCATGTACAAGTCAAAGAGTCTCAGAGCCTGTGCTGGTGAGAGAGTGTTTCGTGAAAGGGAATTGATGCTGCCAAACATGGTCTATTGCTTGTCTTTTTACTCGAATATTGGATCCTATTCACGCCTCTGAGAGAAGAAAAGTTATTTAAAAGAGTGTTTGTCAGCGGTGAGTGTGAAAAAATATTTTTTTGCGTGCTCCAGTCATGTTTGCCTGTCTCTTACGTGCAAAAGATTCGAGATTCGAGATCCGAACTACTAAAATGAAATGCAAGGGAGATTGTCTGATGTGTGGAAGATGAAGGATGAAGGATGAAGGATAAAAGATAAAAGATGAGGAAGGACGAAGGATGATGGAATATTTGAAGCATGCATCTCATTGCCTTTGCGGCACTGTTGCCTTGGTGTTTTACTCATTCAACTAATTGTTGCACATTTGCTACATTTTCCCTCGTTTTCTTTTTTACAATGCGCGTCGACTCAAGGTCAATTGGTTTTTGTCATTTTTGCTCGGGTGATCATTTTTTAAATTGTGTTTAAAATTGTTGTTTTAGCACAAGAATGAAGTAAATGGAGTGAATGAGGATGAACCGCGAGATCATGCTTGTGCGTCTGGACTGTGCAAGAATGTTTATGAAAGATTGAATAGTGTTCGCACAGTGATCACTTACCTGAAATATTTAGCTTTTGTTGTTGACAGCAAAGCAAGCTTGACTCATTGCGCCTGAGCTCAGTGTTGGTAAAAATGTGTATGTGGACATGAATGTGTGCGCTTGTGCCATGGTCCTCATTCACTGATGTCTTTTTTAAATGGATGTCTCCACTCTGTCAAACCATTTTACCGGTGCAACTCACGCTCCAGCTGCTTATTGACCCAGGCTGGTCCTCTGCTCTTGAAGATTGAATAACTATTCTCACCCACCAACCAATGGCCGTGTAAAGATATTTGGTAGACACGATACACCCTCCTTCATCCATCTTAGCAAAAGGCTCGTAAATGTCAGCACGAAGGTTTGATCATGGCCTCTTCGCAGCAAATATTAATCGTCTCTCTTTTTTTCATGAAGAAGAGTAGCAATGTTATCGGCATGCGAAACGATTCCAAGAATTCACTCAAAATGTTATAAAAAAAGGAAATTAGTAAGAGTCAATGGAGATGCAATGGTTGACATGATGTATACTCCATTGAAAACAGGCAACTTTAATTAAGCACAGCCACAGTTGGCTGTGCTAATCAAAACGCACTCTCTTTTATTTTCCTTCTTGGAAGCTCAAATCATCCTTTTTTTTTTTTGAATGAAAGAGGGAGAGATACGCGTTTACTGTAATTTTTACTTTTTTACTTTTTATCTTGTTCATTTTTATATGACTTAGTCCCCCATTTTTTTTTTTTTTTTTTTTTTTTGCAACTGGGGCCCTGAAATTACAACAGAGTTGATATTGTGCGTTGCCGTAGTCAGGGTGGAGACAAGCGCCATCGATGTTTTTGCTTGAACAAAATTCCCACTGTTCGTTTACTTTTTTCCTACCAGAGAACTCTTTCTGTCCTTGTCCCCTCTGTTTTTCGCTTCTCCCTACTTTTTTTTTTTTTTTTTTCCTGTGGTCGCTTTCTTCCTTTCTTTGTATGTTCTTTCCATGTTGCAAAACCGAAATGAAGAAGGGAAAGCGTGGAAAAGACTGAATCGAGTAGCCATTCTGATCGTTCTTATTTGCCACTGTATAACCCCCTCTCTTATTTTTTTGTTCCCTCCGCAGCAAGGTGTAACCTAATCCACCCCGCTCGTTATTTTTTATTTTTTTTTTTTCACTCCATGCCACTTTTTTTTCTGCACTTGACTTTGCTGTCCACACTTCCCTCACTTTATATCACTCACTGTTCAGCCATAGTCCAACGAGTGATAGCTTTGGGCCATTGCCTGTTCAGGCAGGCCCGAATACCAATTATCCGAATGAACGGTTCCTCTCGTACAATATTCAATTACTATTGCAACAACATTTCATCATTAAACCCGGCTCACGTTCCCTATTGATGGGTGAACAATCCAACGCTTACTGAATTCTGCTTCAGTATGATAGGAAGAGCCGACATCGAAGGATCAAAAACCAACGTCGCTATGAACGCTTGGCTGCCACAAGCCAATTATTATAGCCTCTAATAGTTTTTCTTTAAATCTCAGCCAAAATTTACTATATGCCATTCTAGGTGTATTTCCTAGAGGATTTTAAAAGTTGTTTGTTTTTGATTTTTTGAGATGTACTTTTTTTGTTTGGCGCAGCTGAATGTCATCCGCTGATCCTTTTTTGAATTTCTTTAGTTTATCGAGGAAGTTTACAGGACGACTGGGAGAGACGTCTGCAGAGTTGTTGTCGTCCACATTACCGATTACTCGTTTTAGCCCATCCTTGCCGACCTCTGGATCTGGATCAGGCCGCATGGCTTTGAAACTGATTACATCAGCTGGGTAGACTATTACCATATTAATATATACACCAGAAGGATATAAATCCTTCAGACTTGGTGGCTCAGATGCAATTGCTACTTGCTGTTTATCCTGTTCTTGATGGAGTTCCTTGCTGATTTTTCCCTGGACAGCACCACCTTTTGGAAGTATTTGACGTAGTTTCAACAAAAGAAAAAGAAAATGCATCAGAGGGATATATTGAGGCGAGTGGAATCAAACGTACGTGTATATAAATTAAGGTCATGTACTTGCACGAAAACAGGAGTTGGCATGTCCTCTCCAGTGATGCGAATGGAAAAAATAATATCTGGACCGGAGACGTGAGACGACGAGAAATAAAATGGAGGAATGAGTTTATTTCCTTACATTGAGTTGCCTTTGACATGTGCCTTCATGAATCCATGAGTTGTGATATCCTTATATGTGGTTACAAGCCGATTCAATTTATTGCATCCTATTATAACAAAGTTGCCATTGAGTTGATCGGGAATACTATTATCGGTAAGCAACGGCCAAGAAGTCAGAGGTCGATTTTTGAATGTTTCGATGAAAACTGGCGGCATCATGGTCTACCCACATGTTTCCGTGTACTGATGGACTGTTTGATGTCAGCATTGCTCGCTCTGCAGCCTTGATGAATAAAGAACCTTTTTCCATGAAGTAATTTTTAGCAGCGAGCAAAGCAAAGGGCTATTCCAAGTGGTTCTTGCCTTGTTTCTCAGAACCTTTATACGGTCAAGCGCTACCTCAGCTAACTGTGGATCATCCTCAAGAATACACCCGGTTTTACCAAGTAGATACCAGCGGAAAAAGAAGAACCCAAGTGTTTTCCAATTGAAGAACATGATTTGGATTGCTCGGTATGTTTGGGGACCTTAAACACAACGCGGATCGATTCTCCGCAGAGATTGCCGCGACGTTCTTTATCCTTCCATGATGTTAGCATTGATTCGGTGTTACCGATGATCTTTTCCCACTCTTTTGGTTTGTTAGTCGAAATGATGTCTTCCATTGCAGTCACCGCGGGTCTGTGGGATCGAAAGACAGTAACCGAAAATCATGAGACGAGCAAGAAATAGCAATTTAGTCAAATCACTTAATCATTCTTTTCGATCATCATCGCTTCTTTCTCCTTCGATCATTATCGCTTCTTTCTCCTTCGATCATTATCGCTTCTTTCTCCTTCGATCATTATCGCTTCGTTTCTTCCTCTTTTGATCATCATCACTTCTTCCGCTCTCGATCATTGCCTTGTTTCATCACCCGCATTAATCTCTCATTATTATCTTACCTCACTTCTACACCCGCTTTTTTTTTTATCTATATAAACGCATGCTTCCTCCTCATTTATCGCATTCTACTCTCTATTTTTTAAGCACATAACTCCTCAACCACTTTCCTATTTCTTTCATGCTTCAGGATGGAGGCCTGAATGAGGTTAAGTCAGGGATCAGGAGGTTCCCTTCTGAATTGCGGTACAACGAAGTTGCAGGCATTGAATCTGAGGAAATGAAGTCGTTCTTCAGTAATCATGCAGTCAATCTACTTTCAGAGTTTCAAAGCCAAGGCGATAAGAAGAAGGATACAACGTTGATAAAAGATGCTCGGTATGTATAATACATTGCCTATCAACTTTTGTTATGTTGGTATAGCCCAATTATATCCTTGATAATAAAGTGTTTTGATATACATAGGGTTTGTGCACAAAATAACAATACTCTTTATTCCTATGTGTTTCCTACTTTTAGAGTAGCGATAAGCTGCGTATTCAACACTATATCAGAAAGAGCATGGGTGAAAATGACGTCCCTGCGACAAGACAGTGATACCCTGCAGATCGTAAGCATGTTTTGTTCCCCCACTCCTGTTGTTGATTTTGTTTCCCCCCACTCACTTCCTCTTTAATTTCGCTTCCTTTGAAATCATTCCCCTTGATCCTATTTATCTTCTTCTCAAAATGATACCTCACTTACTTTACTCTTTCATGTTTAATGATTTAACCTGTTTATCAAGAATGGATTCCGAGGGACCTACGTCGTTGAAATGTCAGGAATGCCCTAAAGCATTCCTCAACAAGATCTACTGTCAAAAGAAAAAGCTCATATTCACGTATGGCTTTGTCAAAAACAAAGAAGGTTACTTTAAGTATCGATTTGAATTTGCGCCTAGAAATCCATCAGCAGCCGCCAAGCAATACAATCAGCTTATGGACCTTTTTCGGAACTCTGGATCGACAGCTCACCTTGAGTACGCCTCCATCAATAAAATAAAGATGACCAAAAGATGGGTTATGGATGATCTATATTCAGTAGTACATACCGATTTTTTTTGCCATTCTTTGGATGCATGTCACGGAAAAGGCGACCGACTATTATACAATTCCCCTTCCACAGCTGTAAAGTATCCAAACTCACCATCCCTCTTCACAAAGCCTGTCGTACAGACCATCTGGTCTCTATGGTTCCTAAGAACGCGGATATGCGTATATGGAGTACTCAGGCACTCTGAGAGCATTGCAGGGATGGAACCCATGAATGCATATTAATATCAATTTCACCCTCGTCCCGAGCGCCCTTTTTTTTGATGAAGTGATACTAGACATTCATAAACAAAGATAAGAGTTGACATTCATAAATAAATATGCAAGTGATACTAACACAAGGATCGGCACTCATAAATAAGATGCAAGTGATACTAACGCAAAAACCGAGCCGCACATGTCCTTACAAGGCAAAGCATTAAAGTTTTCTAACGAAGCAAGAGCAGGTCGTGATAAAGCCATGGTCTCCGGCTCGTCTTTTTTTATTTTCTTAAATTCTTACTTTCTTGAGTTTTGGGGAGGAGGGTGGAGTGGTCAAAGTTTGAGCATACTTGTATTGATCGGTGTTTCTTACATTGAGGTTATATATCAGTTCTACAAGGCCTTCAACCAAATCCCTCATATACTCTCGTATCTCTAAGGAAGTAATCAGTAACTTCTTTACCTTTCTGAAAGATTTGTCATCAAGTTGTCGTGGCATCGATTGTGGCGTTTCTCGATGAAGATACATGAAACGCCCTCCAAAGTGCTTCAAAGTTATGAATTGAATTCTTAATCCAGAGACAAGGAACCCAAACACCTCAACTTTTTCACGAGCTGTCTGTTGTTGAATACCATTTAAACAGGTCTCAGTACATGCATAATCATGCATATCTTTCAGTGACTTGGCAGTTTTCAATCCATCAGATAGGACCTTCGTTCCATAGGATCCTTCATCTTTTTTGCCTCCTTCAACAGCTCCGATCTCGAGGAGTGAGGCTTCTTTGCAATAAAAGATTGCATCAACCTTGTGGCCACTCGATTGTCGGTCATTTAGAGTGCGTGTAGCGTTTTTTCTGCAGGCGGATGCAAGAGATGAGACCTCACCTTCCTTGATCTTGAATAATCCGCTGTTCTTGATAAGGGCTCGGAAAAAAGCACCTCATAGTTTGAAGTAATCTCTTTCTGACAATGATCGCTCCAATTCAAAGCAGGATCCGTTATCTTCATAGAAGTTGTAAATTGAAGTCATGAAATCAAATATCATTTTGTTGAATGCAATGAGCTCTTTTTCTTCCACGCCTTCAATTGATGCGATCTTGATATCAGCTCCATTGCGAGTTGCTTCGTAAATTGATTGCACAGTTTCGTATCCAAGAACGATGTCGGTCTTCCATTTTGGAATGTCGTATCTTTTTGGATTGATCTGCTCGATGGCGCTGCTGCATTACTCCAATGTCTTGTTCCTTTGAAAATAATCGCAATAAGTCGTCTTGAGAGTCCCATACAAAGGAGTGAGTACAATGCTGCTTTCTTAAAGTTCTACCATACTCGCGTATGGCTTTGTCAAAAACAATTCCACTCGGCAGGTCCATAGAGGGTCCTTCATATGATTCGTAGTTATTATTAAATGCCTCCAACATAGCGTCAAGTGTGGATGAGGAAAGCGTTGATGCGGTTACAGCACTCGTGGCACTCAAAATGCTGGTATCGGTATCACTGGCCATCTGATCTCCATCTAATTAAGTTATTATCTGTATTAGTTTCTATTATTCATGTCAACTTCTAAACTTCTCATTTCCGATATTATTTTTATATATATTACCAGCAGGTACTGAACATAGATCCATAACCCATCTTTTGGTCATCTTCATTTTGTTGATGGAGGCGTACTCAAGGTGAGCTGTCGATCCAGAGTTCCGAAAAAGGTCCATAAGCTGATTGTATTGCTTGGCGGCTGCTGATGGATTTCTAGACGCAAACTCAAATCGATACTTAAAGTAACCTTCTTTGGTCCAATCTTCATAATCAATGAAGTATTTCGACCCTGGATAGCGTCTCATGGCTTCATGCAATTTTTCAAGTTTCAGTTGCTGAGTCCGAATCTAAGATTTATTGAAAGTAATGGTTAGTAAATTGAATAGCATGACATTACCATGCAATGTGAGTTGCGCTTGACACTACACAGATCACGGATTTTGAGTGAGGACCGTTACACGCTCCACCCGCGGTCGAGATAATGAGCCCACATTGTCACCCACGCAACCTGGCACAAAGCGCAACATGTCACCCCCCATTAAGCTCGAACATCCTGCCAAACTATCTACTCTACTGCATCGAAATGCACCATTACCTTTTGAGACTCATCATTTAATAGTGAATCAGACATGAGAAGGGAATGATGGATGGATAGAAGGATATAATGGATACTTGATGTAGGGCGAGAGTGATACAAGAGTAAAATAAATTTTTTAGAGAAAAATAATTAATCTATTTGACAACCCTGGCTTTTTTAGAAAAAAAGAAAAGATAAAAGAGAACAACTATAGGTGATGAATGGTGCATATCGCAGGGTGAGTGTGTTTATGTGAAGATTCTTTTTCGCAAATGAAATGTAAAAAGAAAAGAGAGTTGAGTGTGTGTGTGTGAAAAAGAGAGGTATTTGTGCAAAAAAAAGACGTATGACTGACTTGTTGCCCCTCCCTCGCAGCATACACACATACACTTTCAGTTACAATCACCCTCTGAACGCGTTATCTCTTTACATTTTAAATACTTACTTTATACTCATTCGTTTAATATTACAATCCATTTTACCAACTGAACTATTCTCAAAAAGGGTTAACGGCCGAGTTGCTTGCCGAAATTTTGCCAGCAGGTCACATTCTGTCCAATCCTGATCTTAAATAACAAATGGAAATAGACCTTTCTTTATCCCTTTCACTCCAATCATGATTTTCAAAAGTTGTTTCATGCATCAATATAGATCGCAGTAGAGAACTGAAAACCTTTTTTTTTTTTTTTTTTTTTTGATGACAGAATGAAAGCCTTGGTTGGTTCTTGTCAGGCAGAACTTTACTCATATGAGCACTCGCGCAGTATCTACTCAATAGAGCGGCGTGAATTTATGATAAATGGTGACATCAAAGGTGGCAACGGTCAAGTCAGTTCACTCGTGTTCAGCTTGCAGCCGTCCGCTGAACACAGCTGTGCCATCAAAGCAGAAAGAATGAGCGTTGATAGACTAATGCCACAGAATTATTTGTATTTCCGCCATGACGCCCTCGGTCAGATGTTCGCTATTTTCTGGTTGGTCAAAACATTTACACGGCAGAAAAGGGAAGCAGACATTGTCCACCTTGGTAAAATTAACCTTTTAATGAGTATGCAAAGAGCTATTGAGTCAAATATAATGAGTAGTACAAAATAGTGCATTGTATAGACATATAAGAAAAAAAAAGGAAAAATAAAAAGGAAAAAAAAAAGGAAAAGAAAAAAAAAAGGAAAAGAAAAAAGAAAAAGAAAACGGCATAGCGGAAATTGAAAATCGATAATAAGCGCACCTGTGATATCATTTGTCAATTTTCATATGCTTACAAGGTGGAGAAAGCGAGTGTTAATATGCCTGTGCTCTGAATCTCGTCCATTTACTTTAGCTCGCTGTCTAAATAGATATTTCTTTCTTTGTTGCACCACCTTAGCATGCAGAGAGAGCAATGTGGCTCGTGCTCTGATTGCAGCCTAATATTGTTGTTTATATGATCTTGCAGATCTTGAAGACGGAAGACGGAATGTTAGCAGTGCTTTTCCCCACCTCCACCCATGAGTGCTTTCTCTTTTCCCTCTTGTATGCATATGAAAAATGACGGATGATATCATGTATTGCGCATATTATCCATTTTCAAATTCCGCTACGCCGCTTTTTTTTCTTTTTTTCTTTTTTTCCTTTTTTTTGGCCGCTCTAGAGCTCTAGAGCGTACAAAAAGCAAGATGCTTGATATATTCATTATTCAGTCAATACTCTGAAATCGCAAATTGGTTTCACTTATCATTTTTCCTGCGCGACTTCAAAAACCACTCATCATTCATCCATTCGTCCTTTACACGCGAGTGCTTTCGATATAAAATAGACTTTTTTTTTCTTTTCTTTTCTTTTCTTTTCTTTCTTTCCCTTTTTCTCTTCTCTTCCAGTTCAGCCTCATCGACCAACATGAAAGGTAAGCAACACTCCACAAATATTCACCCTTACTAAAGTCCTAACTCTCTCACCTTATGCTGCACTGTACTTGTTCTGACTTTTCATTCCCTGTCTATCTCTCTTTCTCTCTCTTTCACACCACTGTTAGACCACAAATGATACAAACTTCTAGCCAGATACAGAGCAGAGCTAGGAAACACTCTGAACAACTCAACAGCAAACTACAGACCAGAAAAAGCAAAAAAAGCCTCACCTGGTCATTCACAGAAGAGCCCTCGCCGCTGTCATCAAGTAAGTATATAGATTATGTATGCCTTCGCTTTGTCTTGCTTGTGATTGTCCCTACCATCAAATAAGCTTAGCATACTTACAAAGTTATCTTCGTTCTTTTTTTTCGTCTTCCTCCTTCTAGCTGTAATAGGGGCCACTAGCCCTAGGCTCATGGCGACGATTGTCCCAAAGACTGCAATGGGCCCATGCAGTGCTTATCGAAATGGGGCGAAAGCGGAGCTGTAAGTACAATTTCTTTTAGAGTACATGTCGTGACTTTCTGTCTGTACTCTGCTGTGCTCTGATTACCAAATATTCTAACCACGCGTGTTTTTTTTTGTCTTCTTCCCTTAAAGGCTCATCCGCTTGGGCTCTAGCCCGCCGGGCCCTCCATCGGGCCATCCTCCCGCCTGCCCGTCGATCCCCTTCGCAGACCCCTCCGTCAAGCCCTCGCAACTCCTTGAAGGGGGATCATTGTAGTAGCTCTAGAGAGCCTCTAGCCTCTGGACCTTACTTTGATCCGAGTGCCCTTGGGGATTTCGCATAGGTAACAGATGACACACAGTTGTGGTCGTCTAAGTATGGTAAGTCAGTAACAGTGGCCTGTTTACTAGGCCTATAGAGCTCAAGTCTCGGCCCTCAAGGAGGTCCCCCCTCCAGCAGGATCAGGATCAGGACCAGGATCAGGATCAGGTGTTATCAAGGCCTGATAACACCTCAGGTAAGTATACATGCGCATACATAGCAAGGAGCATATTAACTTGATTCTACCATTGCTTTTGTTCTCTCTGTTTAGGTGGGATCTTGGCAACTCGGAGCTCTATAGTGTTTAGTAAATAGTTCATTGTTACTGACACCATACTTAGATCACCCCAATTAGCGAAGCTGCACCAGGCGCCTGGCTGTAGTGTGTAGTGCATGGCGTAGAGGCGTCATGTTGTGTGACCTGTTACCTGCCGTCTGAACCAAAGGTACTCTGGTCATAGTAGGGCTTCATAGGCTAGTCGTTCGATAGACTATTGCAATGAGACCTCTGCTTGGAGAAGCGAGAGCAAGGGTCATAAGGGGAGTAGAGGGCCTTGAGGCATAAAACTAGATCGAAGAGCGCCATGCTTCGAATGCGGCTTGGAGCGCAGGGCCAACAGAAAGCAGACAGCAGCCGAGGGCCGAAAGCCAATAGTCAAGAGCCAGCAGTCAGCAGTCAACACCCAACATCCAATAGCAGAAAAAAAAAAAAAAGAAGCAAATAACCAAAACACAAAACAAAGAACACAAAACAAAGAACAAAAAAAAAAAGATAAAAAAAAAGATAAAAACCGAAACACAGAGTAAAGAACAAAAAAGATGAGGAAAAGAAAAAAAGAAATAACTCAAAAAAAAACACTCAAAGTCAAAGGCAGCCTCAGCCAAAGCTATAACAGGCAATGGGACTTTTGCTTGGAGAAGCGAGGCCTACGGTCCATGGAGGAAAGCAGAAGGCCTGGGAAAGAGCATCAGACCGAGGTAGAGCGCCTGGAGAAATAGCCTCAGAGCTAATAACCAACAGCCAACAGCCAACAGCCAACAGCCAACAGCCAACAGCCAACAGTTAACAGCCAACGGTCATATAAAAACCCCAAAAAAACCAAAAAAAAAAAAAAAAACCAAAAAAAAAAAAAAACTTCAAATGAAAATAAAAAAAAAAAATAAAAACTTCAAAAGAAAAAAAAAAAAAAAAAAAAAAAAAAAAAACCCCGAAGCCAGAAGCCAGAAGCCAGAAGCCAGAAGCCAAAGTCAGAAGCCAGAATCCAAAAGTCAAATGCCAGAAGCCAAATGCCAGAAGTCGGAAGTCAAAAGATCGAAGCCAGAAGCCAAAAGTCAGAAGCCAGAACCCAGAAGCCAAATGCCAGAACCCAGAACCCAGAAGTCAAAAGCCAGAAGCCAGGAACCCAAAAGTCAGAAACCAAAAATTAGCAGATAGCAGTCACATCACTGCAAAAAAAAAAAAAAAAAAAAAAAGCCAACCAGCTCACTCCACTCAACCAAAAGAAACCTCATTGAAAACCAGCCAAGGCCCAAAGTCGGTAGACGGTTGGCTCAGCCATAGCAGCTAGAGACTGCCTCAGCAAAATTAAAGACAGAAAACCTTAGTCAAAGCAATCGAAGGCAGCCAGGCAACCACAATTAATCAAACACAGTTTGCTGCAATCAAGGAAATCAAAGACTACCAAAGCCAAAGTCGACCAAGGGCAACCTATAAGAGTCCCGATAATCAAAGGCAGTCAACCAAGGGAAGCTAACCCAAAGCCAGGCCACTAGGGCCAGTCAACCAAGGTTTCCAAGGCCAGTTAGCCAAGGCGCCATCAAAGAATATGCTAAAAAGCAACATCAAAAGAATCCAAGCCGACTAGGAAATGTTCGGTTCATGCAAACGTACCATGGGCATCGCCACTCTTGGGCCAGGATGCAGCTTGGAAACCACAGCATAGTAAACAATTAACAATAAATATTAAAAGGCAAGATCAGACACAATGATCTTTGTCTTTTGTCTGAAAATGTGATGGATCTATGACTATTGTGAATGCGAAATAGGAATAGAATGTTGGTAGCGATAATCAATAGTAAAGCCAATGGATTAAGCTGTGCCAGCTATCGGTAGCAAGCTACTCGGTAATATATAGCTGGCTATATACTTACATTCACTCATCCACGGCCTTGAAGAGCAACCCAATCAAGCACATGAATACCTTAGTGGAGTTGTGGACGTGTATTGTTACAGGCGCTTACCGTGTTACAGTGCGTTCACATTTGCACTGTCTGTGCCCTCATTGACTACAGCAGTTAGTAAAGGAGACCATCTTCTTTATCCTCTTCTTCTATTCTCTTTCTTCACTCTTAACAAGAGATGGGATAGACTATGTGGGAATTATACTTTGGCAGATTGCCGTTTTTCCAGAGTTTGATAGAAGATAGCACATGACAATCCTCAAGATACCTCTGCGCCTTTTAATTTTAATTTCTATATTTTCATGCAAGACAATATGGAATATGTAGATTAATGATTAGATTTTATAACTTCTTTGTTTGAAGGCGAAATAAAGTATCAACGTTTATGTATCGACCAATAAAAGGCATCCAACCGTGTCGAGGGAATGACGTGTTGTATCTCCTTGGCGTTCCGAAAGTTAAAAAAAAGGAAAAGTCTGTTCGAACAAAAATTGCTAAAGCACAGTTCCCACGATATACACAAACGACATGGCATACACGTGAGTATCAACAGTATCAACATTTCCATGAGCAACGCTGCTTTATGAGCCCTCTTTAGTGCTATACCATGCTGCCTTGGCCATCTTTTGTCCACTTGGTATTTCTCCACATTATTGTTTCACTGTCATCAAAGAGAGTGCTATATAAAAGAAAGGGCAAAATTAGGGATAAATAATAAAAATGTACATGAAGGATAATACCGCCGCCTCGCACCATGACTGTATGGACATGACTAATATTGATGTGTGGCTGTTTGCTCTCAGAGACAGGTTGCCATCATTCATGTGGCATCTGGAAGTAAAAAAGGTCAATTTTATCGAGATGGACAATGTGTCCCTTGTCTGCCGTGTGAATATTCAGATTCAAAATGGACTCTGACCAACCAGAAAAAAGAGTGTTCAAACGAACATCTGACTGAAGGTGTCATGGTGGAAAAATAAATGACATTGCGGCGTTCCCCTCTGAACGCGTTATCTCTTTAGATTTTCAATACTTACTTTATCTCATTCGTTTAATATTACAACCTACCCACCCACAATGACTTTCTTTATTGCTGGAGAATGATAGTTATCAGTATTTATTATTATTTAACATTTGGCAGCAGGATGCTCAGTTTCCTTTGCGTCGCTGTAAAATATCGTATCGACAACACAAATGGAAACACAAAGTATAAAAAATCGATAGCTATAAAGGAAATAAAAATATGCTATACCAACTGAGCTATTCTCAAAAAGGGTCAACAGCCGAGTCGTTTGCCGAGATTTAGGCAGCAGGTCACAGTCTGTCCAATCCTGATCCTAAAAAACAAATGGAAATAGACCTTACTTTACCCCTTTCACTCCAATCATGGTTTTCAAAAGCTGTTTTCATGCATCAATATAAGCCGCAGTAGAGAACTCTTTAATCTTATTTGTTGAGGGCAAAAAAATGAAAGCCTTTCATTTTGGATGACCGAATGAAAGCCCTGGTTGGTTTTTGTCATGCAGAACTTTGCTCACATGAGCACTCGCGCAGTATCTACTCAATAGAGCGGCGTGAATTTATGATAAACGATGACATCAAAGGTGGCAACGGTCAAGTCAGTTCACTCGTGTTCAGCTTGCAGTCGTCCGCTGAACACAGCTGTGTCAGCAAAGCAGAAAGAATGAACGTTGATAGTCTGGTTGTAACTGAAAGTGTATGTGTGTATGCTGTGAGAGAGGGGCAACAAGTCAGTCATACGTCTTTTTTTTTGTATAAATACCTCTCCTTTTCACACATACACACTCAACTCTCTTTTCTTTTTACATTTCATTTGCAGAAAAGAATCTTCACATAAACACACTCTATTCATATCTCATATCTCTTTTTTCCCATTGAATAAACACCGCCCTGCATCACCTATAGTCACTCTCTTTTATTTTATTTTTTTTAAAAAGCCCTTGTCCCCATAATCAGTTCAGCTTTTAACAGTACCCACTTATCAGCACGACTCAGCAGCGAGTCAACTATCGATTCACAAATATAAGGTAACTACATGTAATAAGCATAACAACACCGTTTCCGAGATGTGATGTTACCAACTTTGCCACCACTTTACATCATTGTGCAATTCTTTTTTTCTCTAATGTTACCGAGAAGAAAAGTACAGGGTGTTGAAGTTATCATATTGAAATCTAAAGCCTAAAGGCTTTGGGAGCCTCAAGACGCGTGTCATTGAAAACTGAAATAAAGAAAATCTAACTTTTGTTTAATTCTATTGGCATTTCCATAGCATCTGTCACCTCTATCAAAAGAGTCGCTATTGACCTATTGTTTGGGTTTATGTTCATCACAAGGCTCATGCCCCTGCAACACACCCTAGCAGAGCAACTGTAGCAATGAGCGGCGAGGACCATATTCCGGCAGAGGGAGCCAAGACTCCGTCGCGTAAAACTAAGACTAAATCACACAGTAAGTTTGTTTACATCTTTTTATTTCCTTTTGTGATGTCCATAATAGGAAATGTACCGTTCGATACCATTTAGTTATCCAGTATTCCAATGCTCACCCATAGAGTACTCATTCTTTTTATTTATTATTACTCTTTTCGGTGATTATTAAAATGGTTTGTGGTGATTCAGCTGGCACTCCAGTCCAGCAGCGACGTAGCGATAGAATTCGCACGAAGATGGCTGCAATTGTTAAAGATGGTAAGCATTATATATATATAGATACACTGAAAGAAATTCACGATAGACAATAGACTGACGTTAATGTTTTTCTTTTCTTTTTTTTTTTTTTCTTTAATAAAGTGGGGGACTCAATCACACCCCCACATAGGTCTTATATTCACTCCAAGTTCCCATCACATATGGGACTTCTCGGTACCTCTGCGTCTCCGAGAGGAGTCGAATTAGACCAATATAAAAGAAGGCTTCAGTTTAAGAGCGGTACGCGAAGCAACCTGACGCTGACAGACGCATATAGGAACTTTGAAAGGGATGTCAAAGTCCAAGAGTTCCATGCGGATCAGCGGGGCAAACGCAACAGTGCCCATTTAAAAAACCGTGGTTGTAAGTTATCTATCTATTTGTTTTCTTCAATTCTATTTATTTATTTATTTATTTATTTATTTATTTATTTATTTATTTATTTATTTATTTATTTGGAGAATGGAAGAGAAATGGGTATTAACTGTATATCTAATCTCATTTTGTAAATGATAATAATATTATTCCAAAAGTGGTCGTGGCTGCTGGCTCCAAAGCCCGACAAACCAGCGTAACCGCTACGCAAACTGAAGCCGGGCCAGCCAAAGTACAGGCTGCTCCACACCATACTTTGCGACCAGGTGTGGGGCAGGGCTCTGTACTAGAGTCGAATCCAGAGGTGGGCACCCTGGCCGAAACCACCCTGGAGAGACGCAGGAGGCAATATAACCAAATCAGGTCCCGCCATATTGCCTCCAATTATACCAGTTGGGAAGAGCGGGACCAACACTGGCGAGCCAAAAGATTAGCAAGCTACAAAGCTTTATCTAAGGCCGCCAGAGAGACCGCAGTGTTCAAGAAGCGAAACTGTAAGCAGTTTTAAAAGACGCAAATAACATAAGGAGTTGGATATTTTCAAAATGGAACATTGATTATTCTAACCATCTGTTTTAACTATACAATAGTGGACATTTGCGGATGGGGAAACTCGCGAAAAAATCTCGGCAACTACCTCAGTATTTGCTGGGATTATAATTCAGACCTGGATGAAGACAAAGACCAGGCTCTTCCAGAGCGTGCTCCATCCACTCTTCAATATCGCAACGCTGCCGGAACAGTTGTTGAGTCCGGCGTGATCTATCATCCGCAGACTATTGTCGACGGAGATAATGATCACCTGAATGGATACTGTTTCACAGTCCAGTCAGAGCTTGCCTTGAAGTTTGAAGCAGCACAGCGGGTCTTGTTTCAACAGGCGAGTGACCTCATTCAGGGCTCCTTCTTCCAATACAATATGGACCTGTCTTTGGATTCCAGTCTTGATGACGGATTCACCATTGATATTTTTGTGTCGTCGGCCCCTTCAAAGGATTTGGCCGACATCACAGTCCGAGGGGTGACGCAGTTCATCTTTATGAAGTCGTACATTTATGTCGACAAGATCTGCGTCGCACAAAAATATCAGAAAATGGGAATCGGGGCTTTTTTGATGGATAGGATCCTCAAAATCGCCCAGAAGCGGAACAAAGACATTCTCTTGTACGCACTTGGCCCTGTTATAGGTGCGTACAAGAGATGGGGGTTCGAATATTGTAAAGAGTGGCCGCCAATCCCCAAGGACGTTGGCGCGGTCATGCGGAAGCGTATCCGCACAGAAGGAGTCAAAGACGAATATGTTGGCCTGGAGTGGGATGGTACAGGCTTCTCTTAGGTCGCAGAGAGCCCAATCCACTTCCAGGCCAGCACGATACCCTTCGTCTTTTACTATAGTCCTTGGTTTTTGTTTTATTTCCGCGATGTATTATATATATATTTATTTGCTTATTTTTGCTATGTACCATTATCACCACCATCATTATTAGAATCATTATTATCATCATTAAATTATCATCATTAAATTATCATCAGTATTGTCAGCATTGTCAATGGCATTAATTACTCAGTGTATTCTAATAAACTTTATTAATTTATTTTCTTGTTTAAAAAAAAAAAAAGCTTCTTTCAGCAACAACAGCAGTCAAATTTGACCATCACTTACTTACACTTCATCTAATCTATTGTCTAGTTTCATTCAAACCATTGAGAGGGAGCCCACTAATCTTACGAATGAGGCAGCACACAGAGAGTGGAAAAAGACGCTTCTCATAAACTAGTTCATGAATCTGGTATTGATTAGCAGGAACGTAAGAAGCGTCTGCGGCTAATTCCACCAAGTCCACCTGCTGCACTTAATCCATTTAATGTACCGACTCTGAATGCTCTACGGAAGCGAAGAAATGAGACTAGAGAGTTCCAAAAGAATAAGAAAAAGAGCTGGAAGCAATGAAGAAGCAAGCACAAAAAAAAGGATCCTCCTACAAGGAAAAAAGCCACACTTGCAAGCTTTTGATCAAACCAGCCAGGAAGTTTTTGATGGCAGCAAAAGGGCCACAGCAAGAGAAGAGGAAATGATGGGAAAAGAGTAAAGAGGTGTTGGAGAAAGTAAGAGAGCTGGATAGATGAAAGTTGAATAAGGAGTCCTTACATTAAGCCAGTAACGAAAAAGTGTTCAGATCAAAGCGGAAGTGAGGATAAAAAAGAGGCCAGAGGGAAGGCTGGTGGAAGCAAGAAGCAAGACAGTGTCAAGTCAACTGAGAGAGAGTTGAAGAGTGAAAGAAGTTAAGCTGAAAGAGTAGGAAAGAGACTGGAAAGTGATGAGGAGGAGTAAAGTGGGAGAGGGAAAAGAAAGAGTAGAAAGGAGTGTAGTAGGAAGAAAGTGAAACCTGTCACAGGAGGCACAGACAACAAAACGTTATGAGGAAAATGAAATGAAGGGACCAAACTTCCATTACTGAATAGGCAAGTTGATCGTCCGTAGTAACTTTATCATATCCTGTATTTTGCGAAGACTCTAAAATAGTGCATGGCTGCTTTGTTGCAAAGAAAAAACTGTTTTTGCTCTCGACCGATCACTTTGGAGATCCATAGCTCCTCAAACTACTGGCCCCTAGGGCCTAGCTCTTGCATCAACCAGGAGGGAAAGTCTGACTCTACCAACCAGTGAAGTTTCGAAAAATCCAACACGGCCCCACCTGTATCCTAAGTGTAATTTCCATCCAAGTGCAAGGTGTTGTTGCACTTGTCCGCTTTAAATGCACTTGCCGCCAATTATGAGTCTATACTAGCTTAATTGGCCTTTATTATCCTCGTAGCCATGGTCCATATGTGTGATCTCTTTTATTCCTTCTGACCGAGAAAACTAAAAATAAAATAAATAAAATCTAGCGTTCGCTCTGATCTACTCTCTATCTTCTTTTTTCTCGCTCAGGAACACATCCAGCGTATTGAAGTTCCAAATGAGCGAGTATGACACTTCTGATCCAATTATACACTCTCTCCAGAGCCAGCTGGCTACACTCACCAGCCGGCTTGAAGCTCTCTCGACTAGCTCTGAATCCAGTCGATCGAACCCCTACTTGGTTCCAAAAGAACCAGCTTACGAAATTACACCTGACGACTCCATTCTCGTCCACTACCCAGCAATGGACGGGAAAGATTTTTTCAAACATAAATCTGGAAACCGTGCAGACGATCTTGCATATGCAACAGAAATGGCTAAAGAGATGCACTCTTTTGCCAAAAACACAATTCAAACCTATTCTGCACCCAAATCGGCACTCATTGACTGGCCCGACTCTTCCTCTCACCACAGTTCCATGGACAAAACAATCTCACGCTATCAATCACGATTGGCAAACCTTACAAGACCACTTGATCAATTTGCCACGGAAATGTTTTCCTACGAAGTTGACCCTGCGGTCGCACAAGCGTGTTTACAGCTCGCACAGACAATGCGTGAACATATCGCACACCTGGCACAGCAAATGTCAAGCGACAGAGAGGACCTTGTTTACCAGGCGCACAAAATTTCAGTCACCAAGGACACAGTTGATCCACCAATTGTCTCTACTTCAGACTTCATTGAAGCCAGCAAATTGGCAAAGAGTGTTCGTCAGGCTACTAACCCGACAAGACAACGGGCATACAACAGGAGGACTCAAAACCGGAGTTTCTTTAGCGCAATACTTACAGACCCACTTCTAATTCTAGCCAATCTCATCCATCGGGTCAAACTCAGACCGCCCACTATCAAAATGACAATGGTTCTTTTTTTGGGCGAGGCCAAATTCCAAGGAGAGGGGGACGAGGCCGAGGCTACCAAACCCCTCAATCCAACCAGACAAGTCAGTCACAGGCTGCAGGCCAGCAGTAGGTGGCCGTTTACAGATTTACCGGGAAGCATGGGCTCTCATAGCCGACAACGAATGGGTCAAGTCGGTCATCTCCGAGGGATTCAAGATCCCGTTCCACAAACGGCCACCGATATCCAGTTCAACAGCGTACCAAGCTCGAGTAGCAGCGGAGGAAGAGAAGGCGATCAAGAGGTTGTCGCACTCTTAGCCAAACGAGCAATAGAGGTCGCTTCAGGTCCTGGTTTCAAGAGCCGCATATTCACTATCCCCAAGAAAACCGGGGACATTCGTCCAGTCTTAAATCTAAGACCATTGAATGCCTACGTCTCAGAGCGGCACTTCAAAATGGAAACGATGGCGACAGTATGCGCAATGTTACAAAAGAACGACTTTATGACAAGCATCGACCTATTAGATGCATTTCTTCATGTACTAATCCATCCAGATTATCGTCATTATCTACAGTTCCAATGGAAGAACCGGAAATTTCAATTCCGTACACTTCCCTTCCGTCTCTCACTCTCTCCGCTAGTGTTCACCAAGGTTCTCAAGCCTTTCCTCAAATGGGCACGACGACGAGGAATTCGCATATCAGCGTACCTAGACGATTTGATAATCCTAGCCAATAACAAAGAGCAATCAATCCAGTTCACTCAACTAGTACAAGACAAGTTGGCATCGCTAGGATTCCTCATCAAGGAAGCCAAATCTACGTTGACCCCATCACAGGAGATAGATCATTTAGGCTTCACTATCAACTCCAGAGATATGACTGTCACAGTTCCGAAATCCAAAGTCAGGGATATACGACGCGAGGCGGGAAAGCTGCTACGAAAAGGCGCCACTTCTTTAAGGGAACTTTCTTCGTTCGTCGGGAAGGCAATGGCAACATCTATGGCAGTGTTCCCAGCGCGATTCATGACACGAAATCTGCTTCAGCTCAAGAACACAGCACTAAAAGCCAAGGGAGCTTCTTGGTCGAACTTGGTCACCCTCACGGAACCAGCCAAGGAGAACCTTCAATGGTGGAAGGAGCAACTGACGTCATGGAATGGTCTGTCATGGATTCAACAACAGACACAAATGGACATATACACGGATGCATCGGACACCGGATGGGGGATCGTGATCAACAATCAAACATGGAGTGGCAAATGGACTCCACAAGAGAAAGACCACCACATCAACTGGAAGGAACTACAGACAGTTCTTCGAGCTGTTCAACTACCAATAACACAGGGCAAAATGATCAACATCATATGCGACAACACGACGACGATTGCACACATCAACAGGTTCGGAGGGACGAGGTCTCCGGAATTAATGACACTAGCGGACATGTTATGGCGTCACTAGCTGGCCAAGTCGAATAACATGACGACTTAAGCTTATTATCCGAGAGCCAGGACCATATATGTCCCACCCTATACCCACCCTTTGTCTTTAGTTTTACTATTTTTTCCTGGCTCACTATCAAGAAGATGCAGATCCAACTTGGTAGCAGAGCAGATTTATATAGTTTATTTCTTTTATTTAAGGGTAGTTTTCTGAAAAGTTCGCTAAATTAGGCAATAAAAGAAGATAACACATATATGGTCCTGGCTCGATGGATAATGCCTAGCAACGGGGACTCGACTACGGACGACATACATCCCATCTGCATTCAACACAACTGGACAGAGATGGGCAACCTTTACATTTGCCCCCCATGGAATCTTCTATCAATAATCTTGGAGAGAATACAGACCCAGAAGCTGACAGCAACAGTAATAACCCCATGGTGGCCGAGTGCAATATGGTTCCCAACCATCAAGGAGATGGCAGTAGCACCACCAATCCCGATCCCTCGGGAAGCAGTCCTACCAGCCGTCGGAAGCGCAAGCGGTCTCCTCAGCAAGAATCCACTCTGGTCATTGACAGCATGGAGAATAAGAGGCGACGTAAAGATCTAGATGCAGGACTCACACCATCCGCTGTCACTCTACTAGATTCAGCGGGTGCCAACAGCAAAACACGTCGACAATATCTTCCAACTCAAGAAGCTTTCGCAGTATGGGCTCAACAAGAAGGCTTCGACCCTAGTACGCCAAATGCAATTGCTGTGTTAACTATTTATGCCATGCGCGGATTATTTATTCTTGGAGTAGGAATACCACTCTTAACAAAAAATCAGCCATCTTAAAACTTTACGAATACACATCCGTGATCACAGGCAACATTTACTTTCAACGGTTCATGCCAGCAATGAAAAGTACTGGCGTATTTCAAATGGAGCACGTATCCGCACTCGACATTTCACCCATCCTTTCATACTTCCGCATGGAGGACAATGTGGATCTTGATATGCCTAAGCTCTCTCGCAAGCTCTGTTGGCTCTTAGGCGCTTGTGCGTTTCTCCGGCCAGATGATATCGGTTGCATCGATGTGTCAAAGTCAGAGATCAATGAAAAGGGTCTTCTCCTTACCATAGTCTTCCTAAGGAACGGCGCGATGGGCAGCGCATCATAAAGTCGATCTTCGTGGGTAGACACCCTAACGACAAGAAAATTTGCCCAGTCGAGGCCTATACAGAATACACCAGACGGATAGCGGACACACCTCTCGAAATCGAGCACCACAAAGATCAGGATTATAAATTCAATCCTCTTATGCACTTTGTGAAAGACAAGTCCAAAGTCCTTAGGGTCAGTACCATAGGCACTTTTATGAATGAAATCACACGTCGGATTCCAAATCTTCCGTCGAAACGGCCTCCTCCAAAGCCACGCGCTATAGGATCAACCTTGGCAGCCATCGCTGGCGTATCAACCCAAGATATCATGGTTCAAGGGAATTGGTCGTCTGACAAGGTTTTCAACAAACACTACCGTGTTTCCCGCAAAACCCATTCAAATTTGACGACATCGGTTTTTGGTTCGCTCTGAAGTCACATATGGACCATGGCTACGAGGATAATAAAGGCCAATTAAGCTAGTATAGACTCATAATTGGCGGCAAGTGCATTTAAAGCGGACAAGTGCAACAACACCTTGCACTTGGATGGAAATTACACTTAGGATACAGGTGGGGCCGTGTTGGATTTTTCGAAACTTCACTGGTTGGTAGAGTCAGACTTTCCCTCCTGGTTGATGCAAGAGCTAGGCCCTAGGGGCCAGTAGTTTGAGGAGCTATGGATCTCCAAAGTGATCGGTCGAGAGCAAAAACAGTTTTTTCTTTGCAACAAAGCAGCCATGCACTATTTTAGAGTCTTCGCAAAATACAGGATATGATAAAGTTACTACGGACGATCAACTTGCCTATTCAGTAATGGAAGTTTGGTCCCTTCATTTCATTTTCCTCATAACGTTTTGTTGTCTGTGCCTCCTGTGACAGGTTTCACTTTCTTCCTACTACACTCCTTTCTACTCTTTCTTTTCCCTCTCCCACTTTACTCCTCCTCATCACTTTCCAGTCTCTTTCCTACTCTTTCAGCTTAACTTCTTTCACTCTTCAACTCTCTCTCAGTTGACTTGACACTGTCTTGCTTCTTGCTTCCACCAGCCTTCCCTCTGGCCTCTTTTTTATCCTCACTTCCGCTTTGATCTGAACACTTTTTCGTTACTGGCTTAATGTAAGGACTCCTTATTCAACTTTCATCTATCCAGCTCTCTTACTTTCTCCAACACCTCTTTACTCTTTTCCCATCATTTCCTCTTCTCTTGCTGTGGCCCTTTTGCTGCCATCAAAAACTTCCTGGCTGGTTTGATCAAAAGCTTGCAAGTGTGGCTTTTTTCCTTGTAGGAGGATCCTTTTTTTTGTGCTTGCTTCTTCATTGCTTCCAGCTCTTTTTCTTATTCTTTTGGAACTCTCTAGTCTCATTTCTTCGCTTCCGTAGAGCATTCAGAGTCGGTACATTAAATGGATTAAGTGCAGCAGGTGGACTTGGTGGAATTAGCCGCAGACGCTTCTTACGTTCCTGCTAATCAATACCAGATTCATGAACTAGTTTATGAGAAGCGTCTTTTTCCACTCTCTGTGTGCTGCCTCATTCGTAAGATTAGTGGGCTCCCTCTCAATGGTTTGAATGAAACTAGACAATAGATTAGATGAAGTGTAAGTAAGTGATGGTCAAATTTGACTGCTGTTGTTGCTGAAAGAAGCTTTTTTTTTTTTTAAACAAGAAAATAAATTAATAAAGTTTATTAGAATACACTGAGTAATTAATGCCATTGACAATGCTGACAATACTGATGATAATTTAATGATGATAATTTAATGATGATAATAATGATTCTAATAATGATGGTGGTGATAATGGTACATAGCAAAAATAAGCAAATAAATATATATATAATACATCGCGGAAATAAAACAAAAACCAAGGACTATAGTAAAAGACGAAGGGTATCGTGCTGGCCTGGAAGTGGATTGGGCTCTCTGCGACCTAAGAGAAGCCTGTACCATCCCACTCCAGGCCAACATATTCGTCTTTGACTCCTTCTGTGCGGATACGCTTCCGCATGACCGCGCCAACGTCCTTGGGGATTGGCGGCCACTCTTTACAATATTCGAACCCCCATCTCTTGTACGCACCTATAACAGGGCCAAGTGCGTACAAGAGAATGTCTTTGTTCCGCTTCTGGGCGATTTTGAGGATCCTATCCATCAAAAAAGCCCCGATTCCCATTTTCTGATATTTTTGTGCGACGCAGATCTTGTCGACATAAATGTACGACTTCATAAAGATGAACTGCGTCACCCCTCGGACTGTGATGTCGGCCAAATCCTTTGAAGGGGCCGACGACACAAAAATATCAATGGTGAATCCGTCATCAAGACTGGAATCCAAAGACAGGTCCATATTGTATTGGAAGAAGGAGCCCTGAATGAGGTCACTCGCCTGTTGAAACAAGACCCGCTGTGCTGCTTCAAACTTCAAGGCAAGCTCTGACTGGACTGTGAAACAGTATCCATTCAGGTGATCATTATCTCCGTCGACAATAGTCTGCGGATGATAGATCACGCCGGACTCAACAACTGTTCCGGCAGCGTTGCGATATTGAAGAGTGGATGGAGCACGCTCTGGAAGAGCCTGGTCTTTGTCTTCATCCAGGTCTGAATTATAATCCCAGCAAATACTGAGGTAGTTGCCGAGATTTTTTCGCGAGTTTCCCCATCCGCAAATGTCCACTATTGTATAGTTAAAACAGATGGTTAGAATAATCAATGTTCCATTTTGAAAATATCCAACTCCTTATGTTATTTGCGTCTTTTAAAACTGCTTACAGTTTCGCTTCTTGAACACTGCGGTCTCTCTGGCGGCCTTAGATAAAGCTTTGTAGCTTGCTAATCTTTTGGCTCGCCAGTGTTGGTCCCGCTCTTCCCAACTGGTATAATTGGAGGCAATATGGCGGGACCTGATTTGGTTATATTGCCTCCTGCGTCTCTCCAGGGTGGTTTCGGCCAGGGTGCCCACCTCTGGATTCGACTCTAGTACAGAGCCCTGCCCCACACCTGGTCGCAAAGTATGGTGTGGAGCAGCCTGTACTTTGGCTGGCCCGGCTTCAGTTTGCGTAGCGGTTACGCTGGTTTGTCGGGCTTTGGAGCCAGCAGCCACGACCACTTTTGGAATAATATTATTATCATTTACAAAATGAGATTAGATATACAGTTAATACCCATTTCTCTTCCATTCTCCAAATAAATAAATAAATAAATAAATAAATAAATAAATAAATAAATAAATAAATAAATAAATAGAATTGAAGAAAACAAATAGATAGATAACTTACAACCACGGTTTTTTAAATGGGCACTGTTGCGTTTGCCCCGCTGATCCGCATGGAACTCTTGGACTTTGACATCCCTTTCAAAGTTCCTATATGCGTCTGTCAGCGTCAGGTTGCTTCGCGTACCGCTCTTAAACTGAAGCCTTCTTTTATATTGGTCTAATTCGACTCCTCTCGGAGACGCAGAGGTACCGAGAAGTCCCATATGTGATGGGAACTTGGAGTGAATATAAGACCTATGTGGGGGTGTGATTGAGTCCCCCACTTTATTAAAGAAAAAAAAAAAAAAGAAAAGAAAAACATTAACGTCAGTCTATTGTCTATCGTGAATTTCTTTCAGTGTATCTATATATATATAATGCTTACCATCTTTAACAATTGCAGCCATCTTCGTGCGAATTCTATCGCTACGTCGCTGCTGGACTGGAGTGCCAGCTGAATCACCACAAACCATTTTAATAATCACCGAAAAGAGTAATAATAAATAAAAAGAATGAGTACTCTATGGGTGAGCATTGGAATACTGGATAACTAAATGGTATCGAACGGTACATTTCCTATTATGGACATCACAAAAGGAAATAAAAAGATGTAAACAAACTTACTGTGTGATTTAGTCTTAGTTTTACGCGACGGAGTCTTGGCTCCCTCTGCCGGAATATGGTCCTCGCCGCTCATTGCTACAGTTGCTCTGCTAGGGTGTGTTGCAGGGGCATGAGCCTTGTGATGAACATAAACCCAAACAATAGGTCAATAGCGACTCTTTTGATAGAGGTGACAGATGCTATGGAAATGCCAATAGAATTAAACAAAAGTTAGATTTTCTTTATTTCAGTTTTCAATGACACGCGTCTTGAGGCTCCCAAAGCCTTTAGGCTTTAGATTTCAATATGATAACTTCAACACCCTGTACTTTTCTTCTCGGTAACATTAGAGAAAAAAAGAATTGCACAATGATGTAAAGTGGTGGCAAAGTTGGTAACATCACATCTCGGAAACGGTGTTGTTATGCTTATTACATGTAGTTACCTTATATTTGTGAATCGATAGTTGACTCGCTGCTGAGTCGTGCTGATAAGTGGGTACTGTTAAAAGCTGAACTGATTATGGGGACAAGGGCTTTTTAAAAAAAATAAAATAAAAGAGAGTGACTATAGGTGATGCAGGGCGGTGTTTATTCAATGGGAAAAAAGAGATATGAGATATGAATAGAGTGTGTTTATGTGAAGATTCTTTTCTGCAAATGAAATGTAAAAAGAAAAGAGAGTTGAGTGTGTATGTGTGAAAAGGAGAGGTATTTATACAAAAAAAAAGACGTATGACTGACTTGTTGCCCCTCTCTCACAGCATACACACATACACTTTCAGTTACAACCAGACTATCAACGTTCATTCTTTCTGCTTTGCTGACACAGCTGTGTTCAGCGGACGACTGCAAGCTGAACACGAGTGAACTGACTTGACCGTTGCCACCTTTGATGTCATCGTTTATCATAAATTCACGCCGCTCTATTGAGTAGATACTGCGCGAGTGCTCATGTGAGCAAAGTTCTGCATGACAAAAACCAACCAGGGCTTTCATTCGGTCATCCAAAATGAAAGGCTTTCATTTTTTTGCCCTCAACAAATAAGATTAAAGAGTTCTCTACTGCGGCTTATATTGATGCATGAAAACAGCTTTTGAAAACCATGATTGGAGTGAAAGGGGTAAAGTAAGGTCTATTTCCATTTGTTTTTTAGGATCAGGATTGGACAGACTGTGACCTGCTGCCTAAATCTCGGCAAACGACTCGGCTGTTGACCCTTTTGAGAATAGCTCAGTTGGTATAGCATATTTTTATTCCTTTATAGCTATCGATTTTTTATACTTGTTGTTTCCATTTGTGTTGTCGATACGATATTTTACAGCGACGCAAAGGAACTGAGCATCCCTGCTGCCAAATGTTAAATAATAATAAATACTGATAACTATCATTCTCCAGCAATAAAGAAAGTCATTGTGGGTGGGTAGGTTGTAATATTAAACGAATGAGATAAAGTAGTATTGAAAATCTAAAGAGATAACGCGTTCAGAGGGAACGCCGCAATGTCATTTATTTTTCCACCATGACACCTTCAGTCAGATGTTCGTTTGAACACTCTTTTTTCTGGTTGGTCAGAGTCCATTTTGAATCTGAATATTCACACGGCAGACAAGGGACACATTGTCCATCTCGATAAAATTGACCTTTTTTACTTCCAGATGCCACATGAATGATGGCAACCTGTCTCTGAGAGCAAACAGCCACACATCAATATTAGTCATGTCCATACAGTCATGGTGCGAGGCGGCGGTATTATCCTTCATGTACATTTTTATTATTTATCCCTAATTTTGCCCTTTCTTTTATATAGCACTCTCTTTGATGACAGTGAAACAATAATGTGGAGAAATACCAAGTGGACAAAAGATGGCCAAGGCAGCATGGTATAGCACTAAAGAGGGCTCATAAAGCAGCGTTGCTCATGGAAATGTTGATACTGTTGATACTCACGTGTATGCCATGTCGTTTGTGTATATCGTGGGAACTGTGCTTTAGCAATTTTTGTTCGAACAGACTTTTCCTTTTTTTTAACTTTCGGAACGCCAAGGAGATACAACACGTCATTCCCTCGACACGGTTGGATGCCTTTTATTGGTCGATACATAAACGTTGATACTTTATTTCGCCTTCAAACAAAGAAGTTATAAAATCTAATCATTAATCTACATATTCCATATTGTCTTGCATGAAAATATAGAAATTAAAATTAAAAGGCGCAGAGGTATCTTGAGGATTGTCATGTGCTATCTTCTATCAAACTCTGGAAAAACGGCAATCTGCCAAAGTATAATTCCCACATAGTCTATCCCATCTCTTGTTAAGAGTGAAGAAAGAGAATAGAAGAAGAGGATAAAGAAGATGGTCTCCTTTACTAACTGCTGTAGTCAATGAGGGCACAGACAGTGCAAATGTGAACGCACTGTAACACGGTAAGCGCCTGTAACAATACACGTCCACAACTCCACTAAGGTATTCATGTGCTTGATTGGGTTGCTCTTCAAGGCCGTGGATGAGTGAATGTAAGTATATAGCCAGCTATATATTACCGAGTAGCTTGCTACCGATAGCTGGCACAGCTTAATCCATTGGCTTTACTATTGATTATCGCTACCAACATTCTATTCCTATTTCGCATTCACAATAGTCATAGATCCATCACATTTTCAGACAAAAGACAAAGATCATTGTGTCTGATCTTGCCTTTTAATATTTATTGTTAATTGTTTACTATGCTGTGGTTTCCAAGCTGCATCCTGGCCCAAGAGTGGCGATGCCCATGGTACGTTTGCATGAACCGAACATTTCCTAGTCGGCTTGGATTCTTTTGATGTTGCTTTTTAGCATATTCTTTGATGGCGCCTTGGCTAACTGGCCTTGGAAACCTTGGTTGACTGGCCCTAGTGGCCTGGCTTTGGGTTAGCTTCCCTTGGTTGACTGCCTTTGATTATCGGGACTCTTATAGGTTGCCCTTGGTCGACTTTGGCTTTGGTAGTCTTTGATTTCCTTGATTGCAGCAAACTGTGTTTGATTAATTGTGGTTGCCTGGCTGCCTTCGATTGCTTTGACTAAGGTTTTCTGTCTTTAATTTTGCTGAGGCAGTCTCTAGCTGCTATGGCTGAGCCAACCGTCTACCGACTTTGGGCCTTGGCTGGTTTTCAATGAGGTTTCTTTTGGTTGAGTGGAGTGAGCTGGTTGGCTTTTTTTTTTTTTTTTTTTTTTGCAGTGATGTGACTGCTATCTGCTAATTTTTGGTTTCTGACTTTTGGGTTCCTGGCTTCTGGCTTTTGACTTCTGGGTTCTGGGTTCTGGCATTTGGCTTCTGGGTTCTGGCTTCTGACTTTTGGCTTCTGGCTTCGATCTTTTGACTTCCGACTTCTGGCATTTGGCTTCTGGCATTTGACTTTTGGATTCTGGCTTCTGACTTTGGCTTCTGGCTTCTGGCTTCTGGCTTCTGGCTTCGGGGTTTTTTTTTTTTTTTTTTTTTTTTTTTTCTTTTGAAGTTTTTATTTTTTTTTTTTATTTTCATTTGAAGTTTTTTTTTTTTTTTGGTTTTTTTTTTTTTTTTGGTTTTTTTGGGGTTTTTATATGACCGTTGGCTGTTAACTGTTGGCTGTTGGCTGTTGGCTGTTGGCTGTTGGCTGTTGGCTGTTGGTTATTAGCTCTGAGGCTATTTCTCCAGGCGCTCTACCTCGGTCTGATGCTCTTTCCCAGGCCTTCTGCTTTCCTCCATGGACCGTAGGCCTCGCTTCTCCAAGCAAAAGTCCCATTGCCTGTTATAGCTTTGGCTGAGGCTGCCTTTGACTTTGAGTGTTTTTTTTTGAGTTATTTCTTTTTTTCTTTTCCTCATCTTTTTTGTTCTTTACTCTGTGTTTCGGTTTTTATCTTTTTTTTTATCTTTTTTTTTTTGTTCTTTGTTTTGTGTTCTTTGTTTTGTGTTTTGGTTATTTGCTTCTTTTTTTTTTTTTTCTGCTATTGGATGTTGGGTGTTGACTGCTGACTGCTGGCTCTTGACTATTGGCTTTCGGCCCTCGGCTGCTGTCTGCTTTCTGTTGGCCCTGCGCTCCAAGCCGCATTCGAAGCATGGCGCTCTTCGATCTAGTTTTATGCCTCAAGGCCCTCTACTCCCCTTATGACCCTTGCTCTCGCTTCTCCAAGCAGAGGTCTCATTGCAATAGTCTATCGAACGACTAGCCTATGAAGCCCTACTATGACCAGAGTACCTTTGGTTCAGACGGCAGGTAACAGGTCACACAACATGACGCCTCTACGCCATGCACTACACACTACAGCCAGGCGCCTGGTGCAGCTTCGCTAATTGGGGTGATCTAAGTATGGTGTCAGTAACAATGAACTATTTACTAAACACTATAGAGCTCCGAGTTGCCAAGATCCCACCTAAACAGAGAGAACAAAAGCAATGGTAGAATCAAGTTAATATGCTCCTTGCTATGTATGCGCATGTATACTTACCTGAGGTGTTATCAGGCCTTGATAACACCTGATCCTGATCCTGGTCCTGATCCTGATCCTGCTGGAGGGGGGACCTCCTTGAGGGCCGAGACTTGAGCTCTATAGGCCTAGTAAACAGGCCACTGTTACTGACTTACCATACTTAGACGACCACAACTGTGTGTCATCTGTTACCTATGCGAAATCCCCAAGGGCACTCGGATCAAAGTAAGGTCCAGAGGCTAGAGGCTCTCTAGAGCTACTACAATGATCCCCCTTCAAGGAGTTGCGAGGGCTTGACGGAGGGGTCTGCGAAGGGGATCGACGGGCAGGCGGGAGGATGGCCCGATGGAGGGCCCGGCGGGCTAGAGCCCAAGCGGATGAGCCTTTAAGGGAAGAAGACAAAAAAAAACACGCGTGGTTAGAATATTTGGTAATCAGAGCACAGCAGAGTACAGACAGAAAGTCACGACATGTACTCTAAAAGAAATTGTACTTACAGCTCCGCTTTCGCCCCATTTCGATAAGCACTGCATGGGCCCATTGCAGTCTTTGGGACAATCGTCGCCATGAGCCTAGGGCTAGTGGCCCCTATTACAGCTAGAAGGAGGAAGACGAAAAAAAAGAACGAAGATAACTTTGTAAGTATGCTAAGCTTATTTGATGGTAGGGACAATCACAAGCAAGACAAAGCGAAGGCATACATAATCTATATACTTACTTGATGACAGCGGCGAGGGCTCTTCTGTGAATGACCAGGTGAGGCTTTTTTTGCTTTTTCTGGTCTGTAGTTTGCTGTTGAGTTGTTCAGAGTGTTTCCTAGCTCTGCTCTGTATCTGGCTAGAAGTTTGTATCATTTGTGGTCTAACAGTGGTGTGAAAGAGAGAGAAAGAGAGATAGACAGGGAATGAAAAGTCAGAACAAGTACAGTGCAGCATAAGGTGAGAGAGTTAGGACTTTAGTAAGGGTGAATATTTGTGGAGTGTTGCTTACCTTTCATGTTGGTCGATGAGGCTGAACTGGAAGAGAAGAGAAAAAGGGAAAGAAAGAAAAGAAAAGAAAAGAAAAGAAAAAAAAAGTCTATTTTATATCGAAAGCACTCGCGTGTAAAGGACGAATGGATGAATGATGAGTGGTTTTTGAAGTCGCGCAGGAAAAATGATAAGTGAAACCAATTTGCGATTTCAGAGTATTGACTGAATAATGAATATATCAAGCATCTTGCTTTTTGTACGCTCTAGAGCTCTAGAGCGGCCAAAAAAAAGGAAAAAAAGAAAAAAAGAAAAAAAAGCGGCGTAGCGGAATTTGAAAATGGATAATATGCGCAATACATGATATCATCCGTCATTTTTCATATGCATACAAGAGGGAAAAGAGAAAGCACTCATGGGTGGAGGTGGGGAAAAGCACTGCTAACATTCCGTCTTCCGTCTTCAAGATCTGCAAGATCATATAAACAACAATATTAGGCTGCAATCAGAGCACGAGCCACATTGCTCTCTCTGCATGCTAAGGTGGTGCAACAAAGAAAGAAATATCTATTTAGACAGCGAGCTAAAGTAAATGGACGAGATTCAGAGCACAGGCATATTAACACTCGCTTTCTCCACCTTGTAAGCATATGAAAATTGACAAATGATATCACAGGTGCGCTTATTATCGATTTTCAATTTCCGCTATGCCGTTTTCTTTTTCTTTTTTCTTTTCCTTTTTTTTTTCTTTTCCTTTTTTTTTTCCTTTTTATTTTTCCTTTTTTTTTCTTATATGTCTATACAATGCACTATTTTGTACTACTCATTATATTTGACTCAATAGCTCTTTGCATACTCATTAAAAGGTTAATTTTACCAAGGTGGACAATGTCTGCTTCCCTTTTCTGCCGTGTAAATGTTTTGACCAACCAGAAAATAGCGAACATCTGACCGAGGGCGTCATGGCGGAAATACAAATAATTCTGTGGCATTAGTCTATCAACGCTCATTCTTTCTGCTTTGATGGCACAGCTGTGTTCAGCGGACGGCTGCAAGCTGAACACGAGTGAACTGACTTGACCGTTGCCACCTTTGATGTCACCATTTATCATAAATTCACGCCGCTCTATTGAGTAGATACTGCGCGAGTGCTCATATGAGTAAAGTTCTGCCTGACAAGAACCAACCAAGGCTTTCATTCTGTCATCAAAAAAAAAAAAAAAAAAAAAGGTTTTCAGTTCTCTACTGCGATCTATATTGATGCATGAAACAACTTTCGAAAATCATGATTGGAGTGAAAGGGGTCCGAGGTGCATACAACAGGATTGATGATCTAGACAAGACTATTCTCGAGCAAGAAAAGACTATCAAAGCTCTTTTAACGAGAACACAAGATTTAGAAGCTAAGTATCCTCTGGGTCAAGTTCCTTGACTCAGAAAAAGGGGAAGGCAAAAGCTGAGAATAGCTGAATGGTTTTCTACCAAAACTTTGATTGTATGAGTTGAATAAAAAAATAAGTAAATGCTTTTGTTGCTCATTGTGTAGGCCCAAGCTTATTTGTAAATAGACAGGAAAGAAATGTTCCTGAATTGATAACCATGAGAGAATGGTGGCGGAGCATTTTCAATATCGCTGAGAGGTAAATGTGTTTGAATGAGATAAATATAAAAAGTCAGTCAATAAAAGTTATAAATGGTAACGCTTTATTTTGTCGTCATGAAATTTCTAGCGAGGCAAGAGAAGGCCGTGGCGAAGCCATGGTATCTAGCTTGGTGCATACTTTAAAAAACAGTCATACAAATCTTCATGTAAACAATCATTACTGCTCAACCCTTCTCATTGATCTTCACCCCTGAAATGCACAAACTCTTTTGCATCATTGATGGAGTATCTTCGCCATTCCCAATTGATGTCTCAATCGATGACACTGTCGGCGATCTTAAAGATGCAATTAAAAAGAAGAGAATCAATGACTTTAGAGACATGGATGCCCACACTTTAAAGCTCTTCCACGTCTCCATTCCATCGTCCCCAACAAGACAAATTACTCTCACCAGTTTAAAAGAGGAAAACGATAGTACACTGTTTGAGCTTGGGGACCCAATAGTTGAAATCTCACATGTCTTTGCTGCACCTCCTAAAAACACAATTCATAGCTGGCCAAGTCGAATAACACGACGACTTAAGCTTATTATCCGAGAGCCAGGATCATATATGTCCCGCCCTTTTCAGCCTCCCTTTGGGTTTTCATTTTCTGTTCTTGCTCACTACCAAGAAGATGCAGATTTACTAGGTAGTCGAGCAGATTTTATATGACTTCTTTTATTTACGGTGGTTTTCTGGATTTTCGCTCTATTCGGTAACAAAAGAAGATTACACATATATGGTCCTGGCTCGATGGATAATATCATGGTTGAACGCCCGGGTAAGCAGTTGCTTTTTATATTAGTTCTTTGTATTGGCATGATTTCATTGGCGTCAAACAATTTTTATTAATACAAGAAGACTATGACGCGGCTGAAGCTCATTACAAGCTAATCAAGGATCACCTTGAAGCCCAGGAAGCCATCAGCATGGAACGCCACCTGATTGTCAAGCAACGAGCCGATTCTTCTCCCAGCGAAGTTGATATGCAGGACAGCGGTAGTCTTGATATCGCGCCTGATTACGAAATCAAGAAACATGCTGCATTGATCCGAGTTTTCAACTACAAACGGATCCCTGTCCTAGACATGATTACCAAAGAAATCGACTTCTCAAGGGTCCAGTTGGAAAAGAAGGCAAATGCCCCTACGCTTAAATTCCAGTTGGACAATGTACCTGAGAAAGAGATAGCTCTAAAGGTGGCAAGAACCGTTATCGACTTCCTCAAGGCTTTCGAGACATACTATCATAACTTCTTGACGGACGATCTCTTCGAGGACTTAGCCTGGCGATACATGGGATTTGCTCTAGAACAGATCCGCTTGGACAGCAGGTACAATCGCCTGATAAAGACAGAAGCCTATGGCGATCGCTCGTGGAAGCAAGTCAAAAGGAGCATCCATTCGATCCTGAAGCTCGATTTAATCCGATCCTGGATCACTTGCCAGATAACAGACCTTACTGTCTTGCCACATGAAGATGCAAATACCTTCGCAGACAGAATAGAGTCGATTGTTGAGGCTGGAGGGCTGCAGCCCATGGGTGTGCTCCTTTACGGCAAAATCATAACGGCGTTGGCTGATGCTGGACAAGAAAGAGTCTTCGGAGAATTCAAGTCCTTAGACGCTATAGAAGACGTAGGTCATTTGCTAGATTTTATTAGAGCGAATCCAAGCGTCCTCACGGGTGAAAAGAATAATCCCTGTGCTTGGTTCATCAATAACTTTACTACAAAAGGATTGCAGACTAATAAGGGCTCATTCTCTACGACAGGAGTTCATCCCGTCCTTCATCTGGAAATCGAACCAACAGGAAGGATCAATGACACCCATATATACAGGCCAGAAATGCGAAACCAACCAAAAGGGATGAAACGGGTTCTCATTGAAAGAAAGCTTTGGAGGGAGGGGCTCAAGAAGATATGCGCGAGCTGTAAGGAGAGTGATCACTCTGTTTTCAGAGATTCATGTTGCCTACTCGTATCTTGAAGCTGCAGCCGGACTTTCAGGCACAACGATCATTTTTGGAAGAAATTGCAAAGAAACACGGACAGCAAGTCATTTTCTATCCAAAATTCCATTGCGAATTGAACTTCATTGAAATGTTTTGGGGCGCAAGCAAGCGATACACCAGAGCAAATTGCGATTACACATTCAATGGGCTACAGGAGACCATCCCAAAGGCTTTAAGCTCAGTGGACATCATCACCATTCGAAAATACGCAAGGAAGTGCTTTCGATATATGGATGCATATCGAAAAAATATGTCTGGCCAAGTTGTTGAGCAACGACGTATCCCAGCCTGGTTCCAATGTATCCTTCATTAATCGAGAAGTTGCTAAAGGTCTCAAATTAAGGACCGCGACCTCGAAAAATACTGTAATTAAATTTGCAGACGACACTACTGGTTTTCACAATGTCGGCACAGTAGATGCTATTACTCTCTCTTGTAATCATCGGACAGTAGAATGCATAGTCAGCGTTATGCCTCTGGGCTATTACGACTTCCTCATCGGAATGGATCTATTTTACCGCTTCGGCTTTGGGATCCATGGCATAGCTACGACTGTTGTTGAAAAAGCAGATGATTCCTTAACTGATGAAAATAAACCACTACTTGTACCCTCTACTTTGAAAGACCAAGAGTTAGAAGCTGAATTCATCGAACAGAAGAAGCAGTTCTTATTAGCCATTGAGCCCTTCCTTTGCTCCGAAAGCCAGATTGGCCCTAAGAGTCACTGCCCATTAGACATTATGCGAGTCCATCTAAAAGTCAGAGATGACTGCGTGATTCAAGAACGCTCTCGTAGGTTCTACGCGCAAGTAGAAATGGAAGTCAATACAACCGTACAGAAATGATTAGACGATGGAGTTATCGTTGAGGCACCTAAGGGTAAACCCTACAACAGCTCTCTTACGCTTGCGGCAAGGAAGAACTTAGAAGGCGAAATTATTAAATACAGAGTCTGCTTTGACCCAAGAACGATGAATAAGCAGCTCGTGGATATTGATACTTTCCTATCCCTATAATTTCCGAGATATTGGAACGAGCTACAGGTCATATGTATTTTACTACAATTGACTTGTCGCAAGCATACACCACGGATTACCTCTAGACGAGAAGAGCCAACCCTACACGGCATTTAAGCACCTGAATAAACAATATATGTTTGCTCGTGCTCCATTTGGATTGAAGCCTATGACCAGTATATTCTAAAGAGGAATGTCTCAATTGCTTGGAGATCTTCACTTCGTTAGCGTTTGCGTGGATGACATTGTCATTTTCTCCGGCAGCATTGAAGAGCACACTGAACATGTCAAACTGGTGATTAAATTAAACTACTGACAAGTGCCACTTAATTATCAATAAGGAAAAAAGTAATTTCCTCCGCATGGAAGTTTTATTGCTCGGGTTCGTCATCGATGCAAATGGTAGAGGGATCAACCCAGAAAAAGTTGCGAATGTCCAATCAAGCTTCAAAACCGCTACGATGGAGTGGTTGGATCATTAATCAATAAGTAAATCTTTAAATCTTTGTCACATGGATGTTTTTGCTCTTTCGAATGAAGAGACTGATCAATGTTTTTTACCAATAAATATTTAGCCTTTGCAATCCATCTTAAAAAAGAGAATAAGTTTTCTTTCACTTGGTCAACTGACATCGATAAAGCAACTGTCCCTGAATTCCGAAAAGCTATTGAGGTGCATTTTTCTCAATACTTACATGGCGACTACTTGGAGATTCATGTATACACCAGACCTAACAGGTCTGAGATGATCCTCGATGATGCCCATTTGCGGTCTGTACTTAAGATTGTCCAAGTCCATTATCGTTCTAAACTGGTGACTGATCTAGGAAATCCTTCCAAGAGCTTTTCTTCATGGACATTCGCGGATGTTTGCGCCGAATACAACATAACATCGGTTTGTGATCCACAGCTTACTATGATTCCGTCCTATACTGGGATTGAAGCCATGGTGTTGGAATCCGATTCGGAAAAGAAGATTGTAGATCATGTCATCAACTAGTTGGATATAAGGAATCATACGATGAAATTGTTTGGTGCCAATGAAGCAACGATGTCAATGTTGGTGGAATCAATCCTTTTTGGGGGCGGCCAAAATATATGGAAAAGATCTTTATCTCGTAGCACAGCGATACCTGAGCGGACGACGAGGGCATGGTCCTGTAGATTTTTCAGTGCATTCAAGAACAACAACAGACTTTGATGACTATGCAGCACTGGGGGTTACTAATGTAAAGAGGGAAGACTCCCGTAAAGGGATTGCACAAATATTGTCCAGTTAGAAGCTGCGTTGGCACCCAAAAAGCGTAAAAGACTGGACTATGATCTGGATGGGGATGAGGAAGAGCCTCCAAGCAAACTCAGATCTTTTGGGATTGTGACTGATGCAAGGGAGTGGGTGTTCCTTGAATGCACGAAGGAAGATGACACAGTGACCTTCAAGATGTCAAGAATTAACGAGATCATAAACTTTAACGGAGATTGGCAAGAAGGCGTTAAAATTGTTTTCCGAAAGGTTGCTTGGTTGTTCTCTCAAATGAAAAATGAAATTTTAGCACATGAGAGAAGTCAATCAATGAGGAGTATGGGTGACCAGTATGAATGATATGGATAGGAAAGTGAATGGGAAACGTTCATCCCTTTATTGATCACCTCCTACTGATTTAAATAGAGTGAAGGACAATCTCTAATTGATAACTAATAATTGATAAGTGAAATTACTACTTACATGTCACAATCAAGAAAAAGGACCAGCATCAAGAAGATTGCAACAGAAGAGTTAAATGAATAGCGAAGGCTGCTTAATATACCAATTTGTTCAGCTTACATTTCGCTCTGTATGACAAAAAATGAGCTAGTGCTGAGAATGGTGAATGATTGATTGTTTTTTTGGTCACTACTTTGTATCCTTCAAGAAAAAAGAAAAATGCATAAACTATCTCTATATTTACATATCGCCTGTGCTAATATTACATGACTTTTAGACATGGCCTTAAACGTTTTTTTTTTTTTTTTTTCGAGTTGTCGTGCAGCCGTATCATCACCTGCTTGCTTAATTTGGAGTAAGTGTGCTTATTTTAGAAGTCCTTCTTTCCAGAGGTATCACACCCAACATCGGGTGTACAACGCATCATCCAAGCACGGCAATCCCAGCAGGCTGTGTAACATATCTAAGAACGACCCGTAGATGCTGAAGAGGAACAAATACAAAGCCAACAGGTAATGGGGGATGTTGAGGAGAAGCTGTATGGTAGGATCTACAGCTTCATCAACAAGTGTACGCAGCTTGCTTTGGCCGAACAAGGGGGGAAAGAAGAGGAAAAGAGTGAATAAGAGGAAAGAATACTTGAAGGAGAAAAGGCAAGCAAAACTGGGATTGCAGCCGGAATCAGCTGTAGGGCATGCTTGAACATCGGTTGATCTTCTCAATATTGATGTATTTGCCATTCTTTAAAGCAACCAGCTCCCGCAACTCCCCCACCGCCAGTTTATCGACCACAATCCCCAGAAAAGATGTATGAAGCGTATGTGCACTATCAGATGTTTGGCAGAGTTGTGATTGGAAGTGGAGCTTTTGAACTTGAAGCTGTACAAGTCAGCACTTTTCATTACAGTATGATGATTTTGAATTTTTCTCTCAGCACCCTTGATTTCATAGACATGGTCCATGCTTTTTTTTTTTTTTTTTTATATTTCTATATATTAAAGCAGGTAGAAAAATTAGGTGACTGCGAAATTATGTGACAACTTTTGGAGCATCATAAATGAACAAAACATAAATAAGCAACAGCTTGGAGCATTCACTCATCCATGGGTAAGTAAGAATCTGTGGGTGGCAAGAGTCTCATTTAATTGGAGAATGGGGCATCCAGTGTAGAGTGATTGGATTTCGGTTGTTTTTTTACGGATAGAGTCAAAATGTGATTCGCTGTCCCTTAATTAAATTTATTTTGCCCATGTGACACGACCCTTATTTTGAAACTTTAAATCAGCATGCAAAAAAAGTATCGCCATCGCGTCTACGATGCACTGTAGATTTAAAATAAACCTGTTCGCTTTGTTTTACAATCTTAATCCCTCAACGCACCTATATTTCTGAATCCTTGCTTTCATTTTCCTCAGACCTTTGTTTTTATTGCTTTCGTCTATTTTATCTGCTAAAAAAAAAAAATGCCTGCCAAACGTTTTACACGTTCGTCGTCGTTGGCTGCCACACGTTCCACACGTTCGTCATCAGCTGCACCTCCCAGAAGCCAGTTGCCTACCAAGTGCCCTCGCTCTATTTATGGTGACTCGAACCACTCGAAAGCCGTTCCTCCGTCGGACAGCTCCACTTCAGGCGTACGATGCATCATCCGAGCACGACGATCTCGACGGGCTGTACCACGTATCATCCGAGCACAGCCTGTGGAGGTAAGAGAGGAGTTACCAGGCCGGCAAGCAGAGGATGTGGAGAATGAAGAGAAGCTATATGACATGATATACGACTCCATTGACGAGTGCGCCCTATTTGAATTCCTTGAACAAGAGAGAGAAGGGGAAAAAAAAGAACAGGAAGAAAGAAGACGTAAAGAAGAGGCAATGAGAGCTGAGCTTGCAGTCAGGCTTGGCTGTGTTGTTTGCATGAACACAGGTTGTTCTTCTCAGAGCAGCTGTGTTTGTCCTACTCAAGAAGACTATAACTTAGAGCTCTCCCGGTCGCAGGAAACATTGGTCCCTTCGGCTACACCAAACTTATACCATCAAGTTGCTTCTAAGTAAATGTCCAAATAATGAAGGGTGAGCTCCATTTTGATGTTTCGATATGTAATCCTTAGCAATGCATTTTTTTTTTTTCAATCCTAAATTGCCATTTCTTTTGCAATGTTATCTTTAGTGACCCCATGCAGAATCGAACCGAGCCTGTGACGACTCGCAGACGAAGCATTAGCCTTGATGGCCCAGGTGAAAGCGAAAGACCTGAGCGAAGACGAAGGTGAGCTACTCTTGGTTCACATTTTATTGAATTTATAAACTACCACGTATTGCGTTTCTAATCTAACATCATTATCATTGCTCTCTAGGCTACAGTCACCCTGTCGGCCTGTGCAACGGCAGTGCAGTATATGCAGTCGCCCAGGACATAACCTAAACACATGTCCCGATAAAGAGTAAGTCCGACCTCCCCTTATTATTATTTTAGTGTAGAAAAATATTGTGATAAGTGAAAAAGCCCATATAAAATATTAATAAAAATTTGTGATTCTATATTCCAATAGTATGGATACTATCCCCACCGCTAGAAGGAGGTTCCAACAAGAATTAATCTCAGGCCCCAATATCGAGCGCCATAGACACCGCTTAGAGCAGATGGTCCGGTGCCCTTATTGCAATGCTATCATGTTCCTTGAAGAACGAGTGAAAAACACCAAGCACCGACCAGAATTTTCCTTGTGCTGCGGCAGAGGTCAAGTCAAAATCCCTCATCTGGAGGGTATTCCGCGCCGCTTTTTAGAGGTCTTTGGTGGCCAAGACGCGAGAAGCAAAGCCATTCGAAATAATGCACGGCAATACAACTGTGCTCTGTCCTTTACGTCGATGAAAGTAAACCATGCCAGGAGCCTTGCAAACAGCCAACAAGGCGTGTACACTTTCCGTATTATCGGAGGTATCGCTCACCTGATTGGCCCTCTGAGCCCGTCTGAAGGTGTAGATCCTCAGTTTTTACAGATCCACAGCCATATTCATGACCCTGAAGAGCAGGCCAAAATTCGCAATGGGTACTTTGAAGGTTCTCTCGACAACAGTTTGTTAATTGAGCTACAACAGCTTCTCGAACGACATCACCCGATGGCCCGTTTACTCAAGAACATTAAAGAGCGTGTCAATGGTCAAGATACTCAGTTAAGGGTCGTCATCCGTGCTGAGTCCCAACGTGACCTAAGGAGCCAAGGACGGAGACAATATGGTCCCCCTTCGTCCTCTGAAATCGCTGTTTTGATGCCTGGTGATGATAGCCAAGTTTCAAGAAGGGATATAGTTATTGAATACAAAGGGGGCGGTTTACAGCAGATCAGCGAGACTCATCCGTCATACGACAGCCTTCACTACGTTCTCTTGCATCCGAATGGTGAGTGTGGGTGGACATACGGCAAGTATAAGAAGGAAAGCGGGTCAGAGCTAGGCTCTGAAAGGTCTCTTGGAGAAAGCGATGGTGAGGATGTTGAGGATGACCAGATGGAACCTCATGAGAGCCGGACGAAAAAAACCCGAGAGTTCGTCAGCCAAAGGGAGTTCTATGCATATAGACTGCAAATCCGCCCAATCAGCTCAACAGATCAACGATCCTACATTTGGATGATTCCACGTTTGGCTCACCAATATATTGTCGACCAATATTACAAGTTGGAAACTTCTCGGCTCCTATATATCAGTATGAATCAAGCTAAGCTCAAAGCGGATGCATATATCGGCATAGTAGATGCAATTGACCTCAATCTCAGGCCAGAGAATATTGGAAAGCGGATTATCTTACCATCTTCCTTTGTTGGAGGCCCCAGATTTATGCAACAGTTGTTCCAAGATGCCATTGCCATGGTTCGGAAGTTTGGCAAGCCAGATCTCTTCATCACCTTCACATGTAATCCCCAGTGGCCAGAGATCCAGGAGGCTCTTTATGAAGGCCAAACAGCAGCTGATTGGCCTGACCTTTGCGTACGAGTATTTAATCTCAAAAAGAAGGCTCTAGAGGATGACCTCTTCAAGAAAGATGTCCTAGGGAAAGTTATTGCTTACAATTGGGTCGTCGAGTTCCAGAAACGTGGTTTGCCGCATCAGCATCTCCTCATAATTCTTGACGATGGAAGCAAGCCTCGGACTGCAGGCGACATTGACTCTATTGTGTCTGCAGAGATCCCCGATCGACACAGTGCCCCGCTTGCGTACGAGACAGTAACTTCCCACATGGTACATGGGCCATGTGGGGTCCATAATTCTAAAGCGCCATGCATGGTGGAAGGGAGCTGCAGCAAAAAGTACCCACGCTCATTTTTGGAAAATACTGCAAGAAGCGAGGATGGCTACCCGAACTATCGTCGACGTAATGATCCTGCACGCTCCTTTGTAAACTCAAAAGGCAACACTGTCGACAACACTTGGGTTGTTCCTCACAATTTATGGCTTACAACCAAATATAACGCTCATATTAACGTTGAAGTCTGTGGATCAGTGTCATCAGTCAAGTATATTTACAAATACGTGCACAAGGGTCATGATAGAGCAGCAGTTGCTGTCGTGGCTGGCAGCGGATGGAGGAAATGTTAATCTCGATGAGGTCAGCAAATACAGGGATAGCCGATATGTATCTACTTGCGAGAGCTTATGGCGTATGTATGGCTTTGCGCTCCATGGGCAATCCCATAATGTTGTTCGACTGCCTGTCCATCTGGAGGATCAGCAGCAAGTGGTCTTCGGTCCTGATGCTAACCTCGAGCAAGTCATCTCCTGTGCCCAAGACTCGCAGCTCATGGCATGGTTCAAGCTCAATAGTGCCATTGAGAAAGAAATTCCGAGGGCAGAAGGAAGCAACAAATGCAGCCAATGCCGAAGCGGCAAGCAATATAAAGGTACCAGAATACTATTTGTACCCTGATGTGCCTTATCACTACACCTGGGACAAGCGCAGTAGAAGACGGAGAGAGAGAGCCAGGACCAATAGCACGAAGGTTCTCTCTAGAATCTATTTTGTCCAGCCAAAAGAACGCGAAAGGTATTGTCTTCGGCTGCTGCTTATGCATGTCAAAGGAGCAAAGAGTTTTGCTGAGCTCCGCACCATGCCTGAAGTCAACAAGGTCTTTGATACGTTTTACTCAGCTGCCCTTGCTCGCGGCTTGCTCGAGGATGATGAACAATGGAGTCGTTGCTTGGAAGAAGCATCCACATATCAGTTACCGAGGATGTTGCGGCACCTGTTTGGTATTATGATGATCAACTGTAGCCTCTCTGACCCACTGGCTCTTTGGACTCGCTTTGCAAGGGACCTGTCAGAAGACTTCCTTCATATATGTAAAGGACTCCAGGGAGAAGCAACTGCTACTGCGGAGGGTATCGCAGAGGAACAAGCTAAGAGCTCGGCACTTTACGATCTGAATGAAGTGCTGAAGGAGCTTGGGTCCTGCCTGGCTAACTTTCCAGAGATGCCTCAAGGAATAGAAAATGCCCTACAGGAGGAAGATCAAGTTGATGACACGCAGAAGCAATGGGAATTTGAACAAGAGGCTCTCAATAACGTGATACACTTGAACTTGGACCAGAGGATAGCCTTTGAACACATCATTAAGGCAGCCAAGGGTGAGGTTCATGAGAGACTTTTTTTCATTGATGGCCCAGGAGGAACAGGCAAATCCTTTTTATACAACACGCTCATTGGTTGTCTCACTGGCCGACATAAGCGAAGTGTGATTGCTGTCGCATCATCAGGAATTGCCTCTCTTATTCTCCATAACGGCCATACAGCCCATTCTACGTTCAAGGTACCGATCCCTGTTGACTGTCGCTCCATCTGCTATCTTGGTATGCGGCAAGATGCTGCCGTAAGAATACGTAATGCTGATGTCGTCTTCTGGGATGAGGCTCCTTTGCAGCATAAGCATTGTTTTGAGGCTGTAGACAGGCTGCTTCGAGACATTATGGAACAGGATACTCCGTTCGGTGGTAAAGTGTTTGTATTTGGAGGCGACTTCAGACAGGTACTTCCGGTTGTCATCCGTGGGACACAGGCTCAGATTGAGGATGCTTCATTGAAAAGATCTTATATTTGGCCTTCGGTGACGACACTCAGACTGAGCAAGAATATGCGAGTTAACAGCCATCCTGAGAACCAAGCGTTTGTCGAATGGCTACTCCGTATTGGTGAAGGGACAGAGCCGACCGTTAGTTTTGGCCCTCATGGCGACTATATCAGGATACCTGACAACTTGGTCCTTGACGCCCCAGCTGTAAATAAGGATCACAGTCACGAAAAGCTACTAATTAGGCAGATATTTCCAGACATCGAAACTGCTGGACTCCGGCCTGAAATACTCATTGAGCGCTATATTGAGCCCTCTCAATGAAGATGTAGACAGGCTAAACCAATTGGCTACCACTATGCTCTGTAGTACTCAGCAATCAGTCAGTTATATTGGTCAAGATAGCCTACAAGACCCTGAAGCAACAGCTCCGGTCCATTATCCTGTAGAATATCTAAACAAGCTTAGTCCACCAGGCTTGCCTCCATTCAAACTGGAATTGAAAGTCGGTCAACCTGTCATCCTTCTTCGCAACTTGAATCCAAAGCGCGGACTATGTAATGGCACCCGCATGATTGTGCGTGCGTTGGGCACAAGAATGATCCAGACTGAGATTATCAATGGGCAATATCGAGGGGAGCGTGTTTTCATTCCTCGCATACCGCTTACAACGATTGATGACCGCTCTTCGCCAGTTATGTTCAGCAGACGCCAATTTCCAGTCAAGCCAGCCTTCGCCATGACTATCAATAAGTCACAAGGACAGACACTTAAACATGTCGGTGTTTATCTTCCTCAAGATGTCTTCAGTCATGGCCATCTCTACGTTGCTTTATCACGGTGTACTGACCCAAACAATCTTAAGGTGCTGGTCGGGAATGGGAAGGTACAAGCCAAGCCTGGGATATACACCAGAAACATTGTCTTCAAGGGCGCATTGTAGTCACAATATCTTGGTTTTCAGACATCCTGCTGCTTCTTCATCTCCAAGTCATTCACGTCAACTTTCAGCTCATCTCCATTGTTATTCAATCTGACGTTATTTGTAGCACTTATTTGTATTTTACCTGCATTTATATTTTGTATTTTATTTTGTATTTATATTTTGTATTTTATTTTGTTTTTGTATTTTATTTTGTACGATAAAGATAACTTACTATGTTGTAAGCATTAAATTTTATTACGAGGCAAGAGCAGGCCGTGGCGAAGCCACGGTCTCCGGCTCGTATTTATTTAATTTGCAGCTCTATCTAAATAGAATAACGATGGGGATCCCAGGGAGATTTGATTCTTCATAGAGAGCATAATCCACGCTTGGTAGAGCTTTTTGGAGAGTGACAGACGCTCAAACATGTCGGTGTTTATCTTCCCCAAGATGCTTTCAGTCATGGTCATCTCTCAAACCTAAATAATCTAAAGGCACTTATCATGAACGGCAAGGTAAGAGAAAAGGCTGGAACATACACGCGGAACATTATCTTCAAAGATGCTTTTAGGTACATCACCTTTTGAGCGTCATTTACCATGTTGTCTCTTCGCTGTCGTTTTTCCATCTAATGCTGTGATTACCAGATATTTACCTTCTTGATCGTTTTTTATTTTTTGTATGTTGGTTTGTATCTTAGTTTGGTATGTGTCTGCACTTTACTTTTTTTCGTTAAAAAAAAAATACGCGGTTTACACACAGCTTTTTGCAGTAGTAAAGGCCAAAGACCTACATGAGTTTATTGATTTCATCTATGTCGAAATAAAAACCTTAGTTGTTGCAGACTATTTCTTTTTTTATCTTCACGAGGCAAAGCATTGAGTTTTCTAACGAGGCAAGAGCCGACCGTGGCTTCGCCATGGTCCCCGGCTATTTCGCTAGAAATAATGCAGGCAATAGTGATCGGCAAGAAATTTTCAGGGAAATAATTTTTTTTAGTCCTCATGCCAGTCGACATAATGACACTCACACGTTCATTCGCTGCACGTGGCTTCGACCTCAGACTGGGAGTCGAGCTTGTCACTCTTTTTAAATGGTTTACTTTACTTAACGTAACTCTTGTAATCGAAAATATGTAACCAAAAAGAGCGACAAGCTTAGCTAGAATTTCTCCATCTCTTCTTTCTCATTCTCGGGCACGTAATTTCCAAGCAATCAAGACGAATCATTTAAGGTAGACACTTTGAACAAACTCCATAAAAAAAATTCTTTCTGTTCATTGTCGCCTGAATTGTAATTAGTGCCGATTTTTACAGAAAATATGACGTAGATAGCATGTTTTACAGAATTCAGGTGTAATTATACGATTTGATTTAATTAATTGTTTGAATATCGTTTTGATTGCCTCCATTGACACTCGCTTCTGTGTACCTGTTCACACTATTTTTTTTCTTCTCTGCACATTACCTCTCTCTCTCTCTCTCTCTCTCTCTCTCTCTCTCTGAATAATCAGTAGGGCGTCTTCAACTTTTTTTTTTTTTTTTTCATTTTGTTCTGTTCTTTGGTCAGTAATCACTAGGTTGACCACCATGTCTGCAGGTGCGTCATCAACATTCGTGACGCCTGACGTTTCTCTTTACGACAACGTTGGAAATGTTACAGCTCTGCATTCCAACACTGCCCAGATTCCTCATTTTAGCTAGAGGTTCTGTGCTGCATGTCGTTTAGAGTACATGACATTCCAACACCCTCGAGCAAAGGCTGTTGGATAGTGTACAGTCACTCTGCCTCCACTCCTTGCCATGTAGTCAGGCTGATCCTAACTGCATGCTTTAAAGACATTGAGTGTGTGTCCTCCGACGCGCAGGGTTGTGGTCGTAACTTTGAAGCTCCGAATGTGATTTCATCACTGCAAGAATTTCTCTGATGGATTACAACGCTGTGAATGAGACTCATTATTGCAAGAGTTTCATTACAGATGCCTTGTCGGAGGTTCCTGGTATTCTGACACCGTTGAGCTTAACCTGTCAGATATTGAGACTCTACGTTCTTCTTTAATTCAATTGATCAGTATTATTTTAAATGTCATCAGTAACTACTGTTTCATTTTAAACTATAATAGGAGTAGGAATATGTCGCCAAATAAGAAGGTGAAAGAGTCATGGCGTGAGAGTCTTGAAAACCTGTCATCGAAGGAGTACTTTCTGGCCTGCAGTCGTCCCCAAGAATTCAATTATCCAAATTTCTTAGTTTGGTCAAAAGGACGTCTAATTGGTCGAGCCCGTGTCAGGCAAGAATGGGGAACTGCTAGAGCTGCTTTCCGTCATAGCCAACATCAGGTGCTACGTGATACTGCCAAAAGAATGGACAGTGATTGGGAAAATCGCATTGATGTCACATATGAATCAGAGTTTTTCCAGCAACAACAATCACTACGTAAACTTTTAAAGGGTCGTAGCTCAGTACACGATGTGGCTGATCAGGTTATTAACAAAAGACAAAGGATTGAGCTGGAGGACGAACTGAGATCTCATGATGAGAAAGACCACGCAGGTACATGTGAGAATGTTTTATGTTGCTACTTTTGATATTATGTTCTGACCTTTCACGACTGTTCTATCTGCTGTTATGTGGATCTGTAGGCAAGGATGTGGCATCACAACGGCGTGACAATCGAAAGTCTACGAATTCCCATGAGGATAGTAGATGCATCGACAACAGCAACAATATTGATGATGACGGTAATGATGGCATATTGATATCAATTCCAAGAACCCCACCGAGATCAAATCAAAGATACTTTGAGGAGGTTCCTCAAGTTAAAGAGTATGATGAGCACCGTTTGATATTATATCCTTTAATTATATTCAATTACTAATTCACTAACTCTCTACCTGCATTTTAGTTTGGAGGCAGTATTCCATCACGCTACTGAACTGAATAACTTCAAGTTGAGTGTTATCAACCAGGATTTATACAATGAGGCCACTGTTTGGTTCCAATCTAACAATGGGCGAGATGCCGAAACAGTTATTCAAAACATCCGCAATGATCCTTTCTGGGAACCCTGGATCAATGACTTGCTCTATGACAGGTGAGGTTTATCAAGAGCAATATCTATCTATTCAAGAACCAGGACATAAATTGACCTGTTTTTTTTTTTTTTTTTTTTTTTTTTTTTTTGAAAATTTTCATAGGTTGAAACTCCTTCGCTATGGGCTAAACCCACAAGCCGATGAGAATACATACACGTCCTATTGGGTGCTTCCTGACTTCACGACACTGCAGACTGGCGTTTCAGGACTAATATCGAAAGGCTTCTCAAATGAAAATCATTTCATACCTTCGTCGTGGCGCCGCGCCCTTGTCAGAGACAAAACGCATACTAAGGGAACAAACGTGGATGCTTACTATGTAGCTATGGATGGCCATGTTGATATTATTTTTGAGAACGTTGGCTCTCCTGCCTGTACCGATCATGCCAAACATGCTGAGGACAAAGAAAAATCGTTCCGAAATGCTGCTGACGCCCTACTAGAGCGTTTCTACAACACTACGGGCTCATTCGAAATCGCGAAGGAGTATTGTGTTATTGTTGTTATTGTGTTTGGTATGTTCCTTTTGACAGTTTTTTTTTTTTTTTTTTTTTTTTTTTAGTAATTCAATGTGCAGACCTACCTATTAAATTATCGTCTCTATCCGTAGGACATTACCTGTCAGTATACACAACAAGCATTAAGGATTCGAATGAGTTCATTGTGATAAATATTCTCCACGAGAAATACCACCTCTCCAAATATGCTTATCTTGCGAAAATTCTTCTGCATTTAAAATTTTGTCTTACGATCAAGGTAGTTTCCGATTTGCTTCGCTTGCCCCTATATGCTTGCTTTAACTGACACCTTCGCTTCCTTCCCACTAGACTATCATGGAGAATAATATTGAGGTCAATGTAAAGTTTGGAAAAACACTGGGGTCGTTGCCACCTGAGGAGCAAGTAAATTTTAACCTTAGTCTTCACAAAACACCAAAAAAAAAACCAGACCCGTCGTAGAGTCTCGCTGGCAGCTCTAAAAGGTGTTGACACAGAAATAGTTATATTGCTTCATTCAAAAAAAGAAAATCTATCTTCTCATTACTGGCCCCCATATCATAGAGATGAGGTGAGTGTAGCGGTGTTTCTCACGGTGCTTGTTTCTTGGAGGTGCGAACAATTTATTCCAAATAAACCCTTTTTTAAAAAAAGAAAAAAATATATTATATTCGGGATAATAAATTAGTGTGGTTAGCTGAATGAAAATAGGCATTTGGAAAAATGAGCAAGAACCTGACAAGGAATCTAATATACTCTAGTGGATATGAATATAGCCGAAAAAGGACTCAAATTGAAAAAGGATCAGAGAGATAGAGGAGTCAGAAGAAGCCTATGGTGCCTAAGGCATAAGCAATTATTAAAACAAAGATGTTTTAATATTTCATATTATTATTTACAGCAGTGTCCATGAGTCCCATTAAGTAAACGCGATTGTCGATAAGTGTTGATATGCTTTTTACAGATGCGGGGGAAATAGTAATTTTATCTTTTATTGGTGAGGAAATTTTCAGGAAATAAAATATTTTAGCTATTGAGCGAGTTCAAAGCCGGATTTATCCTGGACATAAGAACACTCTTCAGGATACAGCCGTGCATTTACTGGAGCTACATTGGGCTACGCGTTTGGACAGCGCCGAATGGCTGCAGAAGGACATGGGAAAGAGTTTTTTTGATCTGGCGGCTCGAGTACTGCCAGAGCGAGTATTTGAGGAATTTGTGCTGTCACTGAATTTTTTGGAGCAGACATAGGCTGCAGGGGATGTTGTAAGGCCAGTGGGGGGTCAACACGCAATGATGCCAACCATAATGTTGAATGAAGAACAACTGGATGTTATTGAAGTCATTTTGCGGGATGCGGGACTGGTTTTGGTGACAGGGTCAGCAGGAACTGGAAGGTCCAGTGTGTTGAAGGTACTGATGCATCGGTTAAAGGTAGGTACTAGATTCGAACCAGTGGTGTTGGCGCCATCGGGGGTAGCGGCTGTCAATGTCGGAGGGATGACAATCTATAGATTTTTTGGAGCGGCAGCGCAAGGAGGAGGAGGAGGAGTCGAAGCTGTGGTGGCCCCAAATGCGTTTGAGATGGACTGGAACATATACTGCATCCGCAATCGAGGACGGGAGGCATTTTTTGTTGTGGATGAAGCTTCAATGATATCGAGCGACATATTTGAAGCGACGAATAATACACTACAGCAGGTATGTCCAAGAGCAAGTGCAGGGGTAGCGTTTGATGGGTATGCATGTATGTTATTTGGAGACTTTGCTCAGCTTGCTCCCGTGGTACGAAGGCGTAAAGAAATAAACGAGGGGTGATAGGGATGAGGAAACGAAATGGCTCTGGGCAAGCGAGGAGTTGTTTAATAAATTTGAAAGACTCGAATTACGAAATGGGTGATGGACGATTTTTTAACTTTTTAACAATTGTACGACGAAGGGCCACGGGGACATCGGGAATGGAAAGAGATTAAGGAGCTCCTAGAGGCAAGGACGCTCGACCTAGCCTTGGCAAATGCCATTGAGATGCCGGAGATGAACACGGTTGCGCTGGCGAGCCACGTGGAAACTGTTACCAAGTTGAACGAAATTTGTATGTAGAGGAAAGAATGGAAATCTTAGCAATTGACAGGTCCGGCACAGCAACAGTGAATAAAAACTGGGTGCAGACAGAGACAGGATTGCAGACGAAGTTAACTTTGTGGGTAGGGGCGTCTATCATGGTAATTTCGAATCTCTCAGTGGCACAAGGGCCCATGAATGGAGCACAGGGCAAAGTTCAGGCGATTGGGGAGGATAATGTTTAGAAGTGTAATTTTTATTTTCTTGGCTTGTCCGTTGCTGTTTTATTTTTTTTATTTGTCCCTCTTCTCTCTTTTTTCTTTTCTTTCCTTTTTTTTTACGCTCCTTTTAATTTCTTTCCCTGCAACCACTGTTGTCCTCTTGCTGCCGTAGTCAAAAAACATGACTAATTCGATGTAAGAAATCCTTCCTGTCGTCTAGCAGCTTGTTCCACGCGGATTTTTTTTTTTTTTTTGTTGTCCATGCGCCAACATTCAGTCTTTTATTTCTCTTTAGGCGTTACTCAAAGAAACGAAGCAACGAGAACTCAACTGTATCAGAAGATGATGCTCTGGATGATAAGGAGATTGAGAAGATCGTTTGTGATTATTGTTCGGACACAAAACATTTGAGTCTTTTCGAAGTCTCACGATCCCTTGATTGTCACACCATTGATGGTGTTGTTGTCCTTGGGAAAGTGTGTGATTATAAGAAGAGACAGTGATGGGCAATCCACCGCAAGGGGTGTAGAGCCAGATTTGGGACGAAACCTGGCTTCCGAAAGCATTAGTTGGAATCCAAAGCGTGTCACGTATGACATGAATCCAAAAGAGATTCAGACGCCCACCCTGTCACACCCTTTCAGTTAGCTCGGCCATCTCAGGCTTGGCACCCTTCTAACGAGGCTCTAATACATGCATGTGGACTGGAATCATCAGAACGGAAAATGCAAAAGATGTATTATTCTGACAGAATCAGACAATATCCCATGGGGATTTCCATCCCTGGATGTGAGTTTGATGCTCTTGTCTCTGGAACAGCCTATGGTTCACTTCCAATAGCGCCTGTTCATGCTTTGGTTAATAAATCTGCCCATGTTCTTGGATACTTACCTCCATGGGAAATACAGGAGAGCGAACAACGTGATGCAGCTCCTCCATCAATTGAGGGAATCCTCCACCACTCGCCATTTACGAAAGCTATCAATAAAAAAACCTTCACGGAAATGACAGAGTCAACGAGTGAGCAATTGAATCTTGCGTGGGAACGGACACCTCAGGCTTGCCATATTACAAGCCATTTGTTATCAGGGACGTTAATCTTAAATTCAAAGAGTGAAGCACTCTTCCTCATTAACGAAGTTGTGGCAAGGACTCATGACAAGAAGAAAGAGAAAGACAGGCAGTGGGAAGTGACAAGAGGAGAGAGGAAGACAAGAAGAGACTCTAAGGTTCTCGTTGTCAAAAAAAAAAAAATAAGTGGTATAAAAAAATTAGTGTCCACTCACTTTTTTTTAACTCGATACCTCCTCCGACACTTTTTTTTTTTACTCGATACCACTCTACCAAGAAGACTTTCTTTTTTTTTTTGTGATTAAAATTGTCCCTTCGTCTGTTTCCAGAACAGATTTGTTCCAGATTTTCCTCGATTTGCAAATAAAGAGGTTTTCCGCTAGGAGACCCCCTATTCTCTATCTCGATTCGTGTTCCAATTTCACACTGAATGGGTTCATGCTGAGCATTACGCATTATATGATTCATCGGTTTCTTTAACTCCTTCATTCCATTATTCCTCCATTTCATGCACTTCACTCAATGGATCCTACTATCATGAAATCAAAGAACTTTAGCCCTCCATATCACATCAGCCGCCTAGGCTCACCCCCCTCACAAAAAAACACAAGATAAAGTAATAAATAAAGAATAAATATCTCGGATCCCAAGTCTCCAGGGCCAGCACGATTCCAACCTCCTTTACTGACACTTATCGTATGGTGTGACGTGCATTTAGCGCGCATAAAAATCTGGAGCAAATTCGTTCTAGATTTTGTGACAGACGAAGGAAGAGTGTAAGTCGTGTCTTTTAAAGCACATTGTCTACGGTACCATGTCCGTATGTGTGTCACCTTTCTTCATTGAAAATCCGACGAGAAATAAAGAAAAATAAACTAAATAAAAAGATCCCTCTGCCCTGCAACTCTGATCTACATCTTTCTTCTCGTCGCTCCTGGAACTCATCCGTTGCAGACTATTATCTATTCGTTCCAATGAGCGACAATTCTACCGACAACACTCATAATGCACTCCTTCATGAAATCAACACTCTTCGTCAGCAGGTGGCTGCCCTTACGCAGGCCAACCCTTCCTCCTCTTCCCCTTCCCCCATCACCATTGATCGCCCACAGGCCAAGATACTTGTCCTCTCTGATACCCTCAAAGCGGCTGTACCTTCCCTTGACGGCTCTCATTTCTTCCGTCCCCCGGACAACTCTGGCGACGATAACATCCTCACCGAGTACGTCCTCTATCCCAAGAACCCAGATCAGCAGTACAAAGCGCCCTCTCTTGAGTTGCCTTGGCCTCAGGAGACCACTTCTTTTCAACGAGTGGACAAGTGGTTATCCCAACTACAGGAACGTCAGGCCCACGCTACGCGACCCTTGGACGAATTCCTGGCAGAATACTTTCACAAAGTGCACGATCCTGCATTACGGCAGATCGTCGCAGATTTTGGGCATGTCATGCGATCTCATCTGGCCGTTACAGCACGCCAAATCACCGATCTGCGCATGGATAATTTTGTGTACGCAAAGGGTCTCAAGCCAGCCCCTGATCATGAAAAGACTGCAACTATCACTAAAGATGATATTGCAGCCCGAATTAAAGCTGCTGAGGAGTACCAGGAGGCCAGCAAGCCTCGCAAGACAGCTTTGCAAAACAGAGGATCCGGTCGCAATTCCGGTTCTCGCAGCAGGGGTATTTACTTTAACATGTACCCCCACCAGCAGCAACAGTTCCAGCAATTTCCATCACAATCGCAACCTTATTCACCAGCGAATCATCATCAAGCACAACAAGCCACACCTCCTCAGCTCACTTACGGGTATGGAGAGCCCATGCATAACAACCAGCAGGGACAGTATTTTTACAGAGGCAGCCGTGGACGGGGACGCGGCAGCGCCAACAAGAGCCAGTAGGAGGCCGTCTGCACCTCTACTCGAGGGCTTGGAGGCTCCTCACGGACGACAGGTGGGTCCGCTCCGTGATTGGAAACGGTTTTCAGATTCCCTTCCACAGACAACCTCCAATAACACACACATCAAGAGCCCTTTCCCCGCATCTATCCAAGGAGGAGACACTGGCGATAGAGAACGAAGTGATCGCACTTCTGGCCAAAAAAGCCATAGAGCACGCTTCGGGACCTGGTTTCCAGAGTCGTTTGTTTACTATCCCCAAGAAGACAGGGGACCTCCGGCCTGTCCTCAACCTACGTCCTCTCAATCAATTTATCATCACAGACTCGTTCAAGATGGAGACGATTCAGGTAGTATGCAATACCCTTCAGAAGAACGATTATTTGACGAGCATCGATCTCAAAGATGCTTTCCTTCATGTGCTGATTCATCCACATTTTCGTCCTTACCTTCAGTTTCAGTGGAAGGGTCAGCTGTATCAGTTTCGCACTCTACCTTTCGGGATGTCACTGTCGCCGTTAGTCTTCACGAAGGTCCTACGCCCGGTGTTGAGATGGGCGAGGCGTCGAGGAATACGGCTGACAGCTTACATCGACGATCTGTTGATCATGGCCAGCTCCAAAGCCCAAGCAGAAGAGCACACGAATCTTGTCCTGGACAAACTCAAGTCTCTTGGATTCCTCATCAACAAGGAGAAATCCTCTCTGATGCCAACGAAATGTCTAGATCATCTGGGTTTCACCATCAACACCACCGACATGACCCTCTCGGTACCGAAGTCCAAGGTCAGGGACATACGGCGAGAAGCAGCGAAGATGCTCAGCAAGGGATGGACGACGGTTCGCAACTTGGCTACGTTCATAGGGAAAGCCATGGCGACGACAGCAGCAGTATTTCCAGCTCGTCTAATGACGCGGCATCTTCTGGCATTGAAGAACAGAGCGCTCAGCCATCAGGGGTCATCTTGGGAAGCGACGATCTCACTGGACGACAGAGCTCGAGCCGATCTGGATTGGTGGACACACCAACTCAAGGAGTGGAACGGGACGTCATGGATTCAGTCGCCAACTCAGATGGACGTGTACACAGACGCCTCCGACCAAGGCTGGGGGATCGTCATAGGGCAGCGCACTTGGACAGGGCTATGGCCACCAAACATACGCCACCAACACATCAATTTAAAAGAGTTACTAACCGTGTACTACGCAGTCACTCTACCGCAAACACAAGGGAGGATGCTCAACCTAGTAATCGACAACACAACCACCATCGCTTACATCAACCGGTTCGGCGGAACTCGTTCACAACCTCTGATGGACCTGGCGGACAAAATATGGAAGCATTGTCTAGCAACAGGCACAAGACTCAGGACCACATATGTACCTTCAGTATTCAATCCAGCAGATGCACCATCACGCCGGATGCAAGCGCAGCTCGAATGGAGGCTGGACCCGTCATTTTTCCGTCGTCTAGACCAGCAGTGGGGGCCTCATCGGATAGACCTCTTTGCATCGCCCAGCAACAACCAGCTTCCTCAGTTCATGACATGGAAACCTCATCCTTTGGCAGTGGACTTCGATGCGCTGAGACACAAGTGGAGCCACTTGGGCAACCTTTACATCTGTCCTCCATGGAACTTACTTCCAAGGATCCTGCAGAAGCTAGACCAGGAAGGCCTGGAAGCGACCATAATTACTCCATTTTGGCCATCGGCGATTTGGTTCCCGAAGATACAGGCAATGGCGACCCAACCCCCTTTACCGATTCCACGAACATGTGTTCTCCCTCCACCAGGAAACGACGCGCACATCCTGCTCAAGAATCCACACTGGGGCCTTACCGCGTGGAGAGTAAGAGGACGAGGATGCTCATAGATGGCCTCTCGCCAGCGGTGACTGAGTTTATCTGTGCTCACAAAGGATCCAAGAGCACCAAGCGAGAGTACGAAAAGCATCAAGCTGAATTCGTCACTTGGCTGAAAGAGGGCTCGTTCGAACAAGGGATTAACCCCGCGATCCCAGTAGTGAACTGGCTACACTACGTGCGGGTCGCTCGCAATTTGAAGTGGTCCACGCTGATGACCATGAAGTCGGCTGTCCTCGCCCTATTTCGTGACCCAGAGAGAGTACGATCAGATGAATACTACCGCCAGTTCCTCAAGGCTGGAAAGCAAGAAGGTGTCGTTGAGTCCAGGTCTGGTCACTTTGACATCACACCTGTTTTGGACCATTTTCGGCAGTCATCAGCAAATATGGAGTTGCCTTTTGAGGAGCTTACATGGAAGCTGTGTTGGCTCTTAGGCGTCTGTGGCTTCATGAGACCAGACGACATCAGATGTGTAGATGTCAGTCTCTCCAAGCTTGTGTTAGGGAAGCTTCAGCTTGTTGTTGTTTTCCCAAAAGAGAAGAGTGATGGACAACGTATCATTAAGCATGTGACCATTGGTTCTCACTTTGACAAGAAGCTATGCCCTGTCGACGCATACACCGCTTACCTGGACAGGCTGTCTTGTCCTTCCACTACCTCTCCTCATCCGAAGGACCCAACAAGAAGCATTGTACCTTTGATTAGATTTGTGAAAGACCACACCCAGCCGGCGCGTGCGACTACTATTGGCTCCCACATGAGTAGGATTTCTTCGCTGATGGATTTAGGAGACAAGAAAGCTCCTAAGCTCCGAGCCTTAGGTTCTACGCTCGCGGCTATAGCAGGCGTACCAGTGGCTGATATCATGGTGCAGGGGAATTGGTCGTCCCCGAAAGTCTTCGAGAAGCACTACCGTTTGTCGAGTGCCACCTCCAACAACATGTCCATGAGCACTCTAGGCTAGATTTTCTTTAGTTAGTTGTTCATTTCGTTCAGTTTTCTTTTAGTTTTAGTTTTGTTTTAGTTTAGTTCTCTTTGGCGATCCCTCTGGAGCCACATACGGACATGGTACCGTAGACAATGGTCTACTGAATGGTCTACGAAGGACGACCTATTCACATTGTCATAGGTACCATGGACGTATGTCCCACCCACACCACCCCTTTTTGGCTCGAGAAGTAGATGTAGATCAGAGTTGCAGGGCAGAGGGATCTTTTTATTTAGTTTATTTTTCTTTATTTCTCGTCGGATTTTCAATGAAGAAAGGTGACACACATACGTCCATGGTACCTATGACAATGTGAATAGGTCGTCCTTCGTAGACCATTCAGTAGACCATTAGCTCGCCTAATCTTCGATAAAACCGCAAAGCTAATCATCAAAGATTGCAAACCAATATATATATCTAAAAAGGAAGTTTGACAACAGGTATTTCATGGGGGACTTTCGGTGCATAGGTCACAGGTTTTCGATTGGCGAGGTGATTCAGTGTACTGACTGTAAAGCGCTCGTTTTATTGCTCACGCACCAGAGTTCTTGCTTTGCTATGGGCAAAGTAAAACCCAAACGACTTGAGCTTCGCCCTTTCTCTCGGCCAATTGATGTGTGCGATTGGTTTAATCTACAATAAAAAAAAAAAAAAAAAAAAATAGACAGAAAGGGAAAGTCAGAGTGACCCTAATCTCTTATGCAGATATTTTTTTTATTTATTTATATTTTATGTGTTGACATCTTCAGCGGATCGCAAGGAACCAGAGCAACTATGAGCCGCACACCTGGCAAGGCTATAGCGCAATAGACCAAAAATTACTTTTCGGCTGGCGTGCCAAAGACTTGTCCAACTACATTTATATTCTACAAAGATCAATGTGGATCCTTTCTGCTCCTTACATGTTGCTTTATAGCTCTGTAAGTCTTTAACCAGACATGTTGATATACTTTGAACCACTCTATTTTGGCTCTTACTAAAACATTTTAACCAGCAGGGGTGGGGGAAAACACACAACATTTTCATAATACTACTTGCTTGTACATATCAGTGCTCCTATTCGAACTGAAACTTTGTCAATTGATATTTATTATTTTAATCTGAAACATCATAATTGACAAAGTTTCAGTTCGAATAGGAGCACTGGTACATATACCAGAAGTCATCCGACACTTTCATTCTTTAGAAAGTACCGTTATAGGTTCAATGGAAGAATGTTCCTTTAGCGGGTTGACGAGCGTAGCAGGCAGAAACTAGAGTGAAATATCATCGCTATCGATGGCTAACAAGATCCAAGTAGTGGCAGTTGCCATCAGGCCCTTTCGAAGGATGAAGGTCCAAAGGATGATGGTTGCGATTGTGGTCATGTCATCATATGCTCGATTAGACGGGAATGACGCAGCCACTTTCGCAGCTGCCTAGGGAAAAAGTCCCACTGAGGGTGCTTATATAGAATGAAGAATCGTGGCTGCCAGCTCCAAGGCTTGCAGCCTGAAAGTGACAAGCAGATCGCGAATATCTTGGGCCGCTGTTGGCTCCTCGTGGATCATACCACGCATGTGTCATTCACGACTTTGATGAGGTCCTTTTAGTGTCATCTAGGCACTTCGTGGTATTGGCCACTACGCACTTCTTGGTGCCTCTATGTGAAGGCTTCACTAATATCCGGGGGCTATGCAAGGTAGAGAACAAGAAAAGGTTAGTGTCAAGGAAACAGCATAAAGCAAGCAGGCATATATTTCCATCATCCTTGCTGCAAAGCTATCTTACCTGGCCAGCAGCTGCTGCCAAAAGTCACTTGAGCATGAGTGTGCGTATGGCAAATAATAAAGAAGAGGCCCAATAAAGCCATCCTAATGTCATAGCATTATATAAACCCATCCGAAAGGTTAGTTGTTAACAGATCTAAAAAAAAGCCAAATATGTTAGAACCACTATGGTCTTTAGTGTTAACTGATTTAAATATATGTATCAGTTGCTCTGCTTATTCAGGCTCATTGATGAAATACACTTGATATCGATAATTTTCTCTTTGAAGGAATGCTTTGCCGCTGAAATACAAAATGCTTGAGAATTTATGAGGCGCAGGAGATGCCTCATAAGGGTCAGCATATATATACATACCACATGCAGCAAAGAGGTGAAGAAAACCGTTGAGTAAGAAAGCCGGATGGTAAAGGATAGTGGAGGATGAAGAAGAGAGACAGGTTCTGAGCATGCAAGGGTGATTTTATTTGCAATGCTCGACCTGTACATCAACTTGGTGATTGCACGTGGCTGATTAGAAGCCATCATTGTACATGTGTTACCTCTCCACAAGTCTTTTTTAGACTTTTGGTGGCGCTGCAATCGATGCTGCTCATCTTTATTCTTATAATAGAGAACTGGCGGATGTCTGTTCATACATAGTCGGTGGAACCATACTAAGAGATCTGTACAGATGCTCGACATTATTTTTGTAGATGAAAAGCTCTTGGTCCATGGTATCCAGCTTCTTTCTGTGCACTAGTTGATGTTGTCAACATTATCATTAATAAAGATAATAATAATAAAACAGGTTGACGTACGCGTATTCAATCCAAAGTTACCTTCTCTATCATTTTGCGCAACGTCGATATGGCTATACAGAGCATCCACATCGTGCCTTAGAGTGGTGCACTCCTGCTTAATGGTATCTATCTCCGTTCTATGTTCTAGTTGATATTTATCAGTATGAAAGGTATTATAAAAATTAACAAAAAACAACAATTCAAGATTACCTTTACTATCATTTCGCATCCCCCTCTCTATCGTACCAAGGTACATCGCTATCAATTCATTGTTCCTCTCTATCGCAGCAGCGCGCATCTCTATCACATTAGTGCGCTTCTCTATCGCATCAGTGCGCTCCTCCATCGCAGCAGCGTGCAACTTTATCGCATCAGTGTTCCTCTCTAACGTACCAACATGCATCTCTATCGCATCAGTGCGCTGCCTTTCACCTCCTTCTCCTCGGCTCGTTTAGCCGCGTGGGCAATAAGTATATCAATATGTCTTCGTACAGTAGAAATTTCCAAGTCGACGTGCCTGGTGAAAGAGGGAAAAGGTGTAAGAGCGGTGGAAGTGATGAAAGGAGTGAGAGCGGTAGGAGTCGTGTATGTGGTAGAGGTCGCGGGAGTCGTGGGAGTTGTGCACGTGGTGCTAGTCGTGGGGGGGGCGTGGGAGTCATAAGAGTGGTACTTATGATAGGAAAAGCGAAAGTGGCAGAAGGGTCGGTGGATGTTATTTGAGCCCCGGTGAGCTTTATTTCGCAATATTTGGCCTGGTAATCTTCCTTTGTAAACAATATATTATGAAAAATTGATATAAGAAAGTTGCAGCCCCGGATGTGCCTCCTTAATGAACAGGTCCGAGACAATGGTGTCTGACAGCAACAATGGTACACCATTTTCCCCTCTTGATTCTCTTGTGGCCTAATCGCGATAGTAAATATATAACATTCTTTTGCCGCCGTCTCCAGACCAACGGTATATCGATGCCATCTCTCGTTCTTGATGATTACTTCTGTCCCTTCTGTGTCTGACATTGCAAATATGGAGATGTGTGTAGAAGCTGAAAGAGATACTTTTCTGGCTGAGGTCAGGTAGGATGGCGAAACAGAAAAGAAGAGAGAAGAGACAAAGGGCGAGGAAGGGCTGGATGCATTTCTTCATGGCCTTGGTCTCTCAAATATGCATATCATGTGAAAGGTAAGGGCAATTCACACCCACTCTTAATTTGGCTGGCGGAAGAAAAGTGTATCCCACTGTCAAAAGTATTAAATAAGAGTGTACAGATTCTAGTATTTCAGGACTAGTATGACATACTAGTACTAATACTAGAGTTGAGTACTAAAGTTGCAGATTTTAGTATTGCTTCAGTACATACCGATTTTTTTTGCCATTCTTTGGATGCATGTCACGGGAAAGGTGGTCGACTATTATACAATCCCCCTTCCACAGCTGCAAAGTATCCAAACTCACCATCCCTCTTCACAAAACCTGTCGTACAGACCATCTGGTCTCTATGGTTCCTGAGAACGCGGATATGCGTATATGGAGTGCTAGGCACTCTGGGAGCATTGCAGAGATGGATCTCATAAATGCATATTAATATTAATTTCACCCTCGTCCCGAGCGCCCTTTTTTTTAATGAAGTGATACTAGACATTCATAAATAAAGATGCAAGTGATACTAACACAAAAACCGAGCCGCAAAAACCCATAGAAAGTGATACTAAATCTTCTTTCATGACAGCATTTTTGTTACTTTGGTACGCAGTACTAGTATGCCATACTGGGCACTTGATACTAAAATCAATACGATCGTATTTTAGTTTTGTAATAAAAAAAACATGCAATTTACACATAATTTTTACAGTAGTAAAAGGCTAAAGGCCTACGCGATTTATTGTCTTCATTCCTATGTCAAAATATAAACCTTTGCTGCTGCAGACAATGTTTTTTTTGTTGTCTTACGAGGCTAAGCATTAAATTTTCTAAAGAGGCAAGAGCCGACCGTGGCTTCGCCACGGTCTCCGGCTCGTAATTCTTTATTTTAGTACTTTTGTTCGCTTGGACAGTAATAGATATCCTCTCAAAATGCAGAAGGTATCCGACAACTCAATTAAAGGGGCAGAGTATAATCATTAGCGTATTTTGTTGCGTATATGACCAAAGCTCAAGAATATCAAAAAATAAAAAAATAAAAAAATAAAAAAAAACACGTAAAATAAGATAAAGAAAGAGGATAAGAGAAAGCATGCAAGGGACCGTTGTATGTTCGAAACGCTAACGGGGAGGGGGCATGCTCTCTTCAAAAAGGTCGAAATGGTTAATTATTGGGAGGAAAAGTGGGCTGGATTGAGATTGGAGATTGCTTTTTTTTTTTTTTTTTTTTTTTTCAAAATGATTGAGTGTGTCAGGCTGAAGAACAAATTATTCAGAAAAAAAACGCGTTGAGCAAGCCTACAAAATCGAATGTGGTTGAGTGATGCACGGAATACGCATCAAAATCTAATCATTGTAGCCTTGAGGTGGGCTAACCGTGGCCGAGTCTGAATAAAAAAAACCGAAATCCTTCAAATAAACTACCTACTTTAATCTTATTCGGCCTTTACGTCACTGACTTCTGTGTCCACTTTCTTTCTTTCTTTTTTTTTTTCTTCCTTTTTTTTTCTAATGTACACTCAACAGCCTGCATAGTATATTATTGATAGTTGGGGAAAATGGGCGAAGTTCACATAGCCTGTTTTTCCTTTCCCTCACGGCAGAGCGAGGACTCTAACATATGAGTTGTAAAAAATTTCAGATTGCCTTCAAGTTTCATGAACACTTTACAGCGACTGTTACTAGCTCATTTCACCTGTAGGAATAAAAAATCGATGCTATCCACCTGCCGCCCACTCCTCCCCCACGAACAAAACGAACGCAATGCCCCTAAATATCCTTTTTCATCTGGGAACGCTCCAGCTTGCCATTTTTTTTATTTTTTTTTATTTGAAGTAAGCCAAGAAACATCTCATTTGTGATGGGCAAAGAGTAGCTCGTGTTCAGAAAATACTTGAAAACTCGTTTTGTTTATGATGAACCTTTTTGTCTTCTTTCCTTTCTTATTTAATAAAGTCAAGCATGAAGTACCCTCCGATAAAGCTCACATAATCTGCCATAATGCTCCTCATTCGAAGTTGGGATAATGGCACCTGAAGAGCAACGCGCACAAGTGATTGTCCAGTTCTGGATTTACGTGGTTAAGGAGCATTCGTAAAGATACTTGGAAACACGATAAAAAATGGGCTCATTTTCACATTCGGGAGTGAAAATGGTGTGGAAGGCTTTATTATAGGAGGTGGTACGGATTACATGAAAAATAAGATACAGAGTGAAAATATGAAATGGACTCAAGCTAGGGGTCAAGGTGATAAAAGGCGGTTTTATACTAAAATATACAGCAAACTGCCAGAATATCACATATCGCGCATCGTAGAAATGAGTGGTGATTACACGGTCAGATAATTACAAGTTTTAATTTATTTGGAGAGAATGTATGCGGACGATACCTCTGTATTATTTCAATGGCCCATCCAATCGATAGATTATAGTTCAAAGTTGGTCAGTCAATACTAAATGCATTATAGCACTAGGGCTTTACAGCTACTTATCAATTGAGATTACCTTATATATAGAGAGTCAAAGTCCTATTAGCTTTGAGCGCCTCGGATGAAAGGACTCTGTGTTGCTTTGGATTTCATATCCATCATGTATGGCAACATGGATTTGGTTCTGAATGCCCTTGCTTGTCTTTGCAGTGTGATCCCCACACTCACAGAGGAAACGAAGGCGGAACTTGTTCCTCAAGAGTTGTCTTGGATCCCACTTGGCGGCATCGACCGGCAAAATGACAAAGAGTTGAATGATTGGATATTCATGAAGTTCAAAGTTTCGGACAATGAAAGCATTAGCATGAGTTTGAAGGATAGAACGTCTGCCGAGGGCTTGATTTTGCATTTCAAACATTTTATCGTCCTTCTCATTAACTTCCAGTGGCAATTTAACCATCTCTGAGTGCTTTCCTTTGACCTCTCGCAGCAGCCCTTTAATTTGCTTAAGGCCAGTCTTGATCATCTCAGTTTGTGCCTTGTCGTGGATAGTAAGCGATTGGTTGAAGGATTGATAATGACACCAGAACATCTTGAGAAGAGGTTAGGTTTGCTCACTTTTTTTGATATAGGCAAAAGGATGATGGCTTTGCTGTTGCAGTCATAAAACTGTGGCATTTCTGTGATGACATCTAGGGCCTTGATAAGATAGAACACAATGCGTAGAAGTTCGACTCTATACAATAAGAATGAAGGACTTAGTCATATAGAGCTCACTATTTTTATTTTTCTTTTTCAGAACAAGTGACAGGGTGCCATTGACACAAAAAAAAAGAAACCAGGCATACCTGTTGCCATCAGCGTTTAAAGGAATGGAGTCGGTTGTTCATCCATGTTGAATCGCAGCGCACTTCTCGATTGTCTTACAACCACTCAGAGCATGACAGGTTGCCGTTGCTCGCGGAGGTGGAAGCAGTTCTGCCACGAAATTCTTTAATAATATTGCTGGAAAATTTTGTTCTACCATTGGATTGATGATGAGAGAATAATGAATTTTAAAGGATACGTCAACTATTATTTTTTTCATTTGTTGGATATTTAACCGGCCTTGCTATTACTCAAGGATACTGTTCATTTGCATCCTCCGGCTGAAAGAACTTAAAGATGGTTTTCCTTGGGAATGGAAATGCTACATCGACTATGACCAGTCGTAACATGGCTGAAGACATGGTTAAAAGCGATTATTGCAGAACTAGATTCATAAAAAGTAGCGTCTCTTGAACTATTGATGTGATCAGAATTATCATACTGTATCAATGCATTGCACTTGAAAAATCAATCAATCAATCAATTTTGTTTTTTCCGTTCTCTTTGAGAATGTTTCTAAGATGTACAGAAAGTGCAGGAGTTGGAAGCCGGCATAGAGACAAACTAATCTTTGGTGTCTTCCATCTTCTATGTCTGTGTTTTATTTAATGGGACACCTTCGACCTCATCTGTGGTACCCAACCGGACAAATAATTGTTCAATGCATGGGACAAGAATCATGAATGTACAAAGAGACATACCGATTAAACCACACTCATTACCTCAGTAAGACTTATCGCCTCTGGAAAATCCAGACCCGTCTTTTTATTTTCATAACTTTATCTAGCTTATTTGTTTATCTGCTACGAGTCTACCCATCTTGCTGTATTTGCAGCTACTGACATCTCCATTATCACGATACACCTAGCTAATATCGAGTCAACATTCCCACTCATCGCCCTCCCAACTCCTGTTACCATCTGCATCATCCTTGTGTGCCTCAGCTGTTGTATCTCTATACAACAATGGGATAAGAAAACTTGATATTTCCCTGTCTTGCCATCTATATAACTGGTGAATAGTAGTAGTTATCTGCTCTGTGGCACTTGCTCACCTATACATTACCTAAAACTGGATAGAGGAGGGGAGGGAAAAATTAGGGTAATGGTTAGTGAACTGGAGCCAAAGTACAACCGTACAACTTCCTTGATGCTATTAACCCATAAAATGGTGGTCCCAATCATCCAGTGATGGGAATAACCGCAGTTAGTATAGACTTATGTATCACCATAGCCATCCATCTCGCTTTCTTTTAATAAAAAAAAAAGAAAGATGAGCAGCATCGATTGCAGCGCCACCAAAAGCCTAAAAAAGACTTGTGGAGAGGTAATAGCAATGGACAGTCTAGCGCGGAGCAATAGACCATATGCGTACCCAAGGAGCAACCAACAGCAACAGCCCCGAATCCGACCGACTGAAGCGATATGGATCAACAGCTGGTCCCAACGAGAAGTGGACTCCAGGGGGAAAAGCCCTACGAAAAGGACTCTCTTGCTCGCATCCTTTCCACCCTGCCCCAAAATCCGTACAAACACGCCGTACTTCGGCTCATAATAAGAACACTACCATTACCTCTTACCTTGCATTTGAACTTCAATTCGTCGCACTTTTCCAATGCCGATGGCGGCTTCCTGTTGTGTAAAAGAGAAGCGAGTGGAATGGTGAGCGAATGAAGAAAGTGGCATGAGTATTTTATTTTCGCGTCATGCCAGGATAAACAGAACGAGTCACGTGCTAAATACAATGATGGCTTCTAATCAGCCACGTGCAATCACCAAGTTGATGTATAGCATGCTCAGAACCTGTCTCTCTTCTTAATCCTCTACTATCCTTTGCCATCCGACTTTCTTACTCAACGGCTTCCCTCACTTCTTTGATACATGTGGTATGTAGTATGTATATCCTGACCCTTGTGAAGCATCTCTCGCATCTCATAAACTATCAAGTATTTTGTACTTCAGCAACAATGCGTTCTTTCAAAGAGAAAATTATCGGTATCAAGTGTATTCCATCAATGAGCCTGGATAAGCAGAGCAGCTAATACATAGTATATTTAAGTCAGTTAACGCTAAAAACCATAGTGGTTCTAACATATTTGGCTTTTTTTTAGATCTGTTAACAACTAACCTTTCGGATGGGTTTATATAATGCTATGACATTAGGATGGCTTTATTGGGCCTCTTCTTTATTATTTGCCATACGCACACTCATGCTCAAGTGACTTTTGGCAGCAGCTGCTGGCCAGGTAAGATAGCTTTGCAGCAAGGATGATGGAAATATATGCCTGCTTGCTTTATGCTGTTTCCTTGACACTAACCTTTTCTTGTTCTCTACCTTGCATAGCCCCCGGATATTAGTGAAGCCTTCACATAGAGGCACCAAGAAGTGCGTAGTGGCCAATACCACGAAGTGCCTAGATGACACTAAAAGGACCTCATCAAAGTCGTGAATGACACATGCGTGGTATGATCCACGAGGAGCCAACAGCGGCCCAAGATATTCGCGATCTGCTTGTCACTTTCAGGCTGCAAGCCTTGGAGCTGGCAGCCACGATTCTTCATTCTATATAAGCACCCTCAGTGGGACTTTTTCCCTAGGCAGCTGCGAAAGTGGCTGCGTCATTCCCGTCTAATCGAGCATATGATGACATGACCACAATCGCAACCATCATCCTTTGGACCTTCATCCTTCGAAAGGGCCTGATGGCAACTGCCACTACTTGGGTCTTGTTAGCCATCGATAGCGATGACATTTCACTCTAATTTCTGCCTGCTACGCTCGCCAACTCAATTAAGGGACATTCTTCCATTAAATCTATAACGATACTTTCTAAAGAAAGAAAACATTGGAAGCTGCACAAGCAGGGCATGCTGGGGCGGGTGTGTGCAATATTCAGACATTGTACTGTATCTCTCCTTTTTTTCCTTGCAAATCATTGTCTTTTCTATTGATTGTATAATACTGTTGTTTCATTGCCAATATTGTAAAAATGTTCTGTATTTTTAACCATTCCTGGTGAACCCTCTAAAATAGTGCAAGATCCAGAATAATAAGGCTGTAGAAGCCAAGGGAGAAGATGAATATGCAACTGAATCGGAGAGGTAGGGTGAGGACATTACTGAGTCAGAGAACTCTCTTCTTTTTTTGTTTTTGATTTTGCTCCCCTCACTTACTCACTTTACTCTTTCATGTTTACTGATTTAACTTGTTTATCAAGAATGCATTCCGAAGAACCCGCGTCGTTGAAATGTCAGGAATGCCCTAAAGCATTCCTCAACAAGAAAAAGTTGAAGGATCATCAAAAGGAATCTTATAATCTGACCTGTAATGTTAGGTTCATTAATCCCCAACAGATCCGGGAAAAACGACAGCTTTTCCGTGTTGGCGGTGTGTTTGCATGCCCTTTTTGTCCCAAGGCTTTAACTTCAACGAAAGGAGTAAAAAAACATGCATGTTTTAGTCGAGGAATGATTGACGATGATGGCGAACTCGGCAGCCAAGGCAAACCGGAAGCTGTTTTTGGGAAATTACCTATGCCAGAAATGTCAACTTCCCAAACATCGAATATCCCTCGGAAGAGAGGATTCGAAGCAATGGTACTTAGAGCTCTTAGCCAAATTGGAGGTTCAGAGCGCGAAAGGAAAAGAGCACTTTTTGCTGTTGATGATCTCCAGCTTCCCCCGATTACATTAAAGAATCATGAGCTTGGGAAAGAATGGGTTGTTCTTGGTCACAGATCAGTCCGCAATGACCTCCCAACTGACAGACCATTGGCGACACTCATCGACCCAACCATGCTCCCGAATAACCCTACGAAGACTTTATGCAGCAATTGTTCACCTACTCCACCTGTCGGCTTGGAAGGCTTGTTCAAGACCTCACCATATTCAGCACTGCTTCAAAAGTTGAATTTCATTGAACTGACGACGTCAATTTGCGAACTTCTAAATGATGACTGGGTTAGGCATCCGGAACTGAGATTTGCAAGTTGTAAAGTCTTTGCCGGGTCCATTTTACTCAACTCAGCTAATGACACGAAATTATAGTAAACTGTGTGGAGTCATACAGACGGAAGAAGCACATTGATGCATATAGAGAGTCCTATCGACTGTCAAAAGGAAAAGCTCTTCGAACCTCAATCCCACCCTTTGGGGGGGAAATATATAGTGCGTGCCAAAACTGATGCAATAAATTGCATTTTTCAACATTCATTCCTCATTCTCCTTCTTCCTCTTTATGATCTTCCCTGCCACCACCGTTTCTCATTCTCATTTGTCTCACCTCCATGGAGTCTCATCGTCATCGCCATCAGTGGCCTAATTAGCATTTAATTGCAATTTGCTTTCAGCATCTCATTGCATCTATTATGGCAATTAACAACTTCTTGTTTTTATTTATTCCTGTTACTTCTCCTTTCCCCTAACGATGTTCCCTCCTTTAGCCTTATATAACTCCCTCATCCTCTTCGGCATACCGCAGTATAGTTTGTGTAAGAATTCAGGAGGGATATGTGTCCATACGTCTTGGACTCTCTCCCAGAGATCCTCCATATTCTTTGCCTTGTCTGGATAATGATCCAACTGCACCTTCATGTATGCCCATATGTTTTCTATTGGGTTGATGTCAGGAGAGTTTGCTGGCCATTCCATGAGAGGTATCTTAGACTTTTGGATATAGGTCATTGCTATTCTTCCGGTATGAATCCTAGCATTGTCCTGCTGAAATATAAATTTGTCCTTATCCATCAAGTAGTAATCCCTGGACTTAAAGATATAATCCTTGAGAACGTCGACGTATGTTACCGAACCCACCTTCTCTTGGAGCCAGCAGCCATCGCCTGGTCCGTAGTAAGTTATACAACCCCAGAACATCATTTTCCCTCCGCCACCTTGCCTTGTCTTTTTGATATGATGTGCTCGTAGAGTTTTATCCCATCGATGCTTGTAGTAGTACTTTCTTCCGCAGGACCCAACTCTGCTAAAGATGGTCTCATCTGAGACCATGACGTTCTTCCAGTCTTCTAGAGTCCAGTCCAAGTGATCCTTTGCAAAATTATATCGAGCATAGATTTGCTTCTTCGTCAGATCAGGCTGCTTCTGTTTTACATATGCCCCCATATCATCCTGCATAAGGAACCTCCTGATGCTCGATTTACTAACCTGCACTCCTTCCTCAATTGAACAAGTTGTTGGCCATCTTTTAGGGTCTCCAATACACCCATGTCAAAAAATCTTGATAAAAGCTGTTTCGTTTTCTTAGTAACTTTGCAGGGTCGGCCCCTCTCAGCACTGGAATACTTTCTTTGCCTCTTTTCCTAATCCTTTGAGCTGAGGTAACAGATATCCCTAAACTCTTTGACACTTCTCTGGAAGACTTTCCCTGATGAAGTAGAGCAGTTGCATTTTGGATAGTTGATTTGGATAATGATTTCATGTTATGATAAAGATATGGCAGATATGTAGAGTGTCGCTTGGTGTATCAGTGGTGATGGTGCTATAAAGAAAGAATAAAGAATAAGAAAGAAGTAAGGGATGGACAAACCTGACATGTACTTTTTACCAAAACTGATGCAATGAGACATGACTATACAAATGGCGATTATTCGCTAATTGCGTCATTGATGAGAACAGCGATGACAGTCTACGAAGGTGAGACAAATGAGAATGAGAAGCGGTGATGGTAGGGAAGATCATTAGAAAGGAAAAGGAGAATGAGGAATGAATGTTAAAAAATGCAAATTATTGCATCAGTTTTGGCACGCACCATATAAGGACGTGTGGCCAACAACAATCGCCTTAAAGGATGGGTATCGGCTTGTTATTGGAACGCAAACATTCAATGTGTTGGTTACTTCGTCAATCCGACTGAAGATAAAGGAATTGCCCTCGCTTGGCGGCATAGCAACGTTATTCACAATTAGGGATAATCAATCATCGAGAGACTCAAAGGAATTATTGGCCTATTCATGGACCAAAACCAAAGTTCGATTTTCGACATCGGGAATGGGCCATTAAACAAGCAATTGGTTGTGTTGGCGAAAGAACTATCGAGCTATATCACCAGAGCAAATTTTGCTCCTGCTCCATTTATTGAGGCACGTTTCTTGGGAAAATAGAATAGCTCTTTCAAACTGGAAAAAAATGATCGTATTGATTTTAGTATTTCAGTACCAGTATCGCATACTGATACTGCATACTAAAATGACAGAAAATTAGTATTGTACATAAAATAACTGAAAGGCCATTACAAACAAACATGCACTGATACTAACACAAGAATTGACATTCACAAATAAACATGCAATGATACTATCGCTTAAGCTGGCCCGCACAAACTCCATGTAAAGAGAACATAACTTGGTATCATGAAAACAGAAATTTAAGATCACTAGTAACGCTATTGTCTTCCAATTAACTCTTGTCTCTACAGATGCTGTGCTCGTGTTGTTCGTACTCGCAGTTGTCGCATGGCCTCGTCGTACTTCTCTTGAGGTAGCTTAGCGAGGCAGGTCCGGAGAAAGTGATAAGACCTTGTAACACTCCACCCTTTCTTGACGTTGCTTGGGACCTTGACTAATAATCTCTTAGCTTGTCTTTCCAACTGGCTATTGCAGCCTTCACATGTTGGCAACTTTCCCTTATTGGAAACAACGTTGGTGGAGATACTGAATGGATAATTTTGTCGTGATTGCCGTGGTTGCTTAGAATCTTCACTGGAGCTTTCTTCACTGGAGCTTTCTTCACTCTCACTTGAATCCTCCCTGCAGCTTTCTTGGCTCTCACTTGAATCCCCCTTGAAACTTCCATGACCCTCGCCTGAATCACCCTTGGAACCTCCATGGCCCTCGATTGAATCCTCCTTCGGGCTTTGACTCTCAGTTGAACTGTCCTCCGACTTGTCTGCACTAGTAACACTGGGACTACTAGAGACATCATCCCCATCTGTTTTGTTGCCAGCTAATTGGTTGTGGGATCTCAGGTACCATACTTGAGTTGGTTGAAAGCCTGTAGAGGTGTGCCACGTCTGAAGGCAGTCGATAATGAGTAGCAGTGGCCATTCAGTAACCTCCATTCGAGAATACACCCGCGTGCCGCTGCAGACTTCCAGAGGTTCCAACGTTCCATCTTCGAGGTTAAGTGAAAGCATCCGCTTGTGGGATCCCTGAGCCTGCAGTGGCAAAGAACAAGAAGTGTCTTCTTTCTTAGTTGACATGTCAACGCCTTCTTGTTTAATTTGCCTTGCATGGCTCCTCATGACAAAATAAGAAGCACTTTGTGTCTCTTTCAAATTTCGATTGGGACATTCCACTTCAGAACACGTCGAGTTGAAAATAGGCTTGAATGCGGTCAAGCCTCGCAAATGATCAGTGAAGCTGCCCTCAACAGAGCCCCATAAATCATGGTCACCTTCTGGTGTTAATCCCAAAGCTTTGTTGCACCACATCCATCTTGCCTTGGCATGTTTTTGTGATACTACTAGGTTAACGACATCTTCCAGTAGGCTCCCTTGGGAGGTCGCTAAGGTAGCTGCTGAGTATCGCATCCCGGAAAACCTACGTAATAATACCCAAAGCATAAGAGGAGCGTCTAACGAACATATATTGGTTGCCTTGAAGCCCTTATATTGGATCTGCCATGGTATTGCGAGGTCTTCCCATTCTTCGTCGATCGTTAGCTTGGGGGCTTTGTTTCTACTTCCTTTAAGACGACCTGCTCGACGCTGCTGCTTAAATATCTCTGGGAACAGCGTCTTGTTGCAATCTGGCGCGCAGCCATCGTTGCTTCGGTCCACTTTTTTTCTCTTTTCAGGATACTTAATGCGATGGTATCTTAGCGTCGATCCCTTCAAGGCTTGTTCAATATCGCGTTCGATGAGACTTAGGTAGCGGCAGGCGTATTCATACGTATCCCCAACACTCATGCCCTTTTTAGTTGGTGAGTGGCGCTTAAAATCTCCTCCCAAACTCTCTTGGGCATTTGTATCCTTTGAAAATGTCGACATGTCGACATTAGAAAGAGATTGGAAAATACACTTTGCTCTGTTTGGATTCATATACCAATCAATCCACTTTTTTGCCCTTGGGAAAGATTTCACCAAATCCTGAGTAAGTACATGGAACTTTTCTGGCGTGTGCTTGTCGAGGAGATCTAGGCATTTGCGGTTAAAAACTAACTCTTCTGAAGGCGGGACAACTGCAGAATTCCTCTGAACCCTCATTAAGGACCGACGGAAATGGACCTCACAGAGCCTGTAGAAGTTCTCCATCTGTATCTCGTGATCATCATCGAGCCTAAAATATTCCCGGACAGCAAGCTCAAACCCTACGCGTTCTGCTTCACTGAAGTCACAGACCATTCCGGGGAATCCCTCAGTAAATTCATCGAATCCCTTGAAAGGTAAGTATTTAAACATTGCCAAAAAATGGTGCTTATAATGCTTTTGTGTTTTCCCAAATAGCATTGACATCACGACTGGCACCGCCCTATTGATCACAAAATTGAATGCGCTGGTGAACGTGATATTGATATTCGCGTAGTGTTCATCATGGACAAATGATTCGATGGAGTCGGTCTGCATACAAATATCCATGTTTTGGAGCATTTCCTTCATGAATTCCGCCTGAATAATAATATGAGCTTTATTCTCCAATAAGCTGATGGGGCCCATCATCTTATAATCCCGGTCGAATGCTGCCAAAGAGGTGATATTCCAGGATCTCTTAAAGCCATCTAGAATTTTCTTTCTGTGGTACGCAGTACGACTAAGGTTAGCAAAAGCGCTATGGATCTCCGTGATAGGCTTTCAGGTCTTCGTGCCAATCAACAACTTCTTAGGCTCCGCCTCTGATGCCATCTTCATCATTTTTTCGAACTCTGCCATTGCCTCTCCAGTCGGCTTGTTCGATGGTGGATGTCACGAACAGCAAGCAATGTTGAGCTCGTCTGATTCGAATCAGAAAAAGATCACGTGTGCTTGATTAATTTGTTCCCTCCTCATTCACTCATTTCCTCATGCATAGTTTTGTCTGTCAAGCCAAGTCGGGTCTTCTAGTTATCTAGCACAGTGAATAGCCCCAAGAATTCTAGAAGAGCTATAGACCAATGACCAAGGCTCATGGCGCCAAGGAACCTTGATATAAGATTGCACCAGATATCTTCCTCGGATCCTGTGTATTAAGTTAACTCAATACTTGGAGTTCCGCATATAGTAAAAGTCATTAGGAAGTATTTGAGTAAGCTTTATTTAGAGTTCTTGAAACACGTCTCCGCTCCAGTCAAACAAGTATAAATATCATAGACTAGTAACATAGCAAACCTCAGTCTGCAATAAATCCATATCTGATCCCTACCTTGTTTCCTAAACACTTACCTTCTTGACAACTATCTTGCCAGTCCTTGACAGTGGAGGCTGATGATAGTGGTATCCATGATGCTGGGCTCTTTCAACATTGCCAATCGCTCTATATCAATTTTTGCCTGGCATGGAGTATGAATCAGTTACTGCCTGTGTGTTTTGCATGGAACCTTTGGAGGCGGAGGGAGCGCGTCTATACTTTTGCTTGTAGGGAGCTTAGGCCTTTCCAGATACCCGCAGCTGTCTACCGGACACTTGTAGACTCCAAGGCACCGCTTCATGAAAGTTATTTTGTTTTTTTGCTTGCGGTTATTGTATACCAGCATGGACCATGAAAAATATTTTGCGGATAGATCGTAACAGTAGAAAAAAGTTAGTGAGAATAAGATGTGGGTCCACACACCACACCCATGGATTCTTTATTCATTTCTGGTAGAGGGGCTTGTACCAGATAACTACATATCTATCTATAAGACAGCATGGGTTCTCATGTCAAAGATTTGTCGCGTCTTAGTGTGACGCTTTATTGCCACTAGTTTCTACTGCTAGTTTTATTTTTTATCGTACTATTTCAGTTGAAATTTCTCTAGTGTGTTTTTTTTTAAGATCTTCCTCGTTTTTTAGTCGGACCATTATTATATTGCATATTGAAATATGCAACAGACCACCCGGACCCACATCCTGGCTTGCGTCGACGATTACTGCACGCTCCCAAAGTGCTTTCGCCATCTTCGCTATCCGAAGTAGACGCTATAACTTGGTTGTTGCCACTGGTGACGATGTTGAGGTTTGTCTCGTACGCAACCTCCCCATTTGGAAATTCGAAAGATGATGTGACATTGGGGAAGGCGTTCTATTGAGCACCGACAATACAGGTGTGTTTAATAAGAATCTACTTTTTATTATACGTATATCTATTACTTTCCGAGATAAATACCTTAGCTCTCAGATAATACAGTAAGGAAAGCCATGGCCCGGCGAATCTCGAGGGCCTCCCTTCTGTCCTGTCTCCCTTACGTTTCGAAGTTAGAGGTAAAGATTTTTCTCCACTAGACTTCCATGCAGTTCGCATGTGGTCTATCTGTATCATTTGACTAACTTTATAAGAACACTTTTTACATTGCTGAAAATGTCGACATACATTCATACATTACACTAACCTTCACTTGATTGGACAAGTTCTTAGCGGTAACCTTTTCTTCAACACGGGAACCAGGATCTTCGATTATGGCACGAAGAGAAGACCGATACATGTACCAACTTCCCTTAGGGACTCCAATACATACTTGACATCTTTCTCACCTCCCACGGACTTATGATAGCTTCTATTTCGAGTTACCCTTTATTGTTGCTCTAGCTTTGATGAAATATCCCTAAATATCTCAATGTTAGGAGATACCGACCTACTCAGTCACTCCATCGATCCATTGCTTCCTTTCGCAGCGTAGACAACCTTAATAAGCAGAGCGTTATGCTCTTGATACAAGTCTGCAGGTATCCATTGATTTGGCTCGCCATGGATATTAATCAGCATCGACGACATAATAGCACGCTTAGTTCTTTGAGACCATGCATAACGAAGCCCACAGTGGAGGTGTGAAGTTCATTAGCATAGTTTCTGGTGCATCCTGCCTGAAGCATAAATGTAAGCCACTTTAGGACTTCTTCAATCCGCCCTATGTCGCCTGCTTTGATAGCCTCTGAAAGCTCAATATAGAGAATCATATCTCGAAGAAATAAAGCTGCGTTTCATGAGGCTGTATCACCGACCATCTCCAAATGCTTGCCAGATATAATATGTCGCGAGATGTTATCGGCCTCTGCAGCGAACAGTGTCTTCATTTCCTCTTGTGAATCCCAATCTAGAGAGCTGCTCCCCAGACTTTTCTCCCACGCTCTCAACACAACTGCCTCGAAGATATGCCGTATTATCACAGCGGGAGCCGACCTATAATGTGTCACTTCTTTTACACAGCGTTCTCGAATAATATGAAGAGAAAAGCATATTATCCGAGGGAGCCGACCTATAATGTGTCACTTCTTTTCTTTATTAATTCGCCGAAAATCCAGTCACTAAATAAAAATAAACAATTTTTTTTTTTTTTTTTTTTTTTTTTTTGCTACAAAACTATGGTGCCACAAAGATTGATCAGCACCTTCGACTTGAGCTCCGGACCAGACTAGCTTAGGGAGAGGAGGGTGGGACATTATAGGTCGGCTCCCTCGGATAATATGCTTTTCTCTTCATATTATTCGAGAACGCTGTGTAATTATCACAGCGGGAGCCGACCTATAATGTGCATCCAGAGTTTTGTCCCAGGGTGATCTCAGTAAAATTCGTCCTTGTCTGACTAGCCATGCGGTAGAAATATTGGAAAGTTTCCGGAGAAGACCAATTACCATGAGCGATGATGTCGTCAATCGATACCCCTGCTGTAGCTGCAGCTGTAGAGCCGAGTGCGCGTGGCTTGATACGTCGGGAAGCCTTTTCCACTTCTGGGATCTTAGTTGAGATCGAGTCCATGTGATTGGAAATGGTTTCTGCTGATACTGCTCGATTCAAATATTTGGAATGTCGGATGAGAGGTTGAATTGTCAGACTGTCATCCTTCGGATGTGGTACCTCCAGTGGATGATCTGTTAATCTTTGCAAATACGCAGCAAATGTATTCACAGGGCACAGTTTCGGATCACTGTTGGAACGAATACAAACTGTCTTCTCGATGCGGTTCCCAAGTCGTTTCTCTTTGGGAATAGGAATGAAGAGCATGAGTTGGCTTGTGGTCCATGTAGTCTTGGTCAGGTCTATACATCGAATGTCGTCTGGACGAAGGAACCCACAAACGCCTAGAAGCCAACAAAGCTTTCTCGTGAGCTGAAGGAATGACATTTCCTCGTTAGAAGGAAGGGATCGAATATAATCAAGAGCTGGGTTGAGATTGATGCTCAATGCGTTGCTAGGTCGAATGTGTTTGGCCTTGATGGCTGTAATGAAGTCCTTATACACATGGCTCTTGTCAAACGCTGATTTGTCTGGAAATAGAGCTAAAATGGCTGAGCGTTTCTGCAGAGTGGTGGCGGGAGACCATGGACGGTTGCGCATCTGATGATTGAGATAGTTAACTAAAAGGATCGGATTGGGGGTGAATGGATCCCTGTCATTTTGCCTGGCCCAATCGATGAACACTTGTTGCGCTGGGGCGTATTTTTTGTGCCGTCGCTGTGTCTGAGGGTTATCTAGTATAGTCTCCGCTGCTTCGCTGTCTAAACCTAGGTCTGTGTAATAGCGCCGTTTACGCGCCATGCTTGCAGTGTCCAGTGCGGATTCTTTGCTAGAACGTTTTGATCTTGTCCTGGAGCTGGGAGGACATACTTGCGTGGGATCTCTCTGGGGGCACAAGTCGCCATCGCTTGAAGAGTTGGATACCATAGGGCGCTGGGCCAGTTCGGAGCTACGATCGTCGCTTGTAGCTTCTCTAGCCTCAGCTTCTGAAGGGCCTGAGGGATCAGGTTCCATGGCGCGCAGATGTACAAATTCCCCAGATTGCTCCATGGGTGCCGTAGTGCATCGAAGTTGATCGCTAAGGGGTCTGGCTTCCATGACATGAACCTCTCTGTTTTGTTGTTGATTGATGATGCAAACAGATCCGTCTGATGCGGGCCCCAGATCTTCTGTAGATAATCGAAGAAGTCCTGATGAATGCTCCATTCCAACTGCGATTGCATCCTGCGTGATGGTGCATCCGCTGGGTTGAATGATGATGGGACATATGTTGTCTTGAGTCGTGTCCCTGTTGCTAGGCAATGCTTCCAAATGGTGTCCGCTATTTCCATCAATGGAGCTGAGCGAGTCCCTCCGAACCGTTGGATGTGTGCCAGTGTGGTCATGTTGTCGCAAATTATGTTCACTGTCTTGCCCTGCAGTTGGGGAAGCTTTGTCGCAAATAGAACTGTCCGCAGTTCTTTGACGTTGATGTGCTCGTGAGACTGTGAGGCTGTCCATCGCCCTGCATAGGTCGAATCGTCTACGACGATACCCCACCCTGTGTCCGAGGCATCTGTGTAAACGTCGACTTCTGTCCTCTCCGTGAGCCATGTTTGTCCGTTCCAATGCTGGAGGTTGTCTATCCACCATGTGAGGTTGTCCTTTGCCGACTCTGTCACTGTGATCGTGTCGGTCCATTTGTGGCCTTGTCGAAGGGCGTCGTTCTTTATCTGGAGAAGGCGCTGGCACATCAGTCGAGCTGGAAATACGGCTGCTGTCATTGCCATTGCTTTCCCGATGAAGGCGGATAAACTTCTTAAGCTGCAAACGCCATTGTTCCTTATTTTGCGCGCTTCCCTGCGAATGTCTCTGATTTTGTGTTGAGGGATCGAGAGTGTCATGTTTCTGCTGTTGATGGTAAAGCCCAGATGCTCTATGACTTGCGTTGGTTCTAGCGTTGACTTTTCTTCTTTCACTAAGAAGCCTAATGATTGAAGCTTTGATAGGACGCGCTGGGTGTATTGTATGGCTCGTTCTCTGCTGGGAGCTATAATTAGAAGATCGTCTATGTAAGCCGTCATTCGGATTCCCTGGCGTCTTGCCCACCTGAGGACAGGGCGCAACATCTTCGTAAATATAAGGGGGGACAGAGAGAGCCCGAATGGAAGGACTCGGAACTGGTAATGGTGTCCCTGCCATTCGAACTGAAGATATTTCCTCGACGAAGGATGTACCAGAACATGCATGAATGCGTCTGATAGATCTATGCTCGTCATAAAATCGTTTTTGTTCATCATGGAGCAGACATTTTTGATACTTTCCATCTTGAAATGTCTGTCCGGTATATATTGGTTCAATGGTTTGAGATTCAATACAGGACGAAGATCGCCTGTCTTTTTGGGGATGGTAAATATCCGACTGTAAAAGCCTGTAGGGGAAGATACTGTTTCTATTGCTTTTTTGGCCAAAAGACTCACTATCTCTTTCTCTATGGACTCTGTTTCCTTCACTGATAGCTTGTGGGACTTGCTTGGGCTGGATGAGAGTGGAGGTGGCGACTTGAATGGGATCCTGAATCCTTTGGCTATTATGTCCCGGACCCATTGCTCGTCTGTGATCATCGCCCATGCTTGCTGGAATAAGTGAATCCTGCCTCCTACTGGTGGTCGGTCGTTTGTTGATGCCCTCGGCCGCGACCCCGTTCGCGACCCCTGTTGGAGTTGCCTCGGGCATTGTAAAAATGCCGGTTACCGCCACTGATGTTGTTGTTGCTATCAGGCTGGCTCTGCGACTGATTGCTCTGACCTTGATTAGAATAGCTGCTCTGAGCGCTATTTTTAGGGAAATTATTGTTTCGATCATGCCTGTTCCTGTTCGAACCGCGTGCTGTGCTGTTGGAATACAGGTTTCGTTTGATGGATAACAGAAGCTTCTTTTTCTCCAAAAGGGATTGGGAGTCCACAGCCGGTGTCTTGGCATTGCTTTTCCTGGTAAGCAGCTGTAGACCATGAGCTCTCTCAAGGTTCTGCACTCGGAGGTCGTGGATGTAATGGCTAATCTGCTTGATATGCTCGATGAGATCGGAAACTCCCTCAATGGCTGATAGCGTGGACTCGTCGGAGCGACTGTCGTCTTGCATGGCATCCAAGACATACTTGTCCAAGGGGCGCGTATGGATAGCCAGCTTGGATTGAATGAACGCCAGATCAGAGTCGAACTGCTGCCGTAACTTGGCACTGTCGGGCCATGGTAGGTCGGTAATAGGTGGTGCAGAATACTTCTGAAGCTTGTTTTTGGGGTAAGAGCCGATGGTTGTTTGTAATGTGTCCCGAAGGTCCTCATACTGATCTTTTTTCTCTGGATCAGGGACAAAGAAATCTTTTCTGTCAAAATTTGGGAAAAGTTCGAGAATGGCTTTGTTTGGAATAAAGTTATATGCCTGGGGTTCAGGAACCAGGAGGTCATGGATGTTAATGGAACTATCGATGTTGCGGTCATCGTTGTTTTCAATATCAATATCACTCATTAGTGGAACTTCTAAAGTATGCCAGTGGATGTGTTCCGGAAGGGCGAAAGAAAAGAAGATGCTGATCAATCTTTGTGGCACCATAGTTTTGTAGCAAAAAAAAAAAAAAAAAAAAAATTGTTTATTTTTATTTAGTGACTGGATTTTCGGCGAATTAATAAAGAAAAGAAGTGACACATTATAGGTCGGCTCCCGCTGTGATAATAGAGCAAGATCTATGAAATATATCATATAATAGAGCAAAGATCTATGAAACGAGTTATTACGATAAGGGAGAAACCATTTCGACTTTAGTATATAGATAGAAGGGTGTATTATTCAGAGGAAAAAAAATACTCGTTCAGAGAGATGTATTTTTAAAGAGAGAGAGAAATAGTTTCAGAGAGCGAAAAAAATAGAGACGCGTACACAATTAATAGAGGGGTGGCTTAAATTTTCGCTCCTATACGTGTGTACGTAACTTATTCTCACAAACCATTTATTATTTAGTCTTCCATTGCATCAAATGTCGGACGAAATTACTCTCTTTTGCATTATCGATGGTGAAACCACAGCATTCTCTATGGACATTCTACCGACAAAGACGGTAGATCATCTCAAATAGAAAATCAAAGAAGAGCAATCACCAGTATTTGGCAATATTCGTGCAAATGAGCTTGTTCTCTTTCAAGTCTCTATTTCTTCATCACCAAAGAGACAAATTGTTCCCTACAATTTAAACAAAGAACAGGACAATAAGCCGAAAGAACTTGAAGACCCTACAAGCGATATCTCTGAAGTCTTTGGCACAACACCAACAAAGAAGACAATTCACATCATCATTCAGCGTCCATTAGTTGGTAATTACATCTATCTCATGAATTGTTTTTTAGTAATGATTATAGTGATAACGCATCTAATTAACTAATTTAAAAAAAAAAAAAAAAAAAAGCGGCATATAGCTTTCCGGCTGTTCAAGCGCCGCAGACAAGCCGTTTATCTTTGTCACCACCATCCAGGCCAACTTCACCATCTCGTAAGTACACAGTGGACGAGAAACCTGATGCATAATCGGGATGCTAATTAGACAACTAATTTAGTTAACTTCATAGAGGGCCTGGAGACAACAATCAAAAAGATCACCACTCGCTTCTTCACCGATGACTCGCCAGCAGTAACATTCCTCAACAAATATGTCAAAGTAACAATGGAGCTTCCTGTAACGACAAATGGAGTACTCAGTTTGGCTAGAGCATGGAGGCGTGGAAAGACTTCAGAATGGACTATTCTTACTTCAATGCTTCCGTTATTCATAGTCTTGTTACTATTTTGTTAGTGGGCAACGGAGTCAAAGAATATGGCCCACCCATGTTTCCGTAAGCTGATTAAGCGGATATTCAATGACATATACCCTTTGCCATTGGTTCTAATGATTCTAATGTTTTTTATTTATATTACATTGGCTTATATTAGCCATCTAGAATTTGTAGGGTGGCAAGATGAAGATTCTATTCGATCATTCATAAGTCGTATCAAGGACCAGCTCCATGATGAAACTTGGCAGCATAGGATTGATATGTTGATTCCTCCAGAGGCAATAAGTTGTTGTACAAGAGACTCACCGGCAGATTTAGATCAATCGTCAGTAAGTACCAAGCTCCTCTTTATTATATATGTATACTTTTCACTTATATATTTTATTTTCCGCTTATATATTTACCACTGGATTTGCTTATCTTTATTAGGCGCGATTGAGGGAATCATCTCTACTAATAACTCAACCAAGTGGGAGACTATCCTCACCAACACAGAAGCCATGTTATCATCATGGAATAATAAAGAACGTCGTGGCAACATAATTGGGGTACTTAGTAAGTTTTTTTTTTAATTTTTTTATTTTTATTTTTCTATTTTCCATTCTTTTATTCTTTTATTTTTCTATTTTTTCTATTTTTCTCTTCTTCTATTATTATTTTTTTCTATTTATTCCAATACTGAGACCTATTGTCATCATTGCCAATGTTTACAAAGCTAACAACAACTTTGTACGACTCTTTAGTCAGGACGACCAACAAGATGAAGAACCACCTGGAACAGTTGTCATCATTTTCTTCAATTGAGGACACACTCGAGCTATCCATGTATCGATGGTATCTCTCGGTGGGAGTACTTTTATCTTGGAGGATGAAGCGCTGTTAGTGGAAGCTGCTTTAGGTCGTATCAAGATCCTTGGTGGAGATGCTCGAGTTGTCATGGATGAACCGCTGGTATTACGTGCTGTACAGAATTACTTTAAGCAAAAGGATCTTTTGTTCATTTCTGCTGCGGAGCGAATAATGCTTACCTCAACTAATCCATCAGTGCATGGGAATAATTGGAAATAATGATGCCTCCTGTCTTTATTGAAACCAAAACAATGCCGTTTTCGAAATGGCCGCTTCTTCCAAAGAATTGTGCAATTCCCAATGAACTCAAGGGTGATGTTTCTATTGTTGGATACAGAGAGGGAGAGAGGGTGGACAGCTTGCAATATCATATAACACTGTCACTACACTTGTGCTGAATATAAATCCAAACAATAGGTCAATAACGACCCTTTTGATAGAGGCAACAGATGCTATGAAAATGCCAATAGATTTAAACAAAAGTTAGATTTTCTTTATTTTTGTTTTCATGACAGGCGCCTTGATGGTTCCAAAGCCTTTAGTCTTTAGATTTCAATATTATAACCTCAACACCTTGTACTTTTTTTCTCAGTAACATAAGGAAAAAAAAATAAAAAATTGCACAATGATGTAAAGTGGTGGCAAAGTTGGTAACATCACATCTCGGAAACGGTGTTGTTATGCTTATTACATGTAGCTACCTTATATTTGTAGATCGATACTTGACTCGTTGCTGAGTCGTGCTGATAAGTGGGTACTGTTAAAGGACGAGCTGATTATAGAGACAAGGGCTTCTTAAAAAAAAAAAAAAGATAAAAGAGAATGGATGGTGCAGAACGCAGGATGGTGTTTATTCAATGGGAAAAAAGAGATATGAGGTATGAATAGAGTATGTTTATGTGAATATTAGGAGGCGGGCTGGCTGCTCGAATGTGACAGTCGGACCGTTTGTGCGGGGTTGTTTGAGTACGCAGCTTGTTCAGGTGCGGCTATTTGGGTACAGTGGCTGTTTGTTTAAGTGCGGCGGCAGCTGTTTATTTAAGTGCGGCTGTTTGTTTGGATGCGGTAGCCTCACTGCGAGCTATCGAGCCCTAGTTGGCTTAGGTGGATTTATGTCGTTTACAGTCTAGTCATGGAATGAAAAGAAAGAGATAGACAGGAAAAGAAACATCAGAACAAGAGCAGTAGAGCACAGAGCGATAGTCTTTAGAACTTCAGTAGGAGTGAGTGTTTGGAGAGTGTTGCTTACCTTTTGTCTTGACTGAGAAGGCTGATGGTCGAGGCGACCGAGGAGAAAGAGAGAAAAAAAGAAGAGGTTCGTTTTCTTACTATTTCTCATGTCCGCAAAAGAAGAGGAGAAGGAACGAGTGGTGAAAGGATTTCAAAAGCGTGGCGTAATAAGTACCTTGTTTGCTGTACACTCCAATAGAAGATAAACAAAATAAAAGATAAACAACAAGATAAAAGATAAAATAAAATATACGTGTCATTGATCATCTGTCACATTTCAAATGATAATGAAGAGACTCTCACGATTAGAGATGGGGAAAACACTCTGTCTGCAAGGCTCGCAATAAAGGCCTGTCCACAACCAACCAGAGCATGAGCTACATTGATCTCGAGCTATTTACTCTTGTTGGTAAATGAGACCATCTTCTTTACCCTCTTCTTCTATTTCTCTTTCTTCACTCTTAACAAGAGATAGCATAGACTATGTGGAAACTATACTTTGGCAGATTGCTGTTTTTCCAGAGTGTGATAGAAAATAGCACATGACAATTCTCAAGATACCTCTGCAACACTAATATATCGAAAATGTTCCTAATGCATGCCACGCTAAATGACTGAATCCAAACAAATGGCTGTCTCCTGCTGTACAGCTCCCGGATCTGAGTAGCTAATGTATTCATTCCATCGTTAGCACGACCCCATTTATGTTGTGCGACTCTATAAAAAATCTGCAGCAGCTCAGTTCAAGTAGGTTAAGAGATGGCCTTAAATGTCTCCATGTACTGAACCATTTGTGTTATCACTGGACCTTGGCTGTCCAACATGGGTTGACTGTAATCCATGCCGGGTATATCTCGTTTGATGTCATTAGGATCACTCAGGATCATAAATGTATTTTGATAAAGTTCACATAAGCCTGCTCATACCCTATCACCGTACCATCTACAACCTGGCTAGTTCTACTGATAATTGCCTTAAGTTTTTATGCTACATTTCACAAAGAAGAGAAAAATTGAAAAACGAGAACTTGGCCAGAAAGTTTCAACAAAGAAAAAGACGACTGTGTAATATTGAGTATATTCATGTTGCTTACAGATTATAGCCCAGAATTTATACTGGAACACGCGGAATGCCGTTGGCGTATTTGGATCATTGGAATACTCAGGCCAAATACTGGTGTTTGTGGTATATCTCTTCATTCGAACGTCCTTGGAAAATAATAACCGGAAGTTAAAAGATAAGTGAGAATTGAATATGGATTGCAGCACCACATTATCCGAGTATTTATTCATTCATTTTCTATATATAAAATCGAAATCCTTTTTATGTGGGCTGGAGGGCTGGAGGGCTGCAGTGTTAGGAATGTAAAAAATGCTATCCTCTTGTACGTGCGATCAGATATGCCATTAGACGAAATATGCAACAGTCCTCAATATGATCCAAACACCTGTACAGCGGACCGAGGGCATTGATCCCTTTAGTTTAAAACTCCACAGAGGCTGATATGGCTTTCCAGAATGGAGCCTCTAATGCAGTCCCGATGACTGATTCACCTGTTGCCAGCCAGGTCTTGAGAATGAATTCGAACGGCGATAAGATGACACCACTTCTTAGGCTCTCGTTTTTAGGAAGCGAGACCACACCACTTGTCTGTGATGTTGGTTCAGAAACAGGATAGACGGCATTATAAATATTGTCATGAATTTTGTCTCGAACTTGGTATTGAGCAAACATAAGCGTTCTGGGAGAAAAAATCTCAATAACACAAGTAAAGAAATAGTATATCATGTCCGCTCGAATGATGTATCCTGTCGATTCTGTATCGTGTTTCAATAGTGCAAGCTTCTCAGGGTCACAGTTCGGCCATTCGCCAGGAATGAGTGCTTCCGGGTTGCGCCGTGACAATTTTTCTACAAAAAATAGCAGTGATGACAGAGCACGATCTGCCTCAGCAGTGGCTCTCATACCTTGCATAAGAATTGAGGGCGCTGTCATTCGTTAGACTACATCTATTTTCCCCTCGTATCATTTGGCCATTGAAGGTTCAGATATTGAGCAATGAATAGCACAAGACCGTACCTTGCTCTTGCAGATTGATATCTCGGATGGCTCTCACGATGGTTTCCCAAGTCGTCGCACACCGCTGCGTAAGCAGAGGTAGCTCCGTCAATCCAAGTATCTTCCAATCTTCGCGTGCTGCTTCCTGAATCCTATGTTGTAGCCCAACAGTTTGGTAAACACAGTCCAGACAATTATCCAGCAAGTCCGTACGGACCCAAGATGCCTCTGCACAGCCTAGATCCGAAAATGTGATTGATCCAGGTACTATACTCTGGCGCCCTTCCACAAGGTCTACCGAAGTATTAAGACTACAGTTAATTGCCAGCGATATTAAAACTATCTTTTTGAACTAGCTATTATATTGTTTACTAGCAGTTATCAACGCTCCATACCTTGGCCGCCAGAGTTAGAGACCAGTGCCGCAATGAGTCTGAGCGCGAGGTCACGGACATGCTCAGACTCGTCCACAATCGCAAGCTTCAGCTGCGGAAATAGGACCTGATCTGCGTACTGTGATAAGCGCAAGATGAAGATAGCTCGTTAGAGATCACATTTTTTGTCCTCAAATTAGTAGCACTGAACTTCTGCTCGAAATATGTCTCAACATACCTTTGATAGCCTGGAACCGAGGGCATAAATAAGGGATATCCAGGTGTTGAAACATGCTAGTCGAATGCGCTTCTGCCTTTCGTTAAAAAGGCTAAAACAGGGACAAGAGCAACAATAATGATGGATATTAGAGTCCACATAAAGTTTTCCCTTTTGGGGCGAAGACTCAAGGTATTGGATGGACAAAGCATAAGTGCGAAGCAAAACCTACCAGTTTGCGAATGGGGTAAGCATTAGTTTAAGAGGCTTTTCGTTTGCGATATATCCGCCAATAGCAAAATTATATATGAGTCGCCTAATAAAAAACAAAAAATAAAAATAAAATGTTAGTTTCAAACATTGCATCAGCCATTATTTGGAGCGGAAAAAAAAAAAATAAAAAAAAAACAGTTCTTCGAGTCCTTGGCTTACGTCCATGCTTGAAACGCGGCCATGTTGATTTCTGTCCTCACGGATGATGTCGAATTAAAACATTTCTATTTGCGGTAGATATGTCGAGATCAAAGCATTATATGCGTAAAAAGTGAAGAAGGATAAACAAAAAAAAAAAAAAAAAAGTTAGAATAGTTCAAGGATGTGTCATAATGCAACACCATTATTGCCGATTATATTACCTCCACTATCTTTAGCATGGGGTTGAGCAATGGACTTTCTTGTAGTCTCTTTCCCATTAATGTGACTAGAGTGCCCCAGACAGTGATGGCGTAAACCTCTAAAGTTACAAGAGAAACTCTTAAATATTAATCAGACATCCTTTTTAACATTGAAGAAGAAGAAAAAAAAAGTCCGTATCGTCTTACCATCATTAGCATCCAGAAAGTTTGCTGTCAAAACCTCAAGGAACTCAGTGCTATAATCATCCATGAATTCGTTGACGGCCTGTATTCGCCTTGGATCCTCCTTTTCAGTCAACTTAGGGATCGTCATTTTCAACAGCTCCAACGCTCTTGACCGGATACCAGGAATGGGTGATATTAGTGTCGTAAGTACAGGCATGAGCCATGATTGGACTGTTACCACGATTTCATTAGGAAATTGTGTAAATACGGTAAACATGCCTCCTAGGGATCCACTCGTAATACTTGGCGACTTGAATCGGGACTCCAGATTATCCAAGAAGGCCTCGATCATATGCGGGAGGAACGGAAACAAGAGTCTTTGAGGGATTCTGGTAGAGTAGAGAGCCCATATTGCCAAATTACAAGTTGGTTTCTCATCCGCTGCATTGACCAAATTTAAGATTCGTACAAGTAGAGCCTCGATTTCTTTTGAAGTAAACAACGCGACAATTGTCTGGTTGAAAAGAAAGTAGCCTGTACACTTTAGTGTCGCCTGAATCAAATTCGGAGGGCTACAAAGATCTAAATCCCTAATGAGATACCTCGCAAACCATCCCAATGACTCTTCCACTTCCTTCAGATAGAAAGGGTTTTCATCACCCTCTCTGAACTTGGCCTGCAAGTTAAGGTAGGCTGACGAGCGTATTTGAGCATCCTCAGACTGCAGTGACTTAAGAGCTTCCTTTACAAAGGGTTCTCTCTCCGAATAATCGCTCCCTGTAGTTACAACAAAAGGGTTTCTCATTTTAGTGCTGTCAAGCTCATGGTCTCGGTTCAAACCGCGCGTCGAAGATGGTGACTTAAGAATCCCTTTCAATTTGGGAGCAGACGCCGCGTTGGGGATCGACAATAGAGACTTCTGTTTGTAAGGGGGGAATGCGGCGCGTTTGCTTGAAGAAACTTTTACGACAGCAATCTGAGTGGGTAAAGAAACAGGAACATCAGTTGCCACCAAAGGCTTATGGGATACACCACTTGGTGGTGCACTATGGCTTTCTTGAACATTGTTGTTTGGTGATTCTTGAGGTGCTGCGGTGGGTGCTGTGGCTGAAATGCCTTCCGGCTCGTCCGTTGACTGGCGTCGGTCTTCTCTAGACGTCCGCTTCGAGCTTTTAGATGATGACGCAATATTCGATGGCTGTGATGATGCGGACACTTCTGACTCCTCTACAGGTCTGTTGTTGTTGCTGTCGTTAGTACTATCGTTATCGTTAATATCGCCAGTCGACGTCACCCGACGGCTCTTGGGGGAAGGTGAAGATGGAGAGGTTTTGGTAGTAGACGTTGCGTCTAGTATCGTGATTTCTGCTTTTCTCTTTTTGTTTGTAATGGAATCCATTATTTCTCGGTGTAAGTCGCGTGTACGAAAGAAAGTGAAAAAAAGTGGAAAAAAGTGAAAAAAAGTAAAAAAAGAAAAGAAAAAAAACAAGAAAGGGAAAGATAAGAAGAATAGAGGAATCTTTAGTCAAGGGGATCGCAGTGAAAAGAACGAGAGACTATTTGTTTGAAATAAAAGGCTTGGTGACAAAGAAGTGCGTTTTAGAAAACAGTTGAGATTGTGGACAACAAGATGGTGGCAAATTTTAACAAAGTGGAACAAGTGAGAAGAGTCAAGATGTTAATTTTTTAACTTTTATAGTCGAAAGCTAAAGTTGGTCCCAAAAATGATGGTGAAATTTAAAGTCACATCATATATTGGCGCACATGATACCAATAACCAAATTACGTCTTCACTCTTTATTCAGACAATTATATAAACACCATGACCAAAAAAAGTATTAGCAAAAGACGCTAGCCGTTCTCGGTGGAAGTGAAGGCACAAGCCGAAAAACTGAAGTCTGTTCCCCTTTCCTCTTTTCTAATAAGGATGGATAAAACATATGCAAAACACGAACTTGAACGATATTATGACACCCTGACATCTCTTGAATACTGTCAAATAGAGCATAAATTTGATGTCATGTGCGCCAATATTTGTGACTTTAAGTTTCATATTTTAAAATACTTCTTTTGTGAAGGTCAGTTCATTCATTTCGAGACCAAGTTCACAGTGAATTTGACTCCATAAACTACTTTCGGTTATAATGAATAGGAAAAATGGTTTATTATATAAAAGGGCTCATTATCAATGTCATACTGTCTTCTCCTGAATTGCCTTTTCCATTACTATTCTCTTCCGTCTCAACACCTCTTCTTGCAACATCTTCTGTTCTTGTTCAATCAACTCCAATTTCTGTCGAAGCTTTGCTTCATATTCATCAACATCTGTCCTGTGAACCGGTAGCACCTTCTACAGTCCAGTCTCTACAGCATCCCGATCCCGTGGCGCGTCTGTCGTAGCCTTTGCAGCGGAAGTAGTAATTGTTTGATGTGTCTCACTTTGCTCTATCTGAGGTATAATCTGCCAAAGTATAGTTCCCACATAGTCTATCCCATCTCTTGTTAAGAGTGAAGAAAGAGAATAGAAGAAGAGGATAAAGAAGATGGTCTCCTTTACTAACTGCTGTAGTCAATGAGGCCACAGACAGTGCAAATGTGAACGCACTGTAACACGGTAAGCGCCTGTAACAATACACGTCCACAACTCCACTAAGGTATTCATGTGCTTGATTGGGTTGCTCTTCAAGGCCGTTGATGAGTGGATGTAAGTATATAGCCAGCTATATATTACCGAGTAGCTTGCTACCGATAGCTGGCACAGCTTAATCCATTGGCTTTACTATTGATTATCGCTACCAACATTCTATTCCTATTTCGCATTCACAATAGTCACAGATCCATCACATTTTCAGACAAAAGACAAAGATCATTGTGTCTGATCTTGCCTTTTAATATTTATTGTTAATTGTTTACTATGCTGTGGTTTCCAAGCTGCATCCTGGCCCAAGAGCGGTGATGCCCATGGTACGTTTGCATGAACCGAACATTTCCTAGTCGGCTTGGATTCTTTTGATGTTGCTTTTTAGCATATTCTTTGATGGCGCCTTGGCTAACTGGCCTTGGAAACCTTGGTTGACTGGCCCTAGTGGCCTGGCTTTGGGTTAGCTTCCCTTGGTTGACTGCCTTTGATTATCGGGACTCTTATAGGTTGCCCTTGATCGACTTTGGCTTTGGCTTTGGTAGTCTTTGATTTCCTTGATTGCAGCAAACTGTGTTTGATTGATTGTGGTTGCCTGGCTGCCTTCGATTGCTTTGACTAAGGTTTTCTGTCTTTAATTTTGATGAGGGAGTCTCTAGCTGCTATGACAGAGCCAACCGTCTACCGACTTTGGGCCTTGGCTGGCTTTCAATGAGGTTTCTTTTGGTTGAGTGGAGTGAGCTGGTTGCCTTTTTTTTTTTTTTTTTTTTTTTTTTTGCAGTGACGTGACTGCTATCTGCTGATTTTTGGTTCTGACTTTTGGTTCCTGGCTTCTGGCTTTTGACTTCTGGGTTCTGGGTTCTGGCATTTGGCTTCTGGCTTCTGGGTTCTGGGTTCTGGCATTTGGCTTCTGGCTTCTGGCTTCTGGGTTCTGCCTTTTGGCTTCTGGCTTCGGTCTTTTGACTTCCGACTTCTGGCATTTGGCTTCTCGCATTTGGATTCTGGCTTCTGACTTTGGCTTCTGGCTTCTGGCTTCTGGCTTCGGGGGGTTTTTTTTTTTTTTTTTTTTTTCTTTTGAAGTTTTTATTCTTTTTTTTTTATTTTCATTTGAAGTTTTTTTTTTTTTTTTTTTTTTTTTTTGGTTTTTTTTGGGGGTTTTTTGGGGGTTTTTATATGACCGTTGGCTCTTAACTGTTGGCCGTTGGCTGTTGGCTGTTGGCTGTTGGCTGTTGGCTGTTTATTAGCTCTGAGGCTATTTCTCCAGGCGCTCTATGTTTCGGTTTTTATCTTTTTTTTTATCTTTTTTTTTTTTTTGTTCTTTGTTTTGTGTTTTGGTTATTTGCTTTTTTTTTTTTTTCTGCTATTGGATGTTGGTGTTGACCGCTGACTGCTGGCTCTTGACTATCGGCTTTCGGCCCTCGGCTGCTGTCTGCTTTCTGTTGGCCCTGCGCTCCAAGCCGCATTCGAAGCATGGTGCTCTTCGATCTAGTTTTATGCCTCAAGGCCCTCTACTCCCCTTATGACCCTTGCTCTCGCTTCTCCAAGCAGAGGTCTCATTGCAATAGTCTATCGAACGACTAGCCAATGAAGCCTTACTATGACCAGAGTACCTTTGGTTCAGACGGCAGGTAACAGGTCACACAACATGACGCCTCTACGCCATGCACTACACACTACAGCCAGGCGCCTGGTGCAGCTTCGCTAATTGGGGTGATCTAAGTATGATGTCAGTAACAATGAACTATTTACTAAACACTATAGAGCTCCGAGTTGCCAAGATCCCACCTAAACAGAGAGAACAAAAGCAATGATAGAATCAAGTTAATATGCTCCTTGCTATGTATGCGCATGTATACTTACCTGAGGTGTTATCAGGCCTCGATAACACCTGATCCTGATCCTGGTCCTGATCCTGATCCTGCTGGAGGGGGGACCTCCTTGAGGGCCGAGACTCGAGCTCTATAGGCCTAGTAAACAGGCCACTGCTACTGACTTACCATACTTGGATGACCACAACTGTGTGTCATCTGTTACCTACGCGAAATCCCCAAAGGCACTCGGATCAAAGTAAGGTCCAGAGGCTAGAGGCTCTCTAGAGCTACTACAATGATCCCCCTTCAAGGAGTTGCGAGGGCTTGACGGAGGGGTCGGCGAAGGGGATCGGCGGGCAGGCGGGAGGATGGCCCGACGGAGGGCCCGGCGGGCTAGAGCCCAAGCGGATGAGCCTTTAAGGGAAGAAGACAAAAAAAAACACGCGTGGTTAGAATATTTGGTAATCAGAGCACAGCAGAGTACAGACAGAAAGTCACGACATGTACTCTAAAAGAAATTGTACTTACAGCTCCGCTTTCGCCCCATTTCGATAAGCACTGCATGGGTCCATTGCAGTCTTTGGGACAATCGTCGCCGTGAGCCTAGGGCTACAGCTAGAAGGAGGAAAACGAAACAAAAAAAAAAAAAAAAAAAAAAAAAAAAAGAACGAAGATAGCTTTGTAAGTATGCTGAGCTTGTTCCATGGTAGGGACAACCACAAGCAAGACAAAGCGAAGGCATGCATAAACTATATACTTACTTGATGACAGCGCCGAGGGCTCTTCTGTGAATGACCAGGTGAGGCTTTTTTTGCTTTTTCTGGTCTGTAGTCTGCTGTTGAGTTGCTCAGAGTGTTTCCTAGCTCTGCTCTGTAGCTGGCTAGGAGTTTGTATCATTTGTGGTCTAACAGTGGTGTGAAAGAGAGAGAAAGAGAGATAGACAGGGAATGAAAAGTCAGAACAAGTACAGCGCAGCATAAGGTGAGAGAGTTAGGACTTTAGTAAGGGTGAATATTTGTGGAGTGTTGCTTACCTTTCATGTTGGTCGATGAGGCTGAACTGGAAGAGAAGAGAAAAAGGGAAAGAAGGGAAAGAAAGAAAGAAAGAAAAGGAAAAAAAAAGGAAAGAAAAGAAAAAAAGCTTATTTTGTATCGGAAGCACTCGCGAGTAAAGGACGAATGGATGAATGATGAGTGGTTTTTGAAGTCGCGCAGGAAAAATGATAAGTGAAACCAATTTGCGATTTCAGAGTATTGACTGAATAATGAATATATCAAGCATCTTGCTTTTTGTACGCTCTAGAGCTCTAGAGCGGCCAAAAAAAAGGAAAAAAAGAAAAAAAGAAAAAAAAGCGGCGTAGCGGAATTTGAAAATGGATAATATGCGCAATACATGATATCATCCGTCATTTTTCATATGCATACAAGAGGGAAAAGAGAAAGCACTCATGGGTGGAGGTGGGAAAAGCACTGCTAACATTCCGTCTTCCGTCTTCAAGATCTGCAAGATCATATAAACAACAATATTAGGCTGCAATCAGAGCACGAGCCACATTGCTCTCTCTGCATGCTAAGGTGGTGCAACAAAGAAAGAAATATCTATTTAGACAGCGAGCTAAAGTAAATGGACGAGATTCAGAGCACAGGCATATTAACACTCGCTTTCTCCACCTTGTAAGCATATGAAAATTGACAAATGATATCACAGGTGCGCTTATTATCGATTTTCAATTTCCGCTATGCCGTTTTCTTTTTCTTTTCTTTTTCTTTTTTCTTTTCCTTTTTTTTTTCCTTTTTATTTTTCCTTTTTTTTTCTTATATGTCTATACAATGCACTATTTTGTACTACTCATTATATTTGACTCAATAGCTCTTTGCATACTCATTAAAAGGTTAATTTTACCGAGGTGGACTATGTCTGCTTCCCTTATCTGCCGTGTAAATGTTTTGACCAACCAGAAAATAGCGAACATCTGACCGAGGGCGTCATGGCGGAAAAATTACACAGCGTTCTCGAATAATATGAAGAGAAAAGCATATTATCCGAGGGAGCCGACCTATAATGTGTCACTTCTTTTCTTTATTAATTCGCCGAAAATCCATTGTCTACGGTACCATGTCCGTATGTGTGTGTCACCTTTCTTCATTGAAAATCCGACGAGAAATAAAGAAAAATAAACTAAATAAAAAGATCCCTCTGCCCTGCAACTCTGATCTACATCTTTCTTCTCGTCGCTCCTGGAACTCATCCGTTGCAGACTATTATCTATTCGTTCCAATGAGCGACAATTCTACCGACAACACTCATAATGCACTCCTTCATGAAATCAACACTCTTCGTCAGCAGGTGGCTGCCCTTACGCAGGCCAACCCTTCCTCCTCTTCCCCTTCCCCCATCACCATTGATCGCCCACAGGCCAAGATACTTGTCCTCTCTGATACCCTCAAAGCGGCTGTACCTTCCCTTGACGGCTCTCATTTCTTCCGTCCCCCGGACAACTCTGGCGACGATAACATCCTCACCGAGTACGTCCTCTATCCCAAGAACCCAGATCAGCAGTACAAAGCGCCCTCTCTTGAGTTGCCTTGGCCTCAGGAGACCACTTCTTTTCAACGAGTGGACAAGTGGTTATCCCAACTACAGGAACGTCAGGCCCACGCTACGCGACCCTTGGACGAATTCCTGGCAGAATACTTTCACAAAGTGCACGATCCTGCATTACGGCAGATCGTCGCAGATTTTGGGCATGTCATGCGATCTCATCTGGCCGTTACAGCACGCCAAATCACCGATCTGCGCATGGATAATTTTGTGTACGCAAAGGGTCTCAAGCCAGCCCCTGATCATGAAAAGACTGCAACTATCACTAAAGATGATATTGCAGCCCGAATTAAAGCTGCTGAGGAGTACCAGGAGGCCAGCAAGCCTCGCAAGACAGCTTTGCAAAACAGAGGATCCGGTCGCAATTCCGGTTCTCGCAGCAGGGGTATTTACTTTAACATGTACCCCCACCAGCAGCAACAGTTCCAGCAATTTCCATCACAATCGCAACCTTATTCACCAGCGAATCATCATCAAGCACAACAAGCCACACCTCCTCAGCTCACTTACGGGTATGGAGAGCCCATGCATAACAACCAGCAGGGACAGTATTTTTACAGAGGCAGCCGTGGACGGGGACGCGGCAGCGCCAACAAGAGCCAGTAGGGGGCCGTCTGCACCTCTACTCGAGGGCTTGGAGGCTCCTCACGGACGACAGGTGGGTCCGCTCCGTGATTGGAAACGGTTTTCAGATTCCCTTCCACAGACAACCTCCAATAACACACACATCAAGAGCCCTTTCCCCGCATCTATCCAAGGAGGAGACACTGGCGATAGAGAACGAAGTGATCGCACTTCTGGCCAAAAAAGCCATAGAGCACGCTTCGGGACCTGGTTTCCAGAGTCGTTTGTTTACTATCCCCAAGAAGACAGGGGACCTCCGGCCTGTCCTCAACCTACGTCCTCTCAATCAATTTATCATCACAGACTCGTTCAAGATGGAGACGATTCAGGTAGTATGCAATACCCTTCAGAAGAACGATTATTTGACGAGCATCGATCTCAAAGATGCTTTCCTTCATGTGCTGATTCATCCACATTTTCGTCCTTACCTTCAGTTTCAGTGGAAGGGTCAGCTGTATCAGTTTCGCACTCTACCTTTCGGGATGTCACTGTCGCCGTTAGTCTTCACGAAGGTCCTACGCCCGGTGTTGAGATGGGCGAGGCGTCGAGGAATACGGCTGACAGCTTACATCGACGATCTGTTGATCATGGCCAACTCCAAAGCCCAAGCAGAAGAGCACACGAATCTTGTCCTGGACAAACTCAAGTCTCTTGGATTCCTCATCAACAAGGAGAAATCCTCTCTGATGCCAACGAAATGTCTAGATCATCTGGGTTTCACCATCAACACCACCGACATGACCCTCTCGGTACCGAAGTCCAAGGTCAGGGACATACGGCGAGAAGCAGCGAAGATGCTCAGCAAGGGATGGACGACGGTTCGCAACTTGGCTACGTTCATAGGGAAAGCCATGGCGACGACAGCAGCAGTATTTCCAGCTCGTCTAATGACGCGGCATCTTCTGGCATTGAAGAACAGAGCACTCAGCCATCAGGGGTCATCTTGGGAAGCGACGATCTCACTGGACGACAGAGCTCGAGCCGATCTGGATTGGTGGACACACCAACTCAAGGAGTGGAACGGGACGTCATGGATTCAGTCGCCAACTCAGATGGACGTGTACACAGACGCCTCCGACCAAGGCTGGGGGATCGTCATAGGGCAGCGCACTTGGACAGGGCTATGGCCACCAAACATACGCCACCAACACATCAATTTAAAAGAGTTACTAACCGTGTACTACGCAGTCACTCTACCGCAAACACAAGGGAGGATGCTCAACCTAGTAATCGACAACACAACCACCATCGCTTACATCAACCGGTTCGGCGGAACTCGTTCACAACCTCTGATGGACCTGGCGGACAAAATATGGAAGCATTGTCTAGCAACAGGCACAAGACTCAGGACCACATATGTACCTTCAGTATTCAATCCAGCAGATGCACCATCACGCCGGATGCAAGCGCAGCTCGAATGGAAGCTGGACCCGTCATTTTTCCGTCGTCTAGACCAGCAGTGGGGGCCTCATCGGATAGACCTCTTTGCATCGCCCAGCAACAACCAGCTTCCTCAGTTCATGACATGGAAACCTCATCCTTTGGCAGTGGACTTCGATGCGCTGAGACACAAGTGGAGCCACTTGGGCAACCTTTACATCTGTCCTCCATGGAACTTACTTCCAAGGATCCTGCAGAAGCTAGACCAGGAAGGCCTGGAAGCGACCATAATTACTCCATTTTGGCCATCGGCGATTTGGTTCCCGAAGATACAGGCAATGGCGACCCAACCCCCTTTACCGATTCCACGAACATGTGTTCTCCCTCCACCAGGAAGCGACGCGCACATCCTGCTCAAGAATCCACACTGGGGCCTTACCGCGTGGAGAGTAAGAGGACGAGGATGCTCATAGATGGCCTCTCGCCAGCGGTGACTGAGTTTATCTGTGCTCACAAAGGATCCAAGAGCACCAAGCGAGAGTACGAAAAGCATCAAGCTGAATTCGTCACTTGGCTGAAAGAGGGCTCGTTCGAACAAGGGATTAACCCCGCGATCCCAGTAGTGAACTGGCTACACTACGTGCGGGTCGCTCGCAATTTGAAGTGGTCCACGCTGATGACCATGAAGTCGGCTGTCCTCGCCCTATTTCGTGACCCAGAGAGAGTACGATCAGATGAATACTACCGCCAGTTCCTCAAGGCTGGTAAGCAAGAAGGTGTCGTTGAGTCCAGGTCTGGTCACTTTGACATCACACCTGTTTTGGACCATTTTCGGCAGTCATCAGCAAATATGGAGTTGCCTTTTGAGGAGCTTACATGGAAGCTGTGTTGGCTCTTAGGCGTCTGTGGCTTCATGAGACCAGACGACATCAGATGTGTAGATGTCAGTCTCTCCAAGATTGTGTTAGGGAAGCTTCAGCTTGTTGTTGTTTTCCCAAAAGAGAAGAGTGATGGGCAACGTATCATTAAGCATGTGACCATTGGTTCTCACTTTGACAAGAAGCTATGCCCTGTCGACGCATACACCGCTTACCTGGACAGGCTGTCTTGTCCTTCCACTACCTCTCCTCATCCGAAGGACCCAACAAGAAGCATTGTACCTTTGATTAGATTTGTGAAAGACCACACCCAGCCGGCGCGTGCGACTACTATTGGCTCCCACATGAGTAGGATTTCTTCGCTGATGGATTTAGGAGACAAGAAAGCTCCTAAGCTCCGAGCCTTAGGTTCTACGCTCGCGGCTATAGCAGGCGTACCAGTGGCTGATATCATGGTGCAGGGGAATTGGTCGTCCCCGAAAGTCTTCGAGAAGCACTACCGTTTGTCGAGTGCCACCTCCAACAACATGTCCATGAGCACTCTAGGCTAGATTTTCTTTAGTTAGTTGTTCATTTCGTTCAGTTTTCTTTTAGTTTTAGTTTTGTTTTAGTTTAGTTCTCTTTGGCGATCCCTCTGGAGCCACATACGGACATGGTACCGTAGACAATGGTCTACTGAATGGTCTACGAAGGACGACCTATTCACATTGTCATAGGTACCATGGACGTATGTCCCACCCACACCACCCCTTTTTGGCTCGAGAAGTAGATGTAGATCAGAGTTGCAGGGCAGAGGGATCTTTTTATTTAGTTTATTTTTCTTTATTTCTCGTCGGATTTTCAATGAAGAAAGGTGACACACACATACGTCCATGGTACCTATGACAATGTGAATAGGTCGTCCTTCGTAGACCATTCAGTAGACCATAGTCACTAAATAAAATAAACAATTTTTTTTTTTTTTTTTTTTGCTACAAAACTATGGTGCCACAAAGATTGATCAGCATCTTCGACTTGAGCTCCGGACCAGACTAGCTTAGGGAGAGGAGGGTGGGACATTATAGGTCGGCTCCCTCGGATAATATGCTTTTCTCTTCATATTATTCGAGAACGCTGTGTAATTATCACAGCGGGAGCCGACCTATAATGTGCATCCAGAGTTTTGTCCCAGGGTGATCTCAGTAAAATTCGTTCTTGTCTGACTAGCCATGCGGTAGAAATATTGGAAAGTTTCCGGAGAAGACCAATTACCATGAGCGATGATGTCGTCAATCGATACCCCTGCTGTAGCTGCAGCTGTAGAGCCGAGTGCGCGTGGCTTGATACGTCGGGAAGCCTTTTCCACTTCTGGGATCTTAGTTGAGATCGAGTCCATGTGATTGGAAATGGTTTCTGCTGATACTGCTCGATTCAAATATTTGGAATGTCGGATGAGAGGTTGAATTGTCAGACTGTCATCCTTCGGATGTGGTACCTCCAGTGGATGATCTGTTAATCTTTGCAAATACGCAGCAAATGTATTCACAGGGCACAGTTTCGGATCACTGTTGGAACGAATACAAACTGTCTTCTCGATGCGGTTCCCAAGTCGTTTCTCTTTGGGAATAGGAATGAAGAGCATGAGTTGGCTTGTGGTCCATGTAGTCTTGGTCAGGTCTATACATCGAATGTCGTCTGGACGAAGGAACCCACAAACGCCTAGAAGCCAACAAAGCTTTCTCGTGAGCTGAAGGAATGACATTTCCTCGTTAGAAGGAAGGGATCGAATATAATCAAGAGCTGGGTTGAGATTGATGCTCAATGCGTTGCTAGGTCGAATGTGTTTGGCCTTGATGGCTGTAATGAAGTCCTTATACACATGGCTCTTGTCAAACGCTGATTTGTCTGGAAATAGAGCTAAAATGGCTGAGCGTTTCTGCAGAGTGGTGGCGGGAGACCATGGACGGTTGCGCATCTGATGATTGAGATAGTTAACTAAAAGGATCGGATTGGGGGTGAATGGATCCCTGTCATTTTGCCTGGCCCAATCGATGAACACTTGTTGCGCTGGGGCGTATTTTTTGTGCCGTCGCTGTGTCTGAGGGTTATCTAGTATAGTCTCCGCTGCTTCGCTGTCTAAACCTAGGTCTGTGTAATAGCGCCGTTTACGCGCCATGCTTGCAGTGTCCAGTGCGGATTCTTTGCTAGAACGTTTTGATCTTGTCCTGGAGCTGGGAGGACATACTTGCGTGGGATCTCTCTGGGGGCACAAGTCGCCATCGCTTGAAGAGTTGGATACCATAGGGCGCTGGGCCAGTTCGGAGCTACGATCGTCGCTTGTAGTTTCTCTAGCCTCAGCTTCTGGAGGGCCTGAGGGATCAGGTTCCATGGCGCGCAGATGTACAGATTCCCCAGATTGCTCCATGGGTGCCGTAGTGCATCGAAGTTGATCGCTAAGGGGTCTGGCTTCCATGACATGAACCTCTCTGTTTTGTTGTTGATTGATGATGCAAACAGATCCGTCTGATGCGGGCCCCAGATCTTCTGTAGATAATCGAAGAAGTCCTGATGAATGCTCCATTCCAACTGCGATTGCATCCTGCGTGATGGTGCATCCGCTGGGTTGAATGATGATGGGACATATGTTGTCTTGAGTCGTGTCCCTGTTGCTAGGCAATGCTTCCAAATGGTGTCCGCTATTTCCATCAATGGAGCTGAGCGAGTCCCTCCGAACCGTTGGATGTGTGCCAGTGTGGCCATGTTGTCGCAAATTATGTTCACTGTCTTGCCCTGCAGTTGGGGAAGCTTTGTCGCAAATAGAACTGTCCGCAGTTCTTTGACGTTGATGTGCTCGTGAGACTGTGAGGCTGTCCATCGCCCTGCATAGGTCGAATCGTCTACGACGATACCCCACCCTGTGTCCGAGGCATCTGTGTAAACGTCGACTTCTGTCCTCTCCGTGAGCCATGTTTGTCCGTTCCAATGCTGGAGGTTGTCTATCCACCATGTGAGGTTGTCCTTTGCCGACTCTGTCACTGTGATCGTGTCGGTCCATTTGTGGCCTTGTCGAAGGGCGTCGTTCTTTATCTGGAGAAGGCGCTGGCACATCAGTCGAGCTGGAAATACGGCTGCTGTCATTGCCATTGCTTTCCCGATGAAGGCGGATAAACTTCTTAAGCTGCAAACGCCATTGTTCCTTATTTTGCGCGCTTCCCTGCGAATGTCTCTGATTTTGTGTTGAGGGATCGAGAGTGTCATGTTTCTGCTGTTGATGGTAAAGCCCAGATGCTCTATGACTTGCGTTGGTTCTAGCGTTGACTTTTCTTCTTTCACTAAGAAGCCTAATGATTGAAGCTTTGATAGGACGCGCTGGGTGTATTGTATGGCTCGTTCTCTGCTGGGAGCTATAATTAGAAGATCGTCTATGTAAGCCGTCATTCGGATTCCCTGGCGTCTTGCCCACCTGAGGACAGGGCGCAACATCTTCGTAAATATAAGGGGGGACAGAGAGAGCCCGAATGGAAGGACTCGGAACTGGTAATGGTGTCCCTGCCATTCGAACTGAAGATATTTCCTCGACGAAGGATGTACCAGAACATGCATGAATGCGTCTGATAGATCTATGCTCGTCATAAAATCGTTTTTGTTCATCATGGAGCAGACATTTTTGATACTTTCCATCTTGAAATGTCTGTCCGGTATATATTGGTTCAATGGTTTGAGATTCAATACAGGACGAAGATCGCCTGTCTTTTTGGGGATGGTAAATATCCGACTGTAAAAGCCTGTAGGGGAAGATACTGTTTCTATTGCTTTTTTGGCCAAAAGACTCACTATCTCTTTCTCTATGGACTCTGTTTCCTTCACTGATAGCTTGTGGGACTTGCTTGGGCTGGATGAGAGTGGAGGTGGCGACTTGAATGGGATCCTGAATCCTTTGGCTATTATGTCCCGGACCCATTGCTCGTCTGTGATCATCGCCCATGCTTGCTGGAATAAGTGAATCCTGCCTCCTACTGGTGGTCGGTCGTTTGTTGATGCCCTCGGCCGCGACCCCGTTCGCGACCCCTGTTGGAGTTGCCTCGGGCATTGTAAAAATGCCGGTTACCGCCACTGATGTTGTTGTTGCTATCAGGCTGGCTCTGCGACTGATTGCTCTGACCTTGATTAGAATAGCTGCTCTGAGCGCTATTTCTAGGGAAATTATTGTTTCGATCATGCCTGTTCCTGTTCGAACCGCGTCCTGTGCTGTTGGAATACAGGTTTCGTTTGATGGATAACAGAAGCTTCTTTTTCTCCAAAAGGGATTGGGAGTCCACAGCCGGTGTCTTGGCATTGCTTTTCCTGGTAAGCAGCTGTAGACCATGAGCTCTCTCAAGGTTCTGCACTCGGAGGTCGTGGATGTAATGGCTAATCTGCTTGATATGCTCGATGAGATCGGAAACTCCCTCAATGGCTGATAGCGTGGACTCGTCGGAGCGACTGTCGTCTTGCATGGCATCCAAGACATACTTGTCCAAGGGGCGCGTATGGATAGCCAGCTTGGATTGAATGGACGCCAGATCAGAGTCGAACTGCTGCCGTAACTTGGCACTGTCGGGCCATGGTAGGTCGGTAATAGGTGGTGCAGAATACTTCTGAAGCTTGTTTTTGGGGTAAGAGCCGATGGTTGTTTGTAATGTGTCCCGAAGGTCCTCATACTGATCTTTTTTCTCTGGATCAGGGACAAAGAAATCTTTTCTGTCAAAATTTGGGAAAAGTTCGAGGATGGCTTTGTTTGGAATAAAGTTATATGCCTGGGGTTCAGGAACCAGGAGGTCATGGATGTTAATGGAACTATCGATGTTGCGGTCATCGTTGTTTTCAATATCAATATCACTCATTAGTGGAACTTCTAAAGTATGCCAGTGGATGTGTTCCGGAAGGGCGAAAGAAAAGAAGATGCTGATCAATCTTTGTGGCACCATAGTTTTGTAGCAAAAAAAAAAAAAAAAAAATTGTTTATTTTATTTAGTGACTATGGATTTTCGGCGAATTAATAAAGAAAAGAAGTGACACATTATAGGTCGGCTCCCGCTGTGATAATAAATAATTTTGTGGTATTACCCTCTTAACGCGTTATCTCTTTACATTTTAAATATTTATTTTTTACTCGCTCATTCGCTTACTATTTTACTCCACAATGGCTTTCTTTACCGCTGACATATGATGAATATTATTAGTATTATTATTATTATTATTTAATATCTCTGGCAGTGGGATACCAAGTTTCCTTTGTGTTGCTGTAAAACATCATATGGACGACACAAAAAGAAAAACCCTTCGTCTCCCCCCAACTTTTCTTTTCTTTTTTCTCTCTTCACTCTCATTCTCTCCACCTCCCCTTCACATGCCTTACAAAAGCCATACTTAGGCCATAAAAAATGCTCTATCCCAGGCGTGAAATACAATCCACTATAGAGCCGTCATCAAGTAAGTATCTAGCATATGCATGCCTTCGCTTTGTCTTGCCTATCATCATCCACTGTTTAGCTATTGCTAAATGAGTCCAGCAGGTCCATTAACTTATTCCTATCCTTTTACCTTTGCCCTTCTGGTCATCATAAGAAACACTACCGATGGATGCTCACCGACGACCATCCCAAAGACTGCAATGGACCCATGCAGTGCTTATCGAAATGGGGCGAAAGCGGAGCTGTAAGTACAATTTCTTTTAGAGTACATGTCGTGACTTTCTGTCTGTACTCTGCTGTGCTCTGATTACCAAATATTCTAACCACGCGTGTTTTTTTTTGTCTTCTTCCCTTAAAGGCTCATCCGCTTGGGCTCTAGCCCGCCGGGCCCTCCGTCGGGCCATCCTCCCGCCTGCCCGCCGATCCCCTTCGCCGACCCCTCCGTCAAGCCCTCGCAACTCCTTGAAGGGGGATCATTGTAGTAGCTCTAGAGAGCCTCTAGCCTCTGGACCTTACTTTGATCCGAGTGCCTTTGGGGATTTCGCGTAGGTAACAGATGACACACAGTTGTGGTCATCCAAGTATGGTAAGTCAGTAGCAGTGGCCTGTTTACTAGGCCTATAGAGCTCGAGTCTCGGCCCTCAAGGAGGTCCCCCCTCCAGCAGGATCAGGATCAGGACCAGGATCAGGATCAGGTGTTATCGAGGCCTGATAACACCTCAGGTAAGTATACATGCGCATACATAGCAAGGAGCATATTAACTTGATTCTATCATTGCTTTTGTTCTCTCTGTTTAGGTGGGATCTTGGCAACTCGGAGCTCTATAGTGTTTAGTAAATAGTTCATTGTTACTGACATCATACTTAGATCACCCCAATTAGCGAAGCTGCACCAGGCGCCTGGCTGTAGTGTGTAGTGCATGGCGTAGAGGCGTCATGTTGTGTGACCTGTTACCTGCCGTCTGAACCAAAGGTACTCTGGTCATAGTAGGGCTTCATTGGCTAGTCGTTCGATAGACTATTGCAATGAGACCTCTGCTTGGAGAAGCGAGAGCAAGGGTCATAAGGGGAGTAGAGGGCCTTGAGGCATAAAACTAGATCGAAGAGCACCATGCTTCGAATGCGGCTAGGAGCGCAGGGCCAACAGAAAGCAGACAGCAGCCGAGGGCCGAAAGCCAATAATCAAGAGCCAGCAGTCAGCAGTCAACACCCAACATCCAATAGCAGAAAAAAAAAAAAAAAAAAGAAGCAAATAACCAAAACACAAAACAAAGAACAAAAAAAAAAAAAAGATAAAAAAAAAGATAAAAACCGAAACATAGAGCGCCTGGAGAAATAGCCTCAGAGCTAATAACCAACAGCCAACAGCCAACAGCCAACAGCCAACGGCCAACAGTTAACAGCCAACGGTCATATAAAAACCCCCAAAAAACCAAAAAAAAAAAAAAAAAAAAAAAAAAAAAAAAAAACTTCAAATGAAAATAAAAAAAAAAGAATAAAAACTTCAAAAGAAAAAAAAAAAAAAAAAAAAAAAAAAACCCCCGAAGCCAGAAGCCAGAAGCCAGAAGCCAGAAGCCGGAAGCCAAAGTCAGAAGCCAGAAGCCAGAAGCCAAAAGCCAAAAGCCAAAAGCCAAATGCCAGAAGCCGGAAGTCAAAAGACCGAAGCCAGAAGCCAAAAGACAGAAAGAAGCCAGAAGCCAAATGCCAGAATCCAGAACCCAGAAGTCAAAAGCCAGAAGCCAGGAACCAAAAGTCAGAAACCAAAAATTAGCAGATAGCAGTCACGTCACTGCAAAAAAAAAAAAAAAAAAAAAAAAAAAAGGCAACCAGCTCACTCCACTCAACCAAAAGAAACCTCATTGAAAACCAGCCAAGGCCCAAAGTCGGTAGACGGTTGGCTCAGCCATAGCAGCTAGAGACTGCCTCAGCAAAATTAAAGACAGAAAACCTTAGTCAAAGCAATCGAAGGCAGCCAGGCAACCACAATTAATCAAACACAGTTTGCTACAATCAAGGAAATCAAAGACTACCAAAGCCAAAGCCAAAGTCGACCAAGGGCAACCTATAAGAGTCCCGATAATCAAAGGCAGTCAACCAAGGGAAGCTAACCCAAAGCCAGGCCACTAGGGCCAGTCAACCAAGGTTTCCAAGGCCAGTTAGCCAAGGCGCCATCAAAGAATATGCTAAAAAGCAACATCAAAAGAATCCAAGCCGACTAGGAAATGTTCGGTTCATGCAAACGTACCATGGGCATCGCCACTCTTGGGCCAGGATGCAGCTTGGAAACCACAGCATAGTAAACAATTAACAATAAATATTAAAAGGCAAGATCAGACACAATGATCTTTGTCTTTTGTCTGAAAATGTGATGGATCTATGACTATTGTGAATGCGAAATAGGAATAGAATGTTGGTAGCGATAATCAATAGTAAAGCCAATGGATTAAGCTGTGCCAGCTATCGGTAGCAAGCTACTCGGTAATACATAGCTGGTTATATACTTACATTCACTCATCCACGGCCTTGAAGAGCAACCCAATCAAGCACATGAATACCTTAGTGGAGTTGTGGACGTGTATTGTTACAGGCGCTTACCGTGTTACAGTGCGTTCACATTTGCACTGTCTGTGGCCTCATTGACTACAGCAGTTAGTAAAGGAGACCATCTTCTTTATCCTCTTCTTCTATTCTCTTTCTTCACTCTTAACAAGAGATGGGATAGACTATGTGGGGATTATACTTTGGCAGATTGCCGTTTTTCCAGAGTTTGATAGAAGATAGCACATGACAATCCTCAAGATACCTCTGCGCCTTTTAATTTTAATTTCTATATTTTCATGCAAGACAATATGGAATATATAAAGATTAGTGATTAGCATTTATAGCTTCTTTGTTTGAAGGCGAAATAAAGTTAGGATCAGGATTGGACAGACTGTGACCTGCTGCCTAGATCTCGGCAAACGACTCGGCTGTTGACCCTTTTTGAGAATAGCTCAGTTGGTATAGCATATTTTTATTTCCTTTATAGCTATCGATTTTTTATACTTTGTGTTTCTATTTGTGTTGTCGATACGATATTTTACAGCGACGCAAAGGAAACTGAGCATCCTGCTGCCAAATGTTAAATAATAATAAATAATGATAGCTATCATTCTCCAGCAATAAAGAAAGTCATTGTGGGTGGGTGGGTTGTAATATTAAACGAATGAGTATAAAGTAAGTATTGAAAATCTAAAGAGATAACGCGTTCAGAGGGGAACGCCGCAATGTCATTTATTTTTCCGCCATGACACCTTCAGTCAGATGTTTGTTTGAACACTCTTTTTTCTGGTTGGTCAGAGTCCATTTTGAATCTGAATGTTCACACAGCAGACAAGGGACACAGACATTGTCCATCTCGATAAAATTGACCTTTTTTACCTCCAAATGCCACATGAATGATGGCAACCTGTCTCTGAGAGCAAACAGCCACACATCAATATTAGTCATGTCCATACAATCATGGTGCGAGGCGGCGGTATTATCCTTCATGTACATTTTTATTATTTATCCCTAATTTTGCCCTTTCTTTTATATAGTACTCTCTTTGATGACAGTGCAACAATAATGTGGAGAAATACCAAGTGGACAAAAGATGGCCAAGGCAGCATGGTATAGCACTAAAGAGGGCTCATAAAGCAGCGTTGCTCGTGGAAATGTTGATACTGTTGATACCCACGTGTATGCCATGTCGTTTGTGTATATCGTGGGAACTGTGCTTTAGCAATTTTTGTTCGAACAGACTTTTCCTTTTTTTTTAATTTTCGGAACGCCAAGGAGATATACAACACGTCATTCCCTCGACACGGTTGGATGTCTTTTATTGGTCGATACATGAACGTTGATACTTTACTTTACCTTCAAACAAAGAAGCTATAAATGCTAATCACTAATCTTTATATATTCCATATTGTCTTGCATGAAAATATAGAAATTAAAATTAAAAGGTGCAGAGGTATCTTGAGGATTGTCATGTGCTATCTTCTATCACACGGCAATCTGTCAAAGTATAGTCTATCCTATCTCTTGTTAAGAGTGAAGAAAGAAGAAGAGGATTAAGAAGAAGAGGGTAAAGAAGATAATCTTCTTTACTAACTGCTGTAGTCAATGAGGGCACAGACAGTGCAAATGTGAACGCACTGTAACACGGTAGGCGCCTGTAACAATACACGTCCACAACTCCACTAAGGTATTCATGTGCTTGATTGGGTTGCTCTTCAAGGCCGTGGATGAGTGAATGTAAGAATATAGCTAGCAATATATTACTGAGCAGCTTGCTATCAATAGCTGACACAGCTTAATCCATTGGCTTTGCTATTGACTGTCGCTACTAATTTTCTATTCCTATTTGAGGACATTTGCATTCACCATAATCACAGATCTATCACATTTTCAGACAATTATCACAGGAGCCGACCAATAATGCGTCACTTCTTTTACAAAGCGTTCTCGAATAATATGAAGAGAAAAGCATATTATCCGAGGGAGCCGACCTATAACGTGTCCCTTCTTTTCCTTATTAATTCGCAATTTTTTTTTTTTTTTTTTTTTTTTTTTTTGGATAATCCGATGGATGGAGAGAGACATTAAACTTCGCTCGCATACTCGTAAGAAAATAAAGCTACAGAGCTCACGTAACGAATAATGTATATCATGAATCCTTGCTATATTAATGTGGTATCCAAAGAAGAAATGGAGTCGAATGAGGATCCATCACCGTAAACACAGGCTTGTTATTGCTACCTGCTAATAGGTAAGGGAAACCAACTCCATGGCAGGTTTCTCAACAATGTTCAACAACATACAAGATGCTTTAGGTGAGAGCAAAGCAGCAACAAAGAAGAAGAGAGCCAAAGCCCACCACTCCGTAGTTCGCATACTCCAATAAAGTCCATGTATTGCTTTTGCTTGCGTTGTAGCGGCGGACCAGGGATATGTATATTAAGGGAGAGTACTCCTTTTATTCGCACATCTACAAGAATACAAGATGAATATGTTGAAGGGAGAAATTTGTTTGAGTTGACACGAAAGAGCACTTCAGTGATTTGAAACTATGAGGGGAAGCAGTGCTTGCGTCCTGGCAGCCTGAGTGCTATAGCTAGTGCCAAAGCTCCTTCATCCCCGATCAATTTATTAATAAAGTCCAGACCGGTTAATGTGATATTGGTCCTTGATAGCACCAGAGTTCCTCTTTTGCAAAAGGCTCATACTCCAGGTCGAGAATGGTCAAAGTTGTGTTAGCCTTGAGTGCCTCTGACAGCATCAGAGCTTCTTTTTCGATTGAGTTATCGAGTAAGTTCAAGGCGGCCAAAGCCCTGTTTGCCTTAAGTGCTTCTGAGAGTGCTTCAACTCCTTCTATTCCAATTGAGTTATGGCTCAGATCCAAAGTGGCCAACGTTGTATTCGTCGTTAGTGCCTTAGACAACTCCAGAGTTTCTTCTTTCCCGGTCGAATTACCGCGCAAGTTCAAAGTGGTCAATGTCGTGTTCGTCTTTAATGCCTTGGATAGCACCAGAGCTCCTTCTTTCCCAATAAAGTTATCTCTCAGGTCCAGGGCGGTCAAAGTTGTGTTGAACTTGAGTGAATTTGTAGGTACTCGATATACACCAGCTCCGATCGATTGAGGTTGTATCTTAAAGGATAGCTGATGAAGCTGTGACGATCTTCTGGGCTGCAAATACGAAAACTTTGTGAGGTCTGGAGGTAGAGCAATATGAATAGCCTTCATGTTGCCAATCTCCATGATGCGAACAAGTACTTCATATCGTGAAGATGTCAAAAGTGTTTTTCTGGTTGCGCTTTTCTGAAACTCCCCAGGATCAAGTCGAAGAATTGATACACTAGATGTCTTGAGTGCTTTCTCGAATGATTCAAGGTCAGTCTTTGTCCATTGCCAGCTGAGTGTTATATCTAGCTCGTAAACGCGTCTTGCAATGGCCAGCGCGTCGAAAAATTCTTCAGCTCTGGTTTTTGATCCCAATGTGATAACCAGGTTCAAACTACGAGTCATATTTTCCTCCATTCGTCTTCACTACATTTTCAAACGCTTTCTGTTCTGTTTCTTTTTTTGTCCAACAAGAGTGTTCAAAACAAACTCATTTGACACGACCTGGTTCCGTCATTGTCCTGTACAAGTTGCCGAGTTTCCTATCCTCATCGATGATTCGAAGAAATGTGTCCAGCTGTCGGAGATCAGCCCCTTCAAGCTCCTCATATCTATCGATTGTGTTGGTGGTGTTCAATGCCGAGTACTCCTTGGAGAGCGTATCCATATAAGCAGTTGGATAAGCCATAGCAGCATCAATCAGATTTGGACCTGGTGTTAGAGAAGCAGCCGGGATGTTCCTGGTCTCCGCTCTCCCGAGAACCTGGGCTTGGCTGTCCTTGGAATAGGGCAAATACACTCTTACCGAGAAGAATATTACGTACCGAGGCTCGAGGATACACCTCAGTGGCATCTCTATTTTTTTTTTTTTTTTTTTTATAGGGTCAGAACATTCTGTGGCGGTCATGGCGAGATAATAAAAGGCGCCCACCTGGCAACAATAATAAAAGCAACCTTTTGATCTCCTTGAGTCATTGCTTCAGAAAAAACTTCAAAGAGCGGCTTGTGTTCAAGCAAACACTACATCCAAGCTCAGCTGCAGTTTTAAGTCTTGCTTCCTTCCTTTCCTCTCTTCTTCTCCCCTCCACATGTTGTGCTCGCAACTTCTCTTCAACCTCCACAGCTCGCCAGGCTTGGGGTGCTTTAATGGCCCGTTTCACACCCGACGTGGTTCCTCCTAGTTGGGAAACAGGCTTCAAATAGTTTGAATCGCCATAAATAGAGCGGAAGATGGAGCAGACGACAAAGATAAACGTGTGCCAGATAAAAGTGGTAACCGTAATGTTGAAATTTGAGAAAAATGAAAATAAAAGCAAGTGAAGGTTCAAAGTGATGAGATATGTGGAAGAATTGGGACAGTGGAGCAAGGGGTCAGGTTCAAAATATCGACGATATATACGTTCGCATCGTACATTGTAGACGTGACCTTTTTGGTGTGTACAGAGATGATATTTTATTCGTCTTTATGAGTGCACTTTATGCAGTCAGACACATTATTTTATTTTTGCTAGTTTTGCTCGTGCTCTCACAAGGCAAAAAAAAGTTTTTTTTTTGTGCAGATGCTGCGAGACCATGCAACGGAGAGCACAACCCTTTATTCTTTGCCCGCCATTCACTTCGCCTTTTTGAAGTCACCTTTTTTGGCTGCCACATAAAAGAGAAGATAGAGAAAAAAAAAGAATGAAAAATATTGTAGAAGCTGATTTTTACAAGGGTCACTGGATTCTGTTGCTTGGATGTTATAACCATCTTTCCATTTGTGGACAAGTTTGGGTTTTGCAGGATGAACTCTCTATTCGAGGGTACATTATGAGTAATTATCCTCGTAGCCATGGTCCATATGTGTGACCTCTTTTTATTCCTTCTGACCGAGAAAAAACTAAAAATAAAATAAATAAAATCTAGCGTTCGCTCTGATCTACTCTCTATCTTCTTTTTTCTCGCTCAGGAACACATCCAGCGTATTGAAGTTCCAAATGAGCGAGTATGACACTTCTGATCCAATTATACACTCTCTCCAGAGCCAGCTGGCTACACTCACCAGCCGGCTTGAGGCTCTCTCGACTAGCTCTGAATCCAGTCGATCGAACCCCTACTTGGTTCCAAAAGAACCAGCTTACGAAATTACACCTGACGACTCCATTCTCGTCCACTACCCAGCAATGGACGGGAAAGATTTTTTCAAACATAAATCTGGAAACCGTGCAGACGATCTTGCATATGCAACAGAAATGGCTAAAGAGATGCAGTCTTTTGCCAAAAACACAACCCAAACCTATTCTGCACCCAAATCGGCACTCATTGACTGGCCCGACTCTTCCTCTCACCACAGTTCCATGGACAAAACAATCTCACGCTATCAATCACGATTGGCAAACCTTACAAGACCACTTGATCAATTTGCCACGGAAATGTTTTCCTACGAAGTTGACCCTGCGGTCGCACAAGCGTGTTTACAGCTCGCACAGACAATGCGTGAACATATTGCACACCTTGCACAGCAAATGTCAAGCGACAGGGAGGACCTTGTTTACCAAGCGCACAAAATTTCAGTCACCAAGGACACAGTTGATCCACCAATTGTCTCTACTTCAGACTTCATTGAAGCCAGCAAATTGGCAAAGAGTGTTCGTCAGGCTACTAACCCGACAAGACAACGGGCGTACAACAGGAGGACTCAAAACCGGAGTTTCTTTAGCGCAAATACTTACAGACCCACTTCTAATTCTAGCCAATCTCATCCATCGGGTCAAACTCAGACCGCCCACTATCAAAATGACAATGGTTCTTTTTTTGGGCGAGGCCAAAATCCAAGGAGAGGGGGACGAGGCCGAGGCCGAGGCTACCAAACCCCTCAATCCAACCAGACAAGTCAGGCACAGACTGCAGGCCAGCAGTAGGTGGCCGTTTACAGATTTACAGAGAAGCATGGGCTCTCATAACCGACAACGAATGGGTCAAGTCGGTCGTCTCCGAGGGATTCAAAATCCCTTTCCACAAACGGCCACCGATATCCAGTTCAACAGCGTACCAAGCTCGAGTAGCAGCGGAGGAAGAGAAGGCGATCGATCAAGAGGTAATCGCACTCTTAGCCAAAAGAGCAATAGAGGTCGCTTCGGGCCCTGGTTTCAAGAGCCGAATATTCACTATCCCCAAGAAAACCGGGGACATTCGTCCAGTCTTAAATCTAAGACCGTTGAATGCCTACGTCTCAGAGCGGCACTTCAAAATGGAGACGATGACGACAGTATGCGCAATGTTACAGAAGAACGACTTTATGACAAGCATCGACCTATCAGACGCATTTCTTCACGTACTAATCCATCCAGATTATCGTCATTATCTACAGTTCCAATGGAAGAACCGGAAATTTCAATTCCGTACACTTCCCTTCGGGCTCTCACTCTCTCCGCTAGTGTTCACCAAAGTTCTCAAGCCTTTCCTCAAATGGGCACGACGACGAGGAATTCGCATATCAGCGTACCTAGACGATTTGATAATCCTAGCCAAGAACAAAGAACAATCAATCCAGTTCACTCAACTAGTGCAAGACAAGTTGGCAGCGCTAGGATTCCTCATCAAGGAAGCCAAGTCTACGTTGATCCCGTCACAGAAAATAGACCATTTAGGCTTCACCATCAACTCCCGGGATATGACTGTCACAGTTCCGAAATCCAAAGTCAGGGACATACGGCGCGAGGCAGGAAAGCTACTACGAAAAGGCGCCACTTCTTTAAGGGAACTTTCTTCGTTCGTCGGGAAAGCAATGGCAACATCTATGGCAGTGTTCCCAGCGCGATTCATGACACGGAATCTGCTTCACCTCAAGAACACAGCACTAAAAGCCAAGGGAGCTTCTTGGTCGGACACGGTCACCCTCACGGAACCAGCCAAGGAGAACCTTCAATGGTGGAAGGAGCAATTGACGTCATGGAATGGTCTGTCATGGATTCAACAACAGACACAAATGGACATATACACGGATGCATCGGACACCGGATGGGGGATCGTGATCAACAATCAAACATGGAGTGGCAAATGGACTCCACAAGAGAAAGACCACCACATCAACTGGAAGGAACTACAGACAGTTCTTCGAGCTGTTCAACTACCAATAACACAGGGCAAAATGATCAACATCATATGCGACAACACGACAACGATTGCACACATCAACAGGTTCGGAGGGACGAGGTCTCCGGAACTAATGAGACTAGCGGACACGTTATGGCGTCACTGCCTAGCAACGGGGACTCGACTTCGGACGACATACATCCCATCTGCATTCAACCCAGCGGATGCACCGTCACGGCGAATGATATCGCAATTGGAATGGAGGATCAGTCGCCCATTCTTTCAACAACTGGAACACCAATGGGGGCCACATCAGGTGGACCTATTTGCGTCGGCACAGAACAAACAGCTACCGACATTTGTCTCATGGAAATTCCATCCAGATGCTCTGAAGATAGACGCCCTTCAACACAACTGGACAGAGATGGGCAACCTTTACATTTGCCCCCCATGGAATCTTCTATCAATCATCTTGGAGAGGATACAGACCCAGAAACTGACAGCAACAGTAATAACCCCATGGTGGCCGAGTGCAATATGGTTCCCAACCATCAAGGAGATGGCAGTAGCACCACCAATCCCGATCCCTCGGGAAGCAGTCCTACCAGCCGTCGGAAGCGCAAGCGATCTCCTCAGCAAGAATCCACTCTGGTCATTGACAGCATGGAGAATAAGAGGCGACGTAAAGATCTAGATGCAGGACTCTCACCATCCGCTATCACTCTACTAGATTCAGCAGGTGCCAACAGCAAAACACGTCGACAATATCTGCCAACTCAAGAGGCTTTTGCAGTATGGGCTCAACAAGAAGGCTTCGACCCTAGTACGCCAAATGCAATTGCTGTAGTTAACTATTTATGCCATGCGCGGATTATCTATTCTTGGAGTAGGAATACCACTCTTAACAAAAAATCAGCCATCTTAAAGCTTTACGACGACACATCCGTGATCACAGGCAATATCTACTTTCAGCGGTTCATGGCAGCAATGAAAAGTACTGGCGTATTTCAAATGGAGCACGTATCCGCACTCGACATTTCACCCATCCTTTCATACTTCCGCATGGAGGACAATGTGGATCTTGATATGCCTAAGCTCTCTCGCAAGCTCTGCTGGCTCTTAGGCGTTTGTGCGTTTCTCCGGCCAGATGATATCGGTTGCATCGATGTGTCAAAGTCAGAGACCGATGAAAAGGGTCTTCTCCTTACCATAGTCTTCCCTAAGGAGCGACGCGATGGGCAGCGCATCATAAAGTCGATCTTCGTAGGTAGACACCCTAACGACAAGAAAATTTGCCCAGTCGAGGCCTATACAGAATACACCAGACGGATAGCGGACACACCTCTCGAAATCGAGCACCACAAAGATCAGGATTATAAATTCAATCCTCTTATGCGCTTTGTGAAAGACAAGTCTAAAGTCCTTAGGGTCAGTACCATAGGCACTTTTATGAATGAAATCACACGTCGAATTCCAAATCTTCCGTCGAAACGGCCTCCTCCAAAGCCACGCGCTATAGGATCAACCTTGGCAGCCATCGCTGGCGTATCAACCCAAGATATCATGGTTCAAGGGAATTGGTCGTCTGACAAGGTTTTCAACAAACACTACCGTGTTTCCCGCAAAACCAATTCAAATTTGACGACGTCTGTTTTTGGTTCGCTCTGAAGTCACATATGGACCATGGCTACGAGGATAATGATCTGGAAGTGCTACAAAGGACGCACTATCCTCATTATCAGAGTAGCCATGGGACATATGTCCCTCCCACACCTCCCTTTTCTTTTCACTCGTTACTAGATAGAGAGTAGATCAGAGCGAACGCTAGATTTTATTTATTTTATTTTTAGTTTTTTCTCGGTCAGAAGGAATAAAAAGAGGTCACACATATGTCCCATGGCTACTCTGATAATGAGGATAGTGCGTCCTTTGTAGCACTTCCAGATCATATTCTCATAAGAAAATGGGTTATTGAACACAGTTCAGGCGTGTTAACATTATTTTATTTTATTTTATTTTATTCAATTTTCTTTCACATTCTTAATCCTCAACACCATACTGTTTACCGATCTCCTTGGTCGCGGGCTCTGCATGAAATGACATGTGCAAAGTTACATTCGTTGCACACACTATATTTGAACCAGTAGTCTTTGATCGCTTTACTCGGTCCTATCGACTTTGTCAATGTCCCTCCTCGTGCCAATACTCCTGTCTCTGGCGCTGTCTCAACTGATGGGCCTTGATGGCGGTCCACTTGACCGGAAATAGCTTCGGTCTTAGATGCTGTCGATGGTACTATCATATCCTCGGTCGATTTATGCACGGCCAAAGAGGGGGATTGCTTATCTATAGCTCCATGTTGCACCAGAACCTTCCTGTTGAGCTCACTCAATCCATCTACATCTTGAATCTGTGTCTTGCTCGCATTAAGGACCGTTTGTCTAGTGCTCCATTTCAGATAATACTGATATTCTTCATCCTCCTCCACAATTTGCCACATCCGAACAGACGCATCCTCAGACCCTGTAAAAAGAAAGTAGCCTTCCTCAACTGCATTCCATACAAGCGCAGAGACAGCCCCACCTTCCAATGGGATTGAAACCAAACATTGACCCGTCTTCAGATCCCACAACCGCACTATCATGTCGCTACCGCTTGAGGCAATGTACCTTCCATCAGGCGAATAAGATAGCTCATTGAGATATTCTCTATGTCCAGAAAGTATATGCAATTCCTTTCCCAATTTCAGGTCTACCACTTTAATCTCTCCTTCTTCAACTCCAAAAGCCAATTGCTGACTACATGGCGAAAATGCCATAACCCATGAAACCCCCTGAAACGAGTCTTCGTAATAGAGCTCGCTCGTTTCTATATCCCATACTTGAAAGTGCTGATACCCCAGTTCACGATAAACTAATATCTTTTGACCGTCAGGTGTGTATGCGATATCATTGCCGTAGTATGGCTCTTCATCGAAGTCTTCATCCCACTCTGTATCCCTTACTGCATACTGCAGATCCCCCGATTGTGCTCTCCAAAGTCGGACATAGCCAAATAAATCATACGAGGCAATCTGGCGCCCATCGGGTGAAAATGCAATAGATGCTACAAGGCGTTTGTGATATTGTAGTTTGTGGATGAGCTCTCCTGTATACGCGTCCCATATAGTCACGTCTCCATTTAGATAGCCACAGGCGATTTGGTGGTCAATAGGCGAGAAATTTATGGTATAGATCTTATTGTCTTGTTCATTTTGTAACTTCAAAGTGCGGACAACTTGGCCTGTTCGAACATCCCACAGATAGACGTTTGGGGAGTAAGAAATAAGCAAATGGTCATCAGATAAATACTTGATGTCGCCTGCGCTTCCATCGGGGCATTGTAAAACGCGGATGGATTGTCCTGTCCTTGCATCCCATATGCGTACTGTTCCATCTCCACTGTATGAAGCTATTTGCTGTCCATCCGGTGAGTTCCTAACGCCACGGATGCGTGATGAATGGTTATGTAAGTCATGATTAGATTGTTGTGGTCGAGTATCCCAAAGGCGTACCGTCCCATCTCTACTGAAGGATGCAAGCTGGTGATTGCTTGGTGAATATACAATCCGGTCTATTCTCTCAGAGTGGCCGTGGAGGGTATTCATGAGCTGCCCTGACCTTGCGTTCCAAAGCTGCATTGCGCCGCTGCTCCATCCGCAAGTGACTATCTCCTCTCCATTTGGTGAATACCTCAGATTTGTGATCGAATAAACATTTTCTTTAAGAGTATGGATGGCTTTCCCCGTTTGCATATCCCACTGATATATTGTGCCCGAGCCGTGAGATTCAGCGAACGAAGCAGCGAACCTTCCGTTAGGTGAATATTGTATGCCCCTAACATCATAATCGTGTTTCAACTCAAACTTCTTTTGACCAGTTCCAACATCCCACACATATAGGAAATGACCAAAGTCACAGCGAGTTATAATTTCCTGGCCATTAGGTGAATACTCAATTTGGTCAACCCTAGACTTATGGTCCATGAGCATCATTATCAGTTGTCCGGATGTCGCATCCCATAATCGCAATATCTTGTCGCCACTGCCAGTTGCAATCTGCTTTCCATCAGGTGAATATACCACAGTCCTCGCATCATTAGTAAGGCCCTCTAATCTAAATTTGAGAATGCCTGTTTGGGTGTCCCACACTCGCACTGATTCATCAAGGTCAGCTGAAGCAAGGTCATTTCCGCTTGGTGAGTACGCTAAACAAAAGACAGACTGTCTAGAGCCCACCAATTTGCGAACTATTGCTCCTGATTTAATATCCACAACTATAACTGCTTTTCGGTAGTAGTCCCAGGAGGCGATATGTCGGCTGTCTGGCGAGTATACTAGGCGGTCAATGATTGCCTTGTTCCTAAGATTCAAAAGCTCCTCCCATGATGATGTGTCGTATATAATAATTGAAAGTCTCTTTGATGGGTTATCTTCGATAACTACAGCAAGTGTCTTGCCATCAGGCGAATATGTTCCGTCTAATACCTTACCGCTTGCTTCGATAAGTGGCCACTCTCCAAACTGTACTCCTGCCATCTTTGCTCCACTCAAGTTTGCTCCACGAAGCCAACATTTCCGTAAGTTAACCTTCCTCAGATCTGCTCCTTGCAGTTGAGCATTTTCAAAAATACCATGGCTGACATCTGCTCCTGGAATCTGGATGCCTCGTAAATCTGCTCCGATGAATGACTCGCCTGATCGGATCAAGATCGTCATCGCATTGGCCGCTGCTATTCGCCACTTATGACCGTCTTTTGAGAGCTCCACATACGTGTACAGCTGTCGTTTAAACACTGGCTCAAGGCGGACACGATCCTCTAAGAAGTGGATGATAGATGGCTCGTCTACAAAACTTCTCCATACTAAAGGCGATGTCTCATCGGCTTCGACTAGATCCACTTCCTGTTCACCTTCCTTGATATCCAAGCCTTCGAAACTAAACACTGAGCTAATGCTCTGTCGACGAGAGTGTGGTGTAGTTGCCTTTGCTTCTCCATCGCCTGTGAAAGCACTCCTTACTGGCTGTGGCTCAAATATCGATCGTACCAGACTATACTCCAGATTAGATCGATGCATAAATCGATGTTGGTTACCTGTACGAGTGAGTGGCGAAGCTTCACGTAATAGGTTCCTTCTATTTTCTTTGCTAAAGTACATTTCCTTCCATGTACCCTTGTCCTTGAATGGCGAGTACTCCACCACTGGGTTGCCATCTTGATGCTTATAGATCGCTATAGCTAGCTCTGTCAGGTACTTGACTCCATTCTGTGCAAACCCTTCATCTGTAAATATCCGGAACATCTTTCTATCTTCTGGCCTAAGTGTTTCACCTAGTCGCTTCTTGCCTCGTTCGAGCCATAGCTCAACAAACTGGTCATACAATGTGACCCGCTTGATCTTGGTATTAGAAATGTCTTGGCTTGGATCCACCATCCGTGGGAGTACTTCAAGTGACATCGATAGTATGAATGGGTTCCTCACAAGCTCTTGTAAGCTAGGAATCATCTTGAGTGCGCGCTTATAGTCCTCCACGCCCCACAGTAAGTCCATAGAATCGACATATTGTTCAATATAATCTTCAATCTGCGTCTCTGAGAATGGCACAATCACTGCCTCTTGGAACAATCCACTATCTGCTCGATGATTGCGGTCCATAGGCTGGAATCGGTCTCGATAGTCCGATCCGAGATATTCACTGCGACAACTGATCACCATCTGACCCTTCCACTCTCCAGCCTTATTCAGTTGGTTGGATGCATACAAGTTGTTGGTCTGCATGCTCTCATCATATCCATCACATATCAAGATGAATGATCGGTTCATCTTCAGTTCCTTGATCTCTAAGTCCGTGAAACCATAGTCTCGCAGCTGTTTTGCAACCAGGTCCTTCTCTGGCTTGTCAATGGCTGGAAGGTTGATAAACAGAGGGATCCGACCATGTCTCTTTTGGTACGTCTCCCAGAGTGTGCGCTCCAGAGTGCGGTTGAATGTGGATTTGCCTGCTCCTGAATCTCCTTGCACAAGCATCACTTTTTGGTCGCTGTCTAAAAACTCTTTCACTTTATCCATCAACAAGAACAACTTGTCATCGCTTGCTTGAGGGCTTGCTTTTGCATATTGTTGAATGTAGAACCCGTGGTCATCCCCAGTCTCCATCCGTCGTCTCTTTAGCTGACGTAAACTGTCCTCAAATCCAGGCTTCTTCTGTACGCGGTCAAGCAGATGGGTGGGCGGAGCAGGAGGGGGTGTGACAGTGAAGATGCACTGGATTAATGGTGCCTGAAGACAGCTCCTATATAAATCTTGTTTTTTGACGTCTCCATGTCTTTCGAGATCATTTAAGAGAGTGTTTGTGACTGGATATTAAGGGCGCAGAAAGAAGGGAAGAAGGTAAGTGTGGAGTACGTAGATTAGTCAACATATACTACTAATTACTACAGCCATCAAACATATCCTTTGGAAAAAAAGGAAATATGCACCTTGAAGACCATCCAGTGACAGCGAGGATAGGTGCCTAAGGATATTCACGATCCACTGCTTGATATGTGCATTGCAACCCCATTCTTGGTCATTCTTGTAGATCTCTCCTAACAACATAATGGCATCTTGTCGAGTATCCATGCTCCACTTTGCATCAGCCACAATCTGTCCCAGTCTTTGACATAGTCCCCATTGGAATGCTGCTTCATTCCGGCAGGATGCTCCGCACACAAGAGTCTTGAACTTGGTCAGTTCGCCTGTCTGGAGTAGCCCATCAGCTACTCGAAGTGCTGGATACCATCCTGACTTGCGACTGAAGCTCAGTCCTTCTTCCATACACTCTCTGAATGTTGCTCCACTCTCATACAGCGAGGTTGTACCCTTGTATACTTGTAAACTCATTTCCGTGATGTCTGTCACTGATGGAAGACCTTTCTGGATGTTGCTTATCTCATCAATGAAAGCATTCATATTCATGTCCTTGACTGCACTCACTATTCCAAATACTCCTCGGAATACTGCTGATGTTCGTCGAAGCATGCCTTGCATAGTTGATTCGTCGTCTGGAATGTACAGTAGTGCTTGGAAAGCATAAGCCGCTTGGTAGACTAGATGAGGATTTGAGCTGCCTTTCAATCCTTTGAGGTATGCAGCAAGTGGCTCATGGAGTTGTTCTCGCTTCAAACCCTTGACTTGGCTGTTGACCATGGCATCGAGGACATGTGAGACTGTAGCTGAGAGCCGATAGAGATGGTTTCCAGATTGGGTATGTGTGCCCTGCAAACGGGAACTGAGAATATTGAGGATAGAGACAAGATCATCCGAGTCGAGGCATCCAAGAGGACCACGTTGTATCAATTGAGCTAATCCTTCCAGCAAATGAGTCCCCAGTATGATATTCTGACTAATCCCATTGATCAAGGCCATGAGCAATGTTCTGAACTGAATTTGGTCGAGAGCCGGAGCCAGAGATACAACCTCTACGACAGCAGTTTCGGCCTTAACATCATTGGTGCTGAAAATTTCAATCACATCCGATGCCAATTTATGCAATCGCTCATACTCATCTTTATCGGCTGATATGATATGGCACCACTCTTTCTCTTTATCGGTGAGGTTGGTGGTTGGGACAGAAGCAGTAGAGAGCAGGCCAAGGCAATATACAAGCTGGTGGGTATCATTTAGGTGAGTATCAGCATCCGGTAAGCTGTGCCTGATGATTGTTGGAGAGTCATTATGATTAAAAATGTCCTTTGAAATAGTTGCAACTGACTGCACTTGTGCTCCTATAGGCATTCTACTCGATCTGCTGATATTGTTGCTATTGTTAATATTATTACTGATCCCTTGAACGTATCCCCATTTCTCTGCTTTCTTGTCCCGTCTTTGAGCATCACCTGGGTGACCCAATTGTTCAAATACCCGAGCAAGTTCATAGTAGGCAGAGGCGATACCTTGGCGCAATGCCATGTCTTCATTGGAACCTGAAGAGATCGAAGAACCTGAAGACATTGAGGCAAAGGGCTTTTTCGGAGACTTTTGAATTCGAGACAGTACAGAGTCAGCATCGAAACATAGCTCCATTACTATGTCATTATCATCGTCTATGGTGCGAGTGCCTTGCATATAGAAATTGAAGAGTCTCAGGGCCTGGGTTGGAGAGAGTGTCTTCCGAGACGGAGAATTGATGTTACCAAACATGGTTTAATGTCTTCCTTTTGCCCTTGGATTGTAGCCTATCCGTATCCTTGAATGGATAATGATTGTTAAAGAAAGGGACTGTGCGTTAATGGTGAGTGGAAGCGGTGTTTTCAGATGAGTTCCTAGGCATCTTGGAATTTCTTACATGTATATACTTCAAGAGATTCGGATTAATAAAGAGGAAATGCGAAGGGGGATTTATGTGATGGTAATGATGTAAAAAGATGAAAAAGTACGCGGCTCATCTAAAATCATTCTTGTCTATTTACTTTGTGGTACAGTTGGCAAAATAATGATTGCATACCTGCGCCCTTGACTCCATGGAATGTTCTTTTTTTTTATACAGAGCACATGGGCGTATGGACAATTGCTCTTTTGTCATGTTTGCTTGATTCTTTTTCTTTTTTTAATTGAGATGGATCAAAGAAGAATGTCCCTGTCCTTTATGGCGTTTGAATGAAATGAAATCATTCTTGAATGTCTGGACTGTGTTGAGGGACACATTGCCACTTGCTTCTCTTGTGACTGCCAATAATGGGTCTAAATGAAAAAGCCAGGTGTGCAAGACTTCAGGTTAAGGCAACAGAACGATTGTCCTGCGATGGACAATGAGTTGCTTTTGAAATGCTGTGAATTTGCAGCTAGGCATTTCTTATACCCTCATTCAATTAATGTCGCTAGACATCAATGTTTTGATTCGTTTGACAATGCTGGAAAGAAAGTCCTCTCTGAGAAGGCATTAAAGGTCCAGTACAAAATTGCTCGAGAGAGACTAAAGGCTTTGGGTCTGCATTACGTCAAAAAGCATCAGCAGTACGAATCAACAGTGAGATGTTTTCTACAGGTGGCAAGTCAAGGAGATCAAAAGTTGTATTTACTATTGTTGCCGGGCGGGAGCCTCTTATAAAGGACCTGCCATGACCGTCGCACAATATTCTGACCTTATGAATAAAAATGGAAGTACCCTTGAGGTGCACTCCCAAGCCTCGGTATGTAACAAACAGTAAAAACCTTGAAGCATCTAAATCGTCATGAAGAGGTTTGCCGAGATGGGTTTTGTTTCCAGGTGATTTTATTCTATCAGACGAAGAGTTCAATTCGATAATATCAGAGTGGACATTACATCGAAGGCAATTTAGTTCAGAGGGTGAAGCCAGTCATTCAAAAGATAATAATCTGTTCAATTGTATCATGATGTTAATTTATTACTTTTATCTGTTTCATAGAGGAAATAGGAGATACTGAGTTGCTTACAATATTATTGAGCCCCACTGATCAGTTGGGAAATGGAGCAAAAATGAGTGGAGAATGAAGTGGATTGCCATGAAACTGTTACTGCAAAGCGATCGAGGACCCAGCTAATATCAGTGAAGGGCGACGAAGGGGGCGAAAATGAATACATCGACAAGATGTGCAGACGGTTCGAAGCGATTTGTGAAGATGTTCCGAAGGAGGTCAAGCAAAAACTCTTACGTTATGTTAGCAAATCTGAACAAAGCGATGACGAAGCAAGCAGAGTCTTCGTTGGGAGCAATCAGCCAGCTCACTTTTAAAAAGCAAACGCCATCAATTACTGAGCTATTACTTTTCATCACCGCAAGAACAACCATTCCTTCAGCACACACATATATCCTGGATGAATCGTTACTCACCATCGAAATGATGTTCATAATCCAAGTTGGACGAGAAGAGAAAAAAAAAATTGCTCAAAAAACGAATAGGCAAGTCCGTCATAAAGCAAAAGAAAGAACAAGAACAAGTAGAAAAGGCAAGTGGTCAAATTTAAGATGAAAAGCGAATAGAATGTTACAAACATTGTCTACGGCACCATGTCCGTATGTGTGTCACATTTCTTCATTGCAAATTCGACGAGAAATAAAGAAATAGGTTAAATAATAGATTCCTCTGCCCTGCAAATCTGATCCGCATCTTTCTTCTCGTCGCCCCTGGAACTCATCCGTTGCAGACTATTATCTACTCGTTCCAATGAGCGACAAATCTACCAACAACACTCATAATGCACTCCATGAAATCAACACTCTTCGTCAGCAGGTGGCTGCTCTTACGCAGGCCAACCCTTCCCCTTCCCCTTCCCCTTCCCCTATCGCCATTGATCGTCCACGGGCCAAGATACTTGTTCTCTCTGATGCCCTCAAGGTAGCTGTAGCTTCACTTGACGGCCCCCATTTCTTCCGCCCCTTGGCCAACTCTGGCGATGATAACATCCTCACCGAGTATGTTCTCCATCCTAAGAACCCAGATCAACAGTACAAAGCACCTTTTTTTGAGTTGCCTTGGCCTCAGGAGACCACTTCTCTTCAACGGTTATCTCAACTACAAGAATGCCAGGCCCACGTTACGCGACCCTTGGACGAATTCCTGGCAGAATACTTTCACAAAGTGCACAATCTAGCATTACGGCAGATCGTCGCAGGTTTTTGGGAATGTCATGCGATCTCTCACTTTGGCAAGAAGCTATGCCCTGTCGACGCATACATCGCTTACCTGGACAGATTGTCTTGTCCTTCCACTATCCCACCTCATCCAAAGGGCCCAACAAGGAGCATTGTACTTTTGATTAGATTTGTGAAAAACCACACCTAGCCGGCACGTGCGACTACTATTGACTCCCACATGGTAGGATCTCTTCGTTGATGGATTTAGGAGACAAGAAAGTGCCTAAGCTCTGAACCTTAGGTTCTACGCTCGCGGCTATAGCTGGCGTATCAGTGGCTGATATCGTCCCCGAAAGTCTTCAAGAAGCACTACCGTTTGTCGAGTGCCGCCTCCAACAACATGTCCATGAGCACTCTAGGCTAGACTTTTTTTAGTTAATGGTCCATTTCGTTTAGTTTTCTTTTAATTTTAGTTTTGTTTTAGTTTTGTTCTCTTTAGCGATCCCTCTGGAGCCACATACGGACATGGTACCGTAGACAATGGTCTACTGAATGGTCTACGAAGGACGACCTGTTCACATTGTCATAGGTACCATGGGCGTATGTCCCGCCCCACACCACCCTTTTGACTCGAGAAGTAGATGCAGATCAGATTTGCAGGGCAGAGGGGTCTTTTATTTAGTTTATTTTCTTTATTTCTCATCGGATTTTCAATGAAGAAAGGTAACACGCACATTCGTCCATGTTGCCTATGACAATGTGACCATTCAGTAGACCATGCATGATGTATATTTGTATATTACAAATAGAAGGAAATATTCTTTATTGATCACCTCCTACTGATTTAAATAGAGTGAAATTGATAACTAATGAATGACAAGTGAAAGCACTACTTACATGTGACTGATATGTCACACCCACCATTGAGTATTCTGTTGGTTTTCAAGTGATAGTGAACACTATGGATAATTTGGGACGAGGCAGATTGTCAAATAACGACCCTTGAGATCCTTGTCAATAAAAAAAAAGGGTCAAATAACAGCGAGCTCAGGGTTGTCAAATCAGATATTTTACTATTTGGCAATCCGGTGGGATACCAAGTTTCCTTTGCGTTGCTGTGAAACGTCATATCAATATCACAAAAAGAAAAACAATCTTCATAAATACCCCCAACTTTTCTTTCCTTTCCTCCTCCTCTTCACCTCCCATCTTGTTTGTTGGAAACTGTACCCCGACAAGAATCAACACCCATAAACTTAAAGGAAAAGGAAACTGGAGCCCTGGCGTCAGTTTCCGAGGCGATCACCATGATTGGGTCCAACAACACCTTTATCAAGGTCTATAGAGCACAAAGGAACAAGAAAAAGGTACATTTTTATAAAGCAGTTTGTTATTATCACGGGATGTAATTTTGGCATAAAGAATTACAGTTTTTTTTTGTAACAATCAACCTTCAGTTGCATCTCACCACTCAAACAGATCTTTTTACTCTTTTATTCTTGTACAATAATGCCGAAAGCAAAATCAGTCAGGGGTACTCGGAATTCGCCAATCTCTAGATCTTCAACCACGGACAACAAATCTCCAGCAAAATCCAAAAACAACGAGTCTCCCAAGCCAATTAAACTGAAACTTTTCTGCCTTGTGGAAGGAGAACCGGCTTTCTCAGTGATCATTCGTTCCGACCAAACCATTGGTTTTTTAAAGGATGCCATTAAAGCAAAGAATGAAAACGCTTTTAATGGTACCGATGCAAAGGATCTTATTCTCAAGCTCATCCTAATGGTTCAACAGTAGAGGAACTATGCAAGTTTCCTAAAGAGTCACTCAAGGTCCTTGACAACGTACTTGAGAAACTCCATACTTACTTTCCTGACGGGGCATCAGATAATCTCATTTACATTATTGTTGAAGTACCGAAGCGAGGTATGTCTTTAGTTCTTTTTGGACTGATGGTTTCGATTCAAGGCGTCAAACTGCCTTCTAAAACTATTCTATTTGTTTAAATTTTTACAAAGTTTCGAAAAGAGATCGAGATCAGCTAGAGAATGGCGAGGATGATAGGAGCTCCTCCAAAAAGACCAAGCTAGACGAGGGCAACCAAATGAAGGCAATTAGTGCAGCAGGACTTGCCCAAAAGGCTATAATAAACGGTGATCCTGATCTCTCCGTCCTTTCGAGTAAAGAACTGGTTTCAGTACTTGCTAATAATGGCGCCAGGGTGGGTAGGACTGACCTGTACTATTCAATATCCCAAACGGCCACTTCCCTCCAAAACGCATCATTTCAAGAAATCGACGTGATATCCAGCCCTTGGGGGACAAAATTTTCTGTGCTCAAGGTCCGAGATCTGTACGTAGGATCAGCTTTCAAAGAACTCTACGATAAGATCATCAATAAGTTTGGTATAGACAGAGATATAAAGCCTGAAGCCCTCCAAATGGTCCTCACAGGGACAGCCGATATAGGACAATAATCTTTTCTTGTATACTTTGCTACCCGGCTGCTTGCCACTAGCAATGAGGAAGACCCACCTATTATCATCATCCAGCAAAAGGAAGATCCAATGTGTTATGCTTTCGGTGGACGATCTGTTACTTGGTTCCTAGTCGATAGCTCACCAGCACCAAAGCTCATGCTCGCCAGGACTATCTTTTCAGTGTCGCCAAAAACTTTAAATTCTGAGGAAAATCTGTATAAAGAAATCGTGAAGGGAGTCCCATGGAAATACTACATGGCTCCGTGGGAGCTAGATGAGTTAAAAGAATGCAGAGACAAGGTTGAAGCCTTTCATATGGTTCCGGAAGATTTTATGGAACACCTGTATGAGATGATTGGTGGAGTGCCAAGGTATGTCCTCGAGGTACCGCGTAAAGAACTGGATTTCTACTCCCCAGAGGATCGTTGTAAAAAAAAAGTGAGAGCAGTAGCAGAAAGCAGTGCACTCGAGCGCGTTAATCAAGCCCTTGACAACATCAAGGATCCAATGAAGATACTTCAATACTTTGAACAGGCTAAGGATTCACAATGTTACAGCAGCCATCTTCTTCACCGTTATCCGACAAAAGATCATAGAGGATTTCGATTAGTATGGGCTTCAGATTATATCATGGAAGAGGTGCATGATGCAGTGGACGACAAAACTTGGAATGAACTATTGAATCGGCTTGCCAATGGTAGAGTTGGTGAAGGTAGAGGAGCAATGTTCGAGCTTTATATGCGGCGCATACTACGGATAGGCAACCGTTGCTTTCAGGCCAGGAACCTTCATGACAATACTGAAATAACCATTGATATCAAAGCTAGCCCGGACGTTAAATGGTTCAATACTCTTGAATGTTACAAGGGCAAGATGCAAGGATCGCTATGGATCCCAAATAGCAAAAGATTTGCCTGTGTGGATATGTTACTTGCTCCGAACTATCTCCTTCAAGTTACGACGAACAAGGATCATGGCATCAAAAGCAAACCCTTCAAAGCGTTTTTGAAAAGTATGCGAGAAAATAAGTGGATTCACTCCTCTGAGGAGGTTGCACTTATTTTTGTTGTTCCACAAGACCAGATTAAGGAGTTCAAGAAACAAAATTTTAAGACTGGGACAAATCGTGTGGATTCCAAAGCTACAAAGGAACTCCTAGATGTCAAGCAATATATTATGGGGATTGATCTGCAAGCAGAACTTAGGCAAGCACCAAGACGCATGAGAACTAGAAGAACAAGAACAGAGCGGTGAATGGACATGCGAATTAAGGTCATTATAGATGTACATTATTAATAATAAAGTGAAGGTGTGATCCTATCCCTATTGAAAAATGGCTTTTGAAAGAATGCAGGATGTTGGAGTCCTCGTCAGAAAGTCAGAGACACGTTTCTAAATTGGATAGAATACTTTTTTTCGGATACCAAAATTGTAAAGGTTAAGTCAAATTGAGTATTTAAAATAGAGCCTGACCATGTTCAGACGTGAAAAGTTGGAAACAGACACACCCATGGTGCCATGAAAAGAATGCATACATCCGTGTAAAGCGTTCCCTAGAAGATGTATGTTTATTGATACAAGGTGTATGCTAATTGATACAAGATGTCTGCTAATTGATACAAGAGATGTATGCAAGAGATGTATACAAGATGTATATGTTCGTTGTTACACAACAATATAAGATTAAATTGTGATGTGTTCCTGAATAAATACCCCTTGGGTGTTGTATATGGATCCACATCTATTCTCATTTCCTTTCTATCCATCCACTTTTCTGTCAAATTCTCCCAACAATGTTCCTGTCATTTCACTCAGCCAACGGTCAACAGCCGACTACATTTCAGCATCGAATGCTAGAGACGCAGCGTTACTAAGGATTGTTGCCATCATGAAGGAAAACAACATGTCATTGGCGACAATGATAACAGCATTCTTTACTTCCACTGATGAGGCAGTATCGCATATGGTTCAAACTTTCTACGGCGGTCGATGTCCAGGCGATGTCGTCATGCTTTGGGGGAGAAAGCTCAGCAAAAAGCAAAAGCAAAGAGCAAAAAACCAAGTTCCTTATAGCTTGCTCTGAGGTAGTTGTTGAAAGCGCACGACAGGAAGTTAATATGCTTGTCAAGCTCGATGAATTGAAAACTTCCCCAACAAACATCCAGCAGGAAACATCCGCAGAATTCTCCCTGGATTTTTTCAATGCAATCATACAAAGAGAGGCACCAGTGCTTTATTCGATTCTCAACAGTCTAACGAATATCAACTCTACACCCACAAGATCACCAAAGACAATCCTATCATTAATAGTCAGTATGATCCTCAACCTCCGTTCTCGCACCTGCAACTACATACAGATGATGATGGGCTTATTTTTGTTCAGTACTGGGACTCAGCGTAAGGTGATCGAAGTACTCTCTGCCGCTGGCTTCTCTGTGTCTTACGCCTCTATCCTCAACGGCCTTAATTCATTGACCGAGGGTGCGATGAAAAAGGTACAATCGGTGGTGAAGGACAAGTCATGGTTCCTCCTGTATGATAACATTAACTTTGCGAGCCAGAAATACGACCAGCGGGCCACCAACAGAGACAGTTTTGAGAACGGGACAACTGCAACTATTGTTGAATGCCCCGACATTAACGTGGGGCCGGTAGTTAACGACCCATATCGGCTTCTCACTCTCAATAGCTTGGTGCCTACAGCGGGGAACCAACGCCATTTCGAAGATTCCTATCGGTTTCACGTTAAAGGGATACTCCAGAGGTATCTCAGCCGCTTTGAGGGTTGCTCAAACCCTGCCCCAATTAGCAATCGGATAGCGACTACCAAAACTGCAACGTACCCATTACCGGCGATGAAAATTGATGAATCTACGATTGAAGGCAACAAATCAATCATTGACACTGTCATGCACAAAAAACTTTGCATACAGACGGAGTGGTTCCGGGACAATTACCAGATCATCATTGCTGGAGATCTGTTCACTGTATCGAGGATTCGATCGCTAAAGAGATACTCTAGGGATGAAGTTTCGCCATATTATAGACACCGGTGGGCCCTTCCTATGATCCAGCTCTTTCATCTTCAGATGGTGCTCAGCAGTATGATAGTCCGTAATCACTATGGCTCGGTCTCCGCGGCAGGCTCTATTGCCTATAATGCATCGAAGCTTGGCCGCAAGCGCGTCAATTTGAATAAGCAAGATTTTCATGCGGCAGATGAGCTCATACGACACACCTTAGATTCGATTGTTCTGCGAGCTGCTGTGGTCATAGACGACTCGAGCCTCATGGATCCTGTGGCCCATACTGACCTTAATTCCGAAGCAGAACTTTCAAGTTTAGCTGATGGTATTCTTTCAAGGGATGATACGGTTGACATGGGCATAGACATAGATATCGGTACGGATATTGATACGGAGAGCTATATAGATAGTCTTAACCTCGAATAGTCTTTATCTCGATCCCGTTCTATAAAGTCGACTATAGCCGATATTACTAGAAACTAATGTAATAAGCTGCTGATTTTGTTTCGTCACACAACACTTTTTCACAAGGCCAATAGTGGCTCTATCCCTTGCATCTTTCGCCCTCCTGCGGTACACCCAAGCCTCGGCGCATAACAGGCATAAATCATTTTATTAAATAATCACCCTCTACCTCCACTGCTGTCTGCTGCAGCTGATGAACTTCACAGCCTTACTTTTACGCTGCGCATTTGCTGGAGAGGCAGAGCGCTTGTTGCGAGCAGTAATCTGGGGCTATGTCCTACTTCCACAGGCCGCTAAAGAACCATTTACAATATTAGGCGCACTAACAGCTGCAGCAGGTACAACTGGCGCAACAAATATAACGGGCGCAACAGGGACAACAGGTGCATTAAAAACTTCGCCAGATTGTTGGTTGTCCGTGTGAAGTACTGCTGCGAAATCCGACGAGAGGATCCTCCTTGTAGTCCTTCCCTTATTCCAAAAGAACTGACGCAAAACACCCATTACCTCAGAAGGAAAGTTCTCATTGAGGGGAGTCCAGTCCAAAATACTCGATAGGGATTCCTGTTCCAACAAGATACTTTCCCCATCCACAGCCTGCAATAAGGATAGTGTCCTTGCCTTCTCCAATCCTCGAAACTACGTCCAGCTGACCCTGCTTTGGTATAACATTGAAGTGCCTTTTGCAGATGTCCTGGATATTGCTAGGAAGAGAAAAGCCTGTACCGAGGACATAGGGTGAATTTGAAGTTTGGTATGCCATGGTCAGGTAGAATGTAAAAAAAAAAAAAAAAAAAAACTCTAATGCATACATTTTGAGTCATATACATCTTTTGTAAAGTCAGTTCTCGAAAGATACTGCTAGTGTTGTTCGTACTGCTTTTGTCGTTTTCATGGCGTTTACCTGAAAACTATGTTTTGATTTGTAGTACTTCCTGGAAGATGATTAGATGATAGTGCCGCTTCCGACAAGCATCGCCAAGCTTTTTTTTTTTTTTTTTTTTTTTTTTTTCAAAACAAATGAAATAAAATAAAATAATTAAAGACAGCGACTAAGCAACGAGAGCGTCGATCAATGGCCAATGAAAAAGTAAATCGAGAAGACACAGGAGTAATGCCTGTCGAGAGAAAAAAAAAAAAAAAAAAAAAAAAAAAAAAAAAAAGATTCGAATGAAGAAAATGTCGACCAAATGTTAAATCCAGACATCCATCTCTATGTGGACTGAAAAGGTTTCTTACGTTGGCGAACTACTCGGATAATAGTTGAAGACTGAAGGAGACGATGGACAGAAGCTTCTGAATGCAATAGAAGAGGAAGAGAACGTTGGAGACTTCGAAGGAAAGATCAATTTGTCTGTTCGCTCCGAGTGACAATTTTCTTTGAAGTTAAGGTAGTTGGTAAGAGATAGCTTATTTTTTAATTTAGTCAGGTGAACAAATAGTTCCAGCCCTTAATCACTTTCCTTTCTTGCCAAGGTATAGTAAAAGGTCAAGTTATTTACCAGCCTACTTTTGCAATATGCGTCGACTAAGGGTCAATAGTCATTTCTGCTTGAGTCGTCGTTTTTATTAATTGAAAGGGTTAAGGAATGTCCTTTTGGCACATGAATGAAAAATGATTCGTCAGATTAAGCTTTGTGTGTGTTGGCTGTGTAGAATGTTTATTTGCATGGGAATAATGAATACCTTCCACATGTGACACCACAAAGTGAATTTGCCTTAGACCAATAATTTGAACACGCAAAGAGCAAAGCGTATGATGACACTCACTCACTCCTCAGTCTTAGTAAAGAGGCTCGAACATTTAACACAAGCCCTAGCCACAGACTCTCAGTAGCAAGAGCAAATCGTCTTCTTTTTCTTTATTTTTTATAAGGATAGTGGTAGTATTGGGAGTATGTGAACGTTTCTAATAAAGGTCAAGGATATGCTATGTTATTCCTCAGCCGCCAGGATATCAGATAAGCCCGTGTTTGCCATCGCTGTATGTTATCAATGTGTGGTACAGTTTCTTGGCGATACATAAGCTCTTCTTCCCTACAGGCCATATTCGACTGAGCAATATAGACCTGATACTAACTTGATGGTTTAGCAACGAAGCTTAATAAACAACCAACAGTTACAAGAAAAGATTATGGACTAGCTTTGATATGTGCAGCTTATTGAATAAAGACTAAATAAACCGATGTCTGGATCATTTCAAGATGTCTTCTTTGACTGGAGACGGTCATGTATGCAATGGTTGACATGGTTGATAGTCCAATGAAAACGGGAAAAGAAATTTTATTTCGCAAAGAGGCAAAGAGGTTGAGGAAATAAATAAAAAGGCCATTGGCTGTGCTAATCATAGCGCGATATGCAGGCATGTAGGAATGTAGCATATCATAGTTGTGGTTTGAAGAAACAAATGTAACAAGCTGGTCAACAAACACGATGTTCAATTATCAACTCGAGTTGCATTTGCTACCTCGAGTGCAGACATGCGGACAAACTTGTATATAAGAAAGAGCGTGCATGTATTCAATCATTAATGTCTTCTCTGCTTTGTCTCACTGTGCACAATCACCTGATTTTTATGCCAGAAGAATGGCTGTTGCGTTTGACTCCCTCCACTTGTCCAATCTATAGCCATCCTCCTTACTACTTTCTGGTTAATTGGGATAGTCCTTGTCCCTGCCCTTGTCCCTGTCCTTGTCCTTGTCCTTGTCCTTGTCCTTGTCCTTGTCCTTGTCCTTGTCCTTGTCCTTGTCCTTGTCCTTGTTTTTATTTTTTATTTTTTATTTTATTTTATTTTATTTTATTTTGTTTTGAATCGCATTGAATCGAATCGTATCATATCCTGCTACATCAGTCATCAAACTTACATCGCAAGTCTCTTAGAGAGCATCTACAGAGGACAACGTACGTGCCTTTGAGGCCATCTGTCATATTTCATGTGAAAATGAGACTTGTGAGATGAAAGCCTGCTGCTCGAGTCGACAGACTAGGATCAGATTTCACAAACATTTTTCTGAGCAGTACATTAATAGGTTACCCTTCTATCATTTAAGCAATGCCGTCTCTACTGAAGCTTTTTCTTTATCATTTTTACACTTTTTATTAATGGATTGCTTGCTATCTAGCCATCTAGCTTACCTGCCTACTATTCTAAGCTACAAGAAGCCAGACTCTTAGCCATCTTGGAAAGTGCTTTCCTTTGTCTCCATCAAAAAGACTCTCCAAGATGTTGTCCGGAGCACACCACGTGGAGGTGGTCTGGCATATCGTGCTCCGTTGGTCAGACCCCATGGCCTTGCAAACGCCCGCACACACACACACACAATTATTCACCCATTTGCCCATTCCCTTTCCCATTCCCTTTCCCAGTCGAAGGGGCTCCGCCACCACATGGCTCATTCAAGAACCAGCGTAGGCTCATGCCCGTTCGGACCCACCTTAGATATGCATTGATTGTTGCATCTTGGATGTGCATTGTTGCTATGTTAAAAAGTGCTTTGTGTTAGTAAGAGTTTTTTTTTTTTTTTTTTTTTTTTTTTCTTGGCTCTTATTTAGTTGGTTTTTTCTTTTTTTTTTTTTGTTTTTTTTTCTTTGGTTTTTTTTTCTTTAATAGTTGGCTATTAGTTTTTTCTTTGATTATTTTTTTTTCTTTGGTTTTTTTGTTTTTGTTTTTGTTTTTGTTGTTGTTGTTGTTGTTGTTGTTGTTTTTCTTTGGTTTGTTTTTTATTTTTATTTTTATTTTTATTTTTATTTTTATTTTATTTTTATTTTTATTTTTATTTTATTTTATTTTTATTTTTATTTTATTTTTATTTTATTTTTATTTTTATTTTATTTTTATTTTTTTTGGCTTTTTTTTTTTCTTTGGATTATTTTTTTTTTCTTTGGGGGGGGGGTTTTTTTTTTGAGGCATTTGTTTCCGGAGGCTTTTGTTTTTTGCCTGGATGGACTGTTCGACCTCTCTTTGGTTTCGCCTTTTGCCTAGTGGCGCCGAACTTTGGTACCAGTGCTTCCAGACCACGCTGTGGGAAGTGGCCTAGCTGCTGTGATTTGGGGTTGTTCGTGAATCCTTGGCCATCATCCCAAGATGGGTGGGCTGGGTATACGGCCGTGGAGAAGGCCTGTTTGTTCGACTGAGGCAGACTGGCCTTTTGTACGAGGCCGTTTGGAGCGTGGCCGTTTGGAGCGTGGCCGTTTGGAGCGTGGCCGTTTGGAGCGTGGCCAGTTGGATACGGCTTTTTGTTGGAGTGCGGCCGTTCGAGGATGGGTGCCTGAGCATGGCAGCCTGGCTGTGCGTTATGAAGCCCCAGTTGCTTTAGGCAACTTCATGTCGTTGTAGTCTAATCGTGGAAAAAAAAAAAGAGAGAGACAACCAGAAAGAAAATAATCAGAACAAGGACAGTGAAGCACAGAGTGACAGTGTTGAGAACTTCAGTAAGAGTGATTGTTTAGGGAGTGTTGCTTACCTTTTTGTCTTGGTTGTGGAGGCCGATGGTCGAGGAGACCGAGGAGAAAGAGAAGAGAAAAGAAAAAAAAAAAGAAGAGAGTCAAAATAGGTCCTTTTTATATTGGCTTCTTATTATTATTTTTTACGTTCGCGCAAGAAGAGGAGAAGGGACGAGGAGTGATTGGCGCGATGTACTAAGTATCTTGCTTGCTGTACGCTCAAGAGCGACCAATAAAATATCAAGATAAACAACAAATAAAAAAACAATAAAATAAAAAATAATATACGTGCCTTTGATGTCATCTGTCGTATTTCATATGATAATGAGAAGACTCTCACGATTGAAAGTGAGAATAATACTCTATCTTCAAGACTCGCAAAGGAAATCTGTCTATAAACAACCAGAGCATGAACTGTATTGCTCTCGAGCTTGTTTACTCTTAATGATAAAGGAGACCATCTTCCTTATCCTCTTCTTCTATCTTCTTTCTTCACTCCTAGCATCCTAACAAGAGATGGGAAAGACTATCGTTGGGACTGTACTTTGGCAGCTTGCCGTTTCTCCAGAGTGTAGTGGGAAGTAACACATGACAGTCGTCATAATACCTCTGCGCCTTTTTTATTTTTTTTTTATTTTTTATTTTATTTTATTTTATTTTATATTTTCATGCAATACAATGTAGAATATATAAAGATTGAAGGTGAAACAAAGTATCAACGTTTGTATGCCGACCAGTAAAAAGCACACGATCGTATCGAGGAAATGACGTGTCGTATCTCTTTGGCGCTTTGAAAAGGAAAAAAAGGAAAAAAAAAAAAGAGAAAAAGGGAAAAAAAAAAAAAAAAAAAAAGAGAAAAAAGGAAAAAAAGGAAAAAAGTCCGCTTGGATAAAAACTGCCGCAGCACAGTTCCCACGACAATGCATCCTATTCCTTGTTAGGGTTGAAGAGAGGGAATGGGAGAAGAGAGTCAAATAGCAAACTCTATTGACAATGCCTGATGAACCCCATTGCTAAGGAAAAAAAGGTACTCGAGCTTAATGCTGGTGAAAAATGGAAATATGTGGTGAGTGTTGATAAGCTTGTACTCTGAATCCTGTCCTTTTACTTTAGTCGTATCACACCGCTCACTGTTTTTCTTTCTCTCTTTGTTGCACACCATACAAAGAGAGCAATGTGGCTCGTGCTCTTGTTGTTGTATGTATATATGACCCTGCATATCTTTGAGGATGGAATCTTATTAATGTTCTTCCCACCTCCACCTCGTAAGAGTTTTCTCTTTCTCCACCTTGCGAGCATATGAAAATTGACGGATGATATCACAGGTGTGCAAATTACTCATTTTCAATCCCCGTTACGCCGCTTTTTTTATTTTATTGTAATATATTATATTTCATTTTATTTCATTTTTTAATAAACTCCCTGGCAGGCGCGGAAAAGCAAGATGCTGAATATGTATTCGTTATCCAGTCAATACTTTGGAAGAATCGGTCTCGCTTTCCCTGGTCCAAAGGTAAAAAAAATTAGCTATTGTAATAATTTCAAAAACTAGTCATCATTCATCCATTCGTCTTTTACTCGCGAGTGCTTTCGATATAAAATAGACTTTTTTTTTCTTTTCTTTTCTTTTCTTTTCTTTCGCTTCTTCTCTTCTCTTCCAGCTCAGTCTCCTCGACCAACATGAAAGGTAAGCAACACTCCACAAATATTCACCCTTACTAAAGTCCTAACTCTCTCACCTTATGCTGCACTGTACTTGTTCTGACTTTTCATTCCCTGTCTATCTCTCTTTCTCTCTTTTTCTCCCTCTTTCACACCACTGTTAGACCACAAATGATACAAACGCCTAGCCAGCTACAGAGCAGAACCAGGGAACACTCTGAGCAACTCAACAGCAAACTACAGACCAGAAAAAGCAAAAAAAAACCTCACCTGGTCATCCACAGAAGTGCCCTCGCTGCTGTCATCAAGTAAGTATATAGTTTATGCATGGCTTCGTTTTGTCTTGCTTGTGATTATCCACTGTTGCCCCTACTATGAATAAGCTCAGCATACTTACAAAGCTATCTTCGTTCTTTTTTTTTTTTTTTTTTTTTTTTGTTTCGTTTTCCTCCTTCTAGCTGTAGCCCTAGGCTCACGGCGACGATTGTCCCAAAGACTGCAAAAAGCTCATGCAGTGCTTATCGAAATGGGGCGAAAGCGGAGCTGTAAGTACAATTTCTTTTAGAGTACATGTCGTGACTTTCTGTCTGTACTCTGCTGTGTTCTGATTACCAAATATTCTAACCACGCGTGTTTTTTTTGTCTTCTTCCCTTAAAGGCTCATCCGCTTGGACTCTAGCCTGCCGGGCCCTCTGTCAATCCCTCGCAACTCCTTGAAGGGGGATCATTGTAGTAGCTCTAGAGAGCCTCTAGCCTCTGGACCTTACTTTGATCCGAGTGCCCTTGGGGATTTCGCGTAGGTAACAGATGACACACAGTTGTGGTCATCCAAGTATGGTAAGTCAGTAGCAGTGGCCTGTTTACTAGGCCTATAGAGCTCGAGTCTCGGCCCTCAAGGAGGTCCCCCCTCCAGCAGGATCAGGATCAGGACCAGGATCAGGATCAGGTGTTATCAAGGCCTGATAACACCTCAGGTAAGTATACATGCGCATACATAGCAAAGAGCATATTAACTTGTTTCTACCATTGCTTTTGTTCTCTCTGTTTAGGTGGGATCTTGGCAACTCGGAGCTCTATAGTGTTTAGTAAATAGTTCATTGCTACTGACACCATTCTTAGATCACCTCAATTAGCGAAGCTGCACCAGGCGCCTGGCTGTAGTGTGTAGTGCATGGCGTAGAGGCGTCATGTTGTGTGACCTGTTACCTGCCGTCTGAACCAAAGGTACTCTGGTCATAGTAGGGCTTCATTGGCTAGTCGTTCGATAGACTATTGCAATGAGACCTCTGCTTGGAGAAGCGAGAGCAAGGGTCATAAGGGGAGTAGAGGGCCTTGCGGCTAGGAGCGCAGGGCCAATAGAAAGCAGACAGCAGCCGAGGGCCGAGGGCCGAAGCCAATAGTCAAGCGCCAGAAGTCAGCAGTCAACACCCAACATCCAATAGCAGAAAAAAAAAAAAGCAAATAACTAAAACACAAAACAAAGAACAAAAAAAAAAAAAAGATAAAAACCGAAGCACAGAGTAAAAACAAAAAAAGATGAGAAAAAGAAAAATAAAAAAAAAAAAAAGTCAAAGTCAAAGCCAACGCCAAAGCCAACGCCAAAGCCAAAGCCAACGCCAAAGCCAACGCCAAAGCCATAGTCAACCGAAGACTTCCGCAACTAAGGTTAATACAAGGCAGTCCCATCCAGCAACCTCCGCCCGACCAAGCATAGTGGCCCGCAGCCAGACCGGACATAGGCGGCTTCAACTAAATCACCCAAAGGCAATCTCAATTAAAGCCAACAGTAAGGCGTCTTGATCATATCAAGCACAGGCTGCCTCAATCAAACCACTAAGAGCAGTGCTAGTCAAGGTAGCCGTGAATCCCCCAACCAAAGCAACATAGGCTGGTTTGATTGAAGCAAATACACTCCGTCTCAGCCAAATCAACCGAAGGGGTGCCAGATGGCCGATGTCGGATGGTCGAGACCGAATAACAGAAACCGGACAATCGCAGCCAGTCAAGCAAAGACAGCCAACTAAAGAAAGCCAACCATAGACAGTCGAAAAAGCCAGTCGACCAAAGTCAGTCAATCAGAGGCCACCAATGCCAATCATTCAAGGCACCACCAAAAAATATACAAAAAAAAATCAACATATAACTAAAGGCTACCAGCAAGCACACAATAATCCACACATATCAAAGCTACTTACTTCCAAAGGCTCAAATATCTGGCCATCCTTGGGGTGGGATGCAGCTTAGAAGTGAAAGCATAGTAAACAATTAGCAATAAACATTGTTTGTCTGAAGTGTTGATAGGGTAGCCTTGATTATTATGATTGTGGTCTCTTCCTCGATAGAAGGCGAAATATGTAGAAGGGTAAATAGAATAGCTGCACTAGTTCCACTTTTTTGAGAAGCATATTGACAGGAGTAAAATGAGTCGGTTGTGAAGATTACTTTGGCATTTTGAGTAAATAGAACACAGGGTCACTTCAAGCGGCTATTGTCTATAGCAGTGCGAGTTCCGAACGCAAGGTAGATCACTTTAGAACTCTTAATGCTTTTATCCCAGCATAATAGCTCTTACGTATGCATTTGATAAGGGCCAAGTAATAATGTGAAACAGGTTAAAAAAATAAAAAAAATAAAAAAGCGATCGTATTAGCTTTCAAGCACTAGAGAGGCTATGCTTAAAAGATAATAATAGTAATAATAATAGCAAACTCACCAAGTTTTTTGTAATCTCCAATGGAGAAAGTCTGATTACTTCTTGTTTGGCGACTGTTCGGTGCTTACTGGTTCTCCAAGTCTGTCCTGATTTAACCGTATTAGCAGAATTGGTTAGCATCCCTTGAACAGCTGCCGTCCAGAGAGGCTACTTAGAGTGGACAGGATTCACTATGCACCAAATAGACTCACATGGTACAGACGATACCTTAGAGTATATAAGATATCGTCTATTCAGAAATAAAGACCTCTCTTTGTCCTATTGAACTTCAGCTCCATAATACATAGTAAGTTATATTAATTAGGTCAAAACATTGCAAGCACATACAGTAAATGTCATTTTATATTAAAGCGTGGGGGTTCAACAACCTTTGGCAAAATTGACAGTGAGACACATAGTAAAAAAGGTGAATTCCGATATGATTTTTGACTTCAATTTTGGAGAATCCAGCTAATAAGCAATCAACCTAAGATGGCCACAAATTGCAATACGCGTTTGTCCTCACGTGAGCTTCAACCTCGGACTGGTGAACTGGTGGCGAGACTGAAACAATTTATTATCATGGTGACATAAAACCTCATCCCTGCTTCGCGCATACAACTTTTTATTTTCTTTCCTCTATCACAACTTCAAAACTTTGAACCATCCTGCTACTACAATTAACAACCTTTAGCATTCCTATCTAATATCCCTATTCTCTGCTCTCTGTCCATTTTCCTTTGTTTTAACCAGTTTCGAGATCACAATGGGAAACAGCGAAACATCATCACTACTTCCAAATACTCAAAATAAACCGTATGGAAAGAAAGAAGAAAGAAAAGGAGAAGCGAACGAAGGGTCTTCAAGCACTAATGAGCCCAAAATCCCCAAGCCAACCAAGCATGAGCCCAAATTCCCCGAGCCAACCAAGCTAACAATACATTGCATTGCTGAGAGGAAAGCAAGATCTTTTGCCGTAAATATCTCTCCCGGTTGTTCAGTTAAGTTGGACGTGATGACTAGCCGAACGGCATCTGTTATTGTCAAGCAGGCGCCGCAAGGTATGTATTTAACTCTTGGTGAACTGATGATTATGTTTTCAACTGATGAAACTTATTCCTGTCCCAACACGGTCATGTGGTATCTCCTCTCTTTTTTATGTTGTTGAGATGTATCTCGGCTTAACTATTTAACTGGGGCGACTTTGGATTTCTTCTCTATAAAAGAATTTAAAAAGTCTCCCCCATGGCCGTACACATCCTCAGACTCCCACTGCTATTTTTTTCGTCCTTTCACAGCGTTGTTTTTTTTTTTTTTTTTTTTTTTTTTTTTGTTCGTGGTTCGGGTTCATTTACGTCCATCAGCTGTAGGTGCTGGTTTGATCAAATGATTATTAGAATTTTCAATTCGCGAATTGCACTCCCGACGGACTGGTTGTTGATATTTTCAGTTGATGAAGCATGTGGCAACATGATCATTGGATAGTGTATTACATCATCATAGCTTTTATCAAAGCCCCATATCTAACTATCCTCTTGTTTATTATTCTATGGGTATTAAACAGCCCCGAGATGCCCAAAAAGGGGCCTAGAAGACGTAGAAGACGTAGGAGACGAGAGTTCAAGAGGTGAGTTGATCACTCCGACTATATCTATGGTTTTGATAATTCTTGAGAATGCTCGTTTATTACATACTCACGCCATCCCACTATTCTTATATGCTCAAAGGGCGCTATTCGAAACGCCGTCGCCCCTCGATACCCGAAGGACCGTTGTATACTTTAGCCAATGGGGAGACAGTATATTTGCCCAAGCTCATGACAGACATGCTCAATAGTACCTGGTGCCAGCCGAAAAGTCGCTTGAGCTTCTCATCACTGAAGAATGTCAGGGTTGGCGATCAAGTTGAGACAGAAAGTCTTGGTCAATGCCCAATAGGCTTTGGAACAGGTATTCAAGGTCTCCTTGTTACCGAACAGATGATGGAATTATGGGAAGAGATGAAGAAAGAGACTGGTTTGGGGTTTGCAAAATGTTTGACTGGACCCAAAGGGGTCGGGAAGTCCTATATAACATGGTTTCTTGCCGCTAAGGCATATGCTCACGGCTGGCCAGTTCTTTACATCGCTGGCGCAAATACCCTTGCTGATTGTCAGGAGAATGTGAGGGCATCAAGAGTGATTTGTCAACGCTTCCTAGATCTCAATAAGGATATCTTGACTGCAAAAGAGCTCTCCACCATGGCAAATTGTGGGAGTGTGGAAGCTATTGCCGAGTACATATTAGGAGACTTACTCCAACAACAAGGGAAAAAGACTCTCTTCATTGTCGATGAGCATGGTGCTTTGTTTCCCGACAACGTACCTTCAGCAACAAGTAGGCTTCCTGTCCTGCGTTCTCTGGGTTGCTTCAACACTTGGACGAGTGGTGTAAATAGTGGAGCGTGTGTTGTGTTCACGAGCACTGCAAAGTTTGAAAGGTCCGTCCTCAGGAATTCAGATTATGTCGTTGATGTCGGGCCTTTGTCGCAAGACACGTTCGAAAAACTGTTTAAAATTGCCATTGCTCGTTTCACTTTGACAACCCAAAGGACTCTCGACAGTCGTAATGACGCTGTTATTAAGATTACCAACCGAGTACCAGGTGATTTGACCAGCTTGGATCAGTTAATACAAGGACGACATATATAGTGTCCCGCATCTAGTCGCGAAAAAATTTGGGAAAAAAACCTTAATTTGTTGCGTTTTCACATCACCGCAGTCACATTGTTTATGAAGCACTCATGGCCGCCATTTTGGTGTTCATCTTCACTCTCTTCCAAAAAAAAGCTCATTTCTCTACATGTATACCTTTAAAAAATATCCTTTCTTCCTTTACACATCGCAAAATATCGAAATAAAATGGTTTACTTGAATAAAAGGAAGAGACAGTTGCAAGGTGCTCGACAGAAAAAAGCGCAGCGCAAATTAGAACAAGATTCAGAGATATCTTCTGGGAATTTGCAGACAGAAGCAGTGCTCCTATTCGTACTGAAACTTTGTCAATTATGATGTTTCAGATTAAAATAATAGCTGGCCAAGTCGGATAACATGACGACTTAAGCTTATTATCCGAGAGCCAGGACCATATATGTCCCACCCTATACCCACCCTTTGTCTTTAGTTTTACTATTTTTTCCTGGCTCACTATCAAGAAGATGCAGATCCAACTTGGTAGCAGAGCAGATTTATATAGTTTATTTCTTTTATTTAAGGGTAGTTTTCTGAAAAGTTCGCTAAATTAGGCAATAAAAGAAGATAACACATATATGGTCCTGGCTCGATGGATAATGTTGTCGATACGATATTTTACAGCGACGCAAAGGAAACTGAGCATCCTGCTGCCAAATGTTAAATAATAATAAATAATGATAACTATCATTCTCCAGCAATAAAGAAAGTCATTGTGGGTGGGTGGGTTGTAATATTAAACGAATGAGTATAAAGTAAGTATTGAAAATCTAAAGAGATAACGCGTTCAGAGGGGAACGCCGCAATGTCATTTATTTTTCCGCCATGACACCTTCAGTCAGATGTTCGTTTGAACACTCTTTTTTCTGGTTGGTCAGAGTCCATTTTGAATCTGAATGTTCACACAGCAGACAAGGGACACAGACATTGTCCATCTCGATAAAATTGACCTTTTTTACCTCCAAATGCCACATGAATGATGGCAACCTGTCTCTGAGAGCAAACAGCCACACATCAATATTAGTCATGTCCATACAATCATGGTGCGAGGCGGCGGTATTATCCTTCATGTACATTTTTATTATTTATCCCTAATTTTGCCCTTTCTTTTATATAGTACTCTCTTTGATGACAGTGCAACAATAATGTGGAGAAATACCAAGTGGACAAAAGATGGCCAAGGCAGCATGGTATAGCACTAAAGAGGGCTCATAAAGCAGCGTTGCTCGTGGAAATGTTGATACTGTTGATACCCACGTGTATGCCATGTCGTTTGTGTATATCGTGGGAACTGTGCTTTAGCAATTTTTGTTCGAACAGACTTTTCCTTTTTTTTTAATTTTCGGAACGCCAAGGAGATATACAACACGTCATTCCCTCGACACGGTTGGATGTCTTTTATTGGTCGATACATAAACGTTGATACTTTACTTTACCTTCAAACAAAGAAGTTATAAATGCTAATCATTAATCTATATATTCCATATTGTCTTGCATGAAAATATAGAAATTAAAATTAAAAGGCGCAGAGGTATCTTGAGGATTGTCATGTGCTATCTTCTATCAAACTCTGGAAAAACGGCAATCTGCCAAAGTATAATCCCCACATAGTCTATCCCATCTCTTGTTAAGAGTGAAGAAAGAGAATAGAAGAAGAGGATAAAGAAGATGGTCTCCTTTACTAACTGCTGTAGTCAATGAGGCCACAGACAGTGCAAATGTGAACGCACTGTAACACGGTAGGCGCCTGTAACAATACACGTCCACAACTCCACTAAGGTATTCATGTGCTTGATTGGGTTGCTCTTCAAGGCCGTTGATGAGTGGATGTAAGTATATAGCCAGCTATATATTACCGAGTAGCTTGCTACCGATAGCTGGCACAGCTTAATCCATTGGCTTTGCTATTGGTTATCGCTACTAACATTCTATTCCTATTTCGCATTCACAATAGTCACAGATCCATCACATTTTCAGACAAAAGACAAAGATCATTGTGTCTGATCTTGTCTTTTAATATTTATTGTTAATTGTTTACTATGCTGTGCTTTCCAAGCTGCATCCTGGCCCAAGAGTGGCGATGCCCATGGTACGTTTGCATGAACCGAACATTTCCTAGTCGGCTTGGATTCTTTTGATGTTGCTTTTTAGCATATTCTTTGATGGCGCCTTGGCTAACTGGCCTTGGAAACCTTGGTTGACTGGCCCTAGTGGCCTGGCTTTGGGTTAGCTTCCCTTGGTTGACTGCCTTTGATTATCGGGACTCTTATAGGTTGCCCTTGGTCGACTTTGGCTTTGGCTTTGGTAGTCTTTGATTTCCTTGATTGCAGCAAACTGTGTTTGATTGATTGTGGTTGCCTGGCTGCCTTCGATTGCTTTGACTAAGGTTTTCTGTCTTTAATTTTGATGAGGGAGTCTATAGCTCCTATGACTGAGCCAACCGTCTACCGACTTTGGGCCTTGGCTGGCTTTCAATGAGGTTTCTTTTGGTTGAGTGGAGTGAGCTGGTTGACTTTTTTTTTTTTTTTTTTTTTTTTTTTTGCAGTGACGTGACTGCTATCTGCTGATTTTTGGTTCTGACTTTTGGTTCCTGGCTTCTGGCTTTTGACTTCTGGGTTCTGCCTTTTGGCTTCTGGCTTTTGGCTTTTGGCTTCTGGCTTCTGACTTTTGGCTTCTGGCTTCGATCTTTTGACTTCCGACTTCTGGCATTTGGCTTCTGGCATTTGGCTTCTGGCATTTGGATTCTGGCTTCTGACTTTGGCTTCTGGCTTCTGGCTTCTGGCTTCGGGGGTTTTTTTTTTTTTTTTTTTTTTTTCTTTTGAAGTTTTTATTCTTTTTTTAATTTTCATTTGAAGTTTTTTTTTTTTTTTTTTTTTTTTTGGTTTTTTTTTTTGGGTTTTTTGGGGGTTTTTATATGACCGTTGGCTGTTAACTGTTGGCCGTTGGCTGTTAACTGTTGGCCGTTGGCTGTTAACTGTTGGCCGTTGGCTGTTAACTGTTGGCCGTTGGCTGTTGGCTGTTGGCTGTTGGCTGTTGGCTGTTGGTTATTAGCTCTGAGGCTATTTCTCCAGGCGCTCTATGTTTCGGTTTTTATCTTTTTTTTATCTTTTTTTTTTTTTTGTTCTTTGTTTTGTGTTTTAGTTATTTGCTTTTTTTTTTTTGTTCTTTGTTTTGTGTTTTGGTTATTTGCTTTTTTTTTTTTCTGCTATTGGATGTTGGGTGTTGACTGCTGACTTCTGGCGCTTGACTATTGGCTTCGGCCCTCGGCCCTCGGCTGCTGTCTGCTTTCTATTGGCCCTGCGCTCCTAGCCGCAAGGCCCTCTACTCCCCTTATGACCCTTGCTCTCGCTTCTCCAAGCAGAGGTCTCATTGCAATAGTCTATCGAACGACTAGCCAATGAAGCCCTACTATGACCAGAGTACCTTTGGTTCAGACGGCAGGTAACAGGTCACACAACATGACGCCTCTACGCCATGCACTACACACTACAGCCAGGCGCCTGGTGCAGCTTCGCTAATTGAGGTGATCTAAGAATGGTGTCAGTAGCAATGAACTATTTACTAAACACTATAGAGCTCCGAGTTGCCAAGATCCCACCTAAACAGAGAGAACAAAAGCAATGGTAGAAACAAGTTAATATGCTCTTTGCTATGTATGCGCATGTATACTTACCTGAGGTGTTATCAGGCCTTGATAACACCTGATCCTGATCCTGGTCCTGATCCTGATCCTGCTGGAGGGGGGACCTCCTTGAGGGCCGAGACTCGAGCTCTATAGGCCTAGTAAACAGGCCACTGCTACTGACTTACCATACTTGGATGACCACAACTGTGTGTCATCTGTTACCTACGCGAAATCCCCAAGGGCACTCGGATCAAAGTAAGGTCCAGAGGCTAGAGGCTCTCTAGAGCTACTACAATGATCCCCCTTCAAGGAGTTGCGAGGGATTGACAGAGGGCCCGGCAGGCTAGAGTCCAAGCGGATGAGCCTTTAAGGGAAGAAGACAAAAAAAACACGCGTGGTTAGAATATTTGGTAATCAGAACACAGCAGAGTACAGACAGAAAGTCACGACATGTACTCTAAAAGAAATTGTACTTACAGCTCCGCTTTCGCCCCATTTCGATAAGCACTGCATGAGCTTTTTGCAGTCTTTGGGACAATCGTCGCCGTGAGCCTAGGGCTACAGCTAGAAGGAGGAAAACGAAACAAAAAAAAAAAAAAAAAAAAAAAAAGAACGAAGATAGCTTTGTAAGTATGCTGAGCTTGTTCCATGGTAGGGACAACCACAAGCAAGACAAAGCGAAGGCATGCATACGCTAGATACTTACTTGATGACGGCTCTATAGAGGATTGTATTTCACGCCTGGGATAGAGCATTTTTTATGGCCTAAGTATGGCTTTTGTAAGGCATGTGAAGGGGAGGTGGAGAGAATGAGAGTGAAGAGAGAAAAAAAGAAAAGAAAAGTTGGGGGGAGACGAAGGGTATTTACGAAAACTGTTTTTCTTTTGTGTCGTCCATATGACGTTTTACAGCAACGCAAAGGAAACTTGGTATCCCACTGCCAAAGGTATTAATAATAATAATAATACTACTACTAATAATATTCATCATATGTCAGCGGTAAAGAAAGCCATTGTGGAGTAAAATAGTAAGCGAATGAGCGAGTAAAAAATCTATATATTAAAGCAGGTAGAAAAATTAGGTGACTGCGAAGTTATGTGACAACTTTTGGAGCATCATAAATGAACAAAACATAAATAAGCAACAGCTTGGAGCATTCACTCATCCATGGGTAAGCAAGAATCTGTGGGTGGCAAGAGTCTCATTTAATTGGAGAATGGGGCATCCAGTGTAGAGTGATTGGATTTCGGCTGTTTTTTTACGGATAGAGTCAAAATGTGATTCGCTGTCCCTTAATTAAATTTATTTTGCCCATGTGACACGACCCTTATTTTGAAACTTTAAATCAGCATGCAAAAAAAGTATCGCTTCGCGTCTACGATGCACTGTAGATTTAAATAAACCTGTTCGCTTTGTTTTACAATCTTAATCCCTCAACGCACCTATATTTCTGAATCCTTGCTTTCATTTTCCTCAGACCTTTGTTTTTATTGCTTTCGTCTATTTTATCTGCTAAAAAAAAAAAATGCCTGCCAAACGTTTTACACGTTCGTCGTCGTTGGCTGCCACACGTTCCACACGTTCGTCATCAGCTGCACCTCCCAGAAGCCAGTTGCCTACCAAGTGCCCTCGCTCTATTTATGGTGACTCGAACCACTCGAAAGCCGTTCCTCCGTCGGACAGCTCCACTTCAGGCGTACGATGCATCATCCGAGCACGACGATCTCGACGGGCTGTACCACGTATCATCCGAGCACAGCCTGTGGAGGTAAGAGAGGAGTTACCAGGCCGGCAAGCAGAGGATGTGGAGAATGAAGAGAAGCTATATGACATGATATATGACTGCATTGACGAGTGCGCCCTATTTGAACTCCTTGAACAAGAGAGAGAAGGGGAAAAAAAAGAACAGGAAGAAAGAAGACGTAAAGAAGAGGCAATGAGAGCTGAGCTTGCAGTCAGGCTTGGCTGTGTTGTTTGCATGAACACAGGTTGTTCTTCTCAGAGCAGCTGTGTTTGTCCTACTCAAGAAGACTATAACTTAGAGCTCTCCCGGTCGCAGGAAACATTGGTCCCTTCGGCTACACCAAACTTATACCATCAAGTTGCTTCTAAACCCGTCACTCCAACCCCTCCACCAGCTTACCTTGAACCACGATCTCCTCCGCGGAAAAGGGGTGGAGAGCATAGATATCACGCCATAACTAACATAGATCCTATACACACCAATTGTCCTAATTGTTCGGCAGAGTTGCTGTTGGAATGTGGGTCTGTGGGTCTTGAATTATCTCCTTTGGATTTGCAGATATCATTAGTAGAGGCTGAAGAACCAACCATCAAGTATCAATAACCCCTCTTATTTCTCTACCTAAAGACTGAAATGGTCATAACCCCGTGTTTGCTTTTCATAGGTCTTTTTTTTTTTTTTTTTTTTTTTTAATATTGCCTGAAGGAAATGACTTCGCCCAAGACCAATAAAAATAAACAATGCTTAAATTACATTGTAGACGTTAAAAAGTAACAAGAGGCCAGTGCGACATTATCAGGCCTCTATTTAAGTTGGGGTTTTACGCTGTCTCTTGCATTCTTTCATTTTACTAAAATATCTTTCGTTTTCGACAGCCCTCTCAGTATCAAAATTTGAATGCAGCACTGTAAATATAAGACCTACACCTGTATTCGGTGCAACAGTAACAAACATGACAGGTGGACCTGCCCTCAAAATGCAAGGTGTGTTGAATTTCCTTGCGCTTCATTTTTTTTATTTTTTTATTTTTTGTTGACAGTATAGTAGTTGGTGTTTGCTGATTCCGAACTAATGTCTTTATTACCCCCGTTGCATTGTTAAAAGCACTGGACAGGACATTACTCTCATACAGAGGCAAAGGTATACAATTTAAAGTCTTTTATTTATTTTATTTTTTTAATTTTTATTAATTTCATTTCATTTTTGACTCTGCACCGTTACTATTGATAGCACCCCCTAAGGCGAAGACATGTAGTATTTGCGGCCAAGCAGGACATAACCGAAGTACATGTCCAAATAATGAAGGGTGAGCTCCATTTTGATGTTTCGATATGTAATCCTTAGCAATGCATTTTTTTTTTTTCAATCCTAAATTGCCATTTCTTTTGCAATGTTATCTTTAGTGACCCCATGCAGAATCGAACCGAGCCTGTGACGACTCGCAGACGAAGCATTAGCCTTGATGGCCCAGGTGAAAGCGAAAGACCTGAGCGAAGACGAAGGTGAGCTACTCTTGGTTCACATTTTATTGAATTTATAAACTACCACGTATTGCGTTTCTAATCTAACATCATTATCATTGCTCTCTAGGCTACAGTCACCCTGTCGGCCTGTGCAACGGCAGTGCAGTATATGCAGTCGCCCAGGACATAACCTAAACACATGTCCCGATAAAGAGTAAGTCCGACCTCCCCTTATTATTATTTTAGTGTAGAAAAATATTGTGATAAGTGAAAAAGCCCATATAAAATATTAATAAAAATTTGTGATTCTATATTCCAATAGTATGGATACTATCCCCACCGCTAGAAGGAGGTTCCAACAAGAATTAATCTCAGGCCCCAATATCGAGCGCCATAGACACCGCTTAGAGCAGATGGTCCGGTGCCCTTATTGCAATGCTATCATGTTCCTTGAAGAACGAGTGAAAAACACCAAGCACCGACCAGAATTTTCCTTGTGCTGCGGCAGAGGTCAAGTCAAAATCCCTCATCTGGAGGGTATTCCGCGCCGCTTTTTAGAGGTCTTTGGTGGCCAAGACGCGAGAAGCAAAGCCATTCGAAATAATGCACGGCAATACAACTGTGCTCTGTCCTTTACGTCGATGAAAGTAAACCATGCCAGGAGCCTTGCAAACAGCCAACAAGGCGTGTACACTTTCCGTATTATCGGAGGTATCGCTCACCTGATTGGCCCTCTGAGCCCGTCTGAAGGTGTAGATCCTCAGTTTTTACAGATCCACAGCCATATTCATGACCCTGAAGAGCAGGCCAAAATTCGCAATGGGTACTTTGAAGGTTCTCTCGACAACAGTTTGTTAATTGAGCTACAACAGCTTCTCGAACGACATCACCCGATGGCCCGTTTACTCAAGAACATTAAAGAGCGTGTCAATGGTCAAGATACTCAGTTAAGGGTCGTCATCCGTGCTGAGTCCCAACGTGACCTAAGGAGCCAAGGACGGAGACAATATGGTCCCCCTTCGTCCTCTGAAATCGCTGTTTTGATGCCTGGTGATGATAGCCAAGTTTCAAGAAGGGATATAGTTATTGAATACAAAGGGGGCGGTTTACAGCAGATCAGCGAGACTCATCCGTCATACGACAGCCTTCACTACGTTCTCTTGCATCCGAATGGTGAGTGTGGGTGGACATACGGCAAGTATAAGAAGGAAAGCGGGTCAGAGCTAGGCTCTGAAAGGTCTCTTGGAGAAAGCGATGGTGAGGATGTTGAGGATGACCAGATGGAACCTCATGAGAGCCGGACGAAAAAAACCCGAGAGTTCGTCAGCCAAAGGGAGTTCTATGCATATAGACTGCAAATCCGCCCAATCAGCTCAACAGATCAACGATCCTACATTTGGATGATTCCACGTTTGGCTCACCAATATATTGTCGACCAATATTACAAGTTGGAAACTTCTCGGCTCCTATATATCAGTATGAATCAAGCTAAGCTCAAAGCGGATGCATATATCGGCATAGTAGATGCAATTGACCTCAATCTCAGGCCAGAGAATATTGGAAAGCGGATTATCTTACCATCTTCCTTTGTTGGAGGCCCCAGATTTATGCAACAGTTGTTCCAAGATGCCATTGCCATGGTTCGGAAGTTTGGCAAGCCAGATCTCTTCATCACCTTCACATGTAATCCCCAGTGGCCAGAGATCCAGGAGGCTCTTTATGAAGGCCAAACAGCAGCTGATTGGCCTGACCTTTGCGTACGAGTATTTAATCTCAAAAAGAAGGCTCTAGAGGATGACCTCTTCAAGAAAGATGTCCTAGGGAAAGTTATTGCTTACAATTGGGTCGTCGAGTTCCAGAAACGTGGTTTGCCGCATCAGCATCTCCTCATAATTCTTGACGATGGAAGCAAGCCTCGGACTGCAGACGACATTGACTCTATTGTGTCTGCAGAGATCCCCGATCGACACAGTGCCCCGCTTGCGTACGAGCCAGTAACTTCCCACATGGTACATGGACCATGTGGGGTCCATAATTCTAAAGCGCCATGCATGGTGGAAGGGAGCTGCAGCAAAAAGTACCCACGCTCATTTTTGGGAAATACTGCAAGAAGCGAGGATGGCTACCCGAACTATCGTCGACGTAATGATCCTGCACGCTCCTTTGTAAACTCAAAAGGCAACACTGTCGACAACACTTGGGTTGTTCCTCACAATTTATGGCTTACAACCAAATATAACGCTCATATTAACGTTGAAGTCTGTGGATCAGTGTCATCAGTCAAGTATATTTACAAATACGTGCACAAGGGTCATGATAGAGCATCAGTTGCTGTCGTGGCTGGCAGCGGATGGAGGAAATGTTAATCTCGATGAGGTCAGCAAATACAGGGATAGCCGATATGTATCTACTTGCGAGAGCTTATGGCGTATGTATGGCTTTGCGCTCCATGGGCAATCCCATAATGTTGTTCGACTGCCTGTCCATCTGGAGGATCAGCAGCAAGTGGTCTTCGGTCCTGATGCTAACCTCGAGCGAGTCATCTCCTGTGCCCAAGACTCGCAGCTCATGGCATGGTTCAAGCTCAATAGTGCCATTGAGAAAGAAATTTCGAGGGCAGAAGCAACAAATGCAGATGATGATCAACTGTAGTCTCTCTGACCCACTGGCTCTTTGGACTCGCTTTGCAAGGGACCTGTCAGAAGACTTCCTTCATATATGTAAAGGACTCCAGGGAGAAGCAACTGCTACTGCGGAGGGTATCGCAGAGGAACAAGCTAAGAGCTCGGCACTCTACGATCTGAATGAAGTGCTGAAGGAGCTTGGGTCCTGCCTGGCTAACTTTCCAGAGATGCCTCAAGGAATAGAAAATGCCCTACAGGAGGAAGATCAAGTTGATGACACGCAGAAGCAATGGGAATTTGAACAAGAGGCTCTCAATAACGTGATACACTTGAACTTGGACCAGAGGATAGCCTTTGAACACATCATTAAGGCAGCCAAGGGTGAGGTTCATGAGAGACTTTTTTTCATTGATGGCCCAGGAGGAGCAGGCAAATCCTTTTTATACAACACGCTCATTGGTTGTCTCACTGGCCGACATAAGCGAAGTGTGATTGCTGTCGCATCATCAGGAATTGCCTCTCTTATTCTCCATAACGGCCATACAGCCCATTCTACGTTCAAGATACCGATCCCTGTTGACTGTCGCTCCATCTGCTATCTTGGTATGCGGCAAGGTGCTGCGGTAAGAATACGTAATGCTGATGTCGTCTTCTGGGATGAGGCTCCTTTGCAGCATAAGCATTGTTTTGAGGCTGTAGACAGGCTGCTTCGAGACATTATGGAACAGGATACTCCGTTCGGTGGTAAAGTGTTTGTATTTGGAGGCGACTTCAGACAGGTACTTCCGGTTGTCATCCGTGGGACACAGGCTCAGATTGAGGATGCTTCATTGAAAAGATCTTATATTTGGCCTTCGGTGACGACACTCAGACTGAGCAAGAATATGCGAGTTAACAGCCATCCTGAGAACCAAGCGTTTGTCGAATGGCTACTCCGTATTGGTGAAGGGACAGAGCCGACCGTTAGTTTTGGCCCTCATGTCGACTATATCAGGATACCTGACAACTTGGTCCTTGACGCCCCAGCTGTAAATAAGGATCACAGTCACGAAAAGCTACTAATTAGGCAGATATTTCCAGACATCGAAACTGCTGGACTCCGGCCTGAAATACTCATTGAGCGCGCTATATTGAGCCCTCTCAATGAAGATGTAGACAGGCTAAACCAATTGGCTACCACTATGCTCTGTAGTACTCAGCAATCAGTCAGTTATATTGGTCAAGATAGCCTACAAGACCCTGAAGCAACAGCTCCGGTCCATTATCCTGTAGAATATCTAAACAAGCTTAGTCCACCAGGCTTGCCTCCATTCAAACTGGAATTGAAAGTCGGTCAACCTGTCATCCTTCTTCGCAACTTGAATCCAAAGCGCGGACTATGTAATGGCACCCGCATGATTGTGCGTGCGTTGGGCACAAGAATGATCCAGACTGAGATTATCAATGGGCAATATCGAGGGGAGCGTGTTTTCATTCCTCGCATACCGCTTACAACGATTGATGACCGCTCTTCGCCAGTTATGTTCTGCAGACGCCAATTTCCAGTCAAGCCAGCCTTCGCCATGACTATCAATAAGTCACAAGGACAGACACTTAAACATGTCGGTGTTTATCTTCCTCAAGATGTCTTCAGTCATGGCCATCTCTACGTTGCTTTATCACGGTGTACTGACCCAAACAATCTTAAGGTGCTGGTCGGGAATGGGAAGGTACAAGCCAAGCCTGGGATATACACCAGAAACATTGTCTTCAAGGGCGCATTGTAGTCACAATATCTTGGTTTTCAGACATCCTGCTGCTTCTTCATCCCCAAGTCATTCACGTCAACTTTCAGCTCATCTCCATTGTTATTCAATCTGACGTTATTTGTAGCACTTATTTGTATTTTACCTGCATTTATATTTTGTATTTTATTTTGTATTTATATTTTGTATTTTATTTTGTTTTTGTATTTTATTTTGTACGATAAAGATAACTTACTATGTTGTAAGCATTAAATTTTATTACGAGGCAAGAGCAGGCCGTGGCGAAGCCACGGTCTCCGGCTCGTAAATATTTAAAATGTAAAGAGATAACACGTTAAGAGGGTAATACCACACAATTATTTATTTTTCCGCCATGACGCCCTCGGTCAGATGTTCGCTATTTTCTGGTTGGTCAAAACATTTACACGGCAGATAAGGGAAGCAGACATTGTCCACCTCGGTAAAATTAACCTTTTAATGAGTACGAGCCGGAGACCGTGGCTTCGCCACGGCCGGCTCTTGCCTCGTTAGAAATTTTATGAAGACAAAATAAAGCGTTACCATCTATAACATTTTTATTGACCGGGATCTTTTTTACCATTTTAAAAACTACAAACTATATAGAAATACAATAAAGCAAAATCCGGTAAATTGTATACAGCAGTAAAATAAACAAAAAATAAAATACAAAATAAGGAAGAATATCTAGAAGATACGGTAGTAAATGAGAGGATGCTTATTTACAAACCATCCTTGGAGACAATGTTCCGCAACTATAGCTCAGGTCTGAGATTTAGCTCAATTGCACCCATTGTACCGATATATGCATCCGCCTTCAGCTTGATGAACCTCACTGGTTTTTTTCAAACCACTGGCTCTGCTTTCAATTATGATGCCTTGCTGAGAAACCTTACTACTGGCGCCAGCCATCAATAGCACGATTCCAGTTGATGAGAGGGCCTGTACTGCATTCGCCTTTGCCCTCTCCCCTCATGCTGAGGCCCAGCACGGATGACGACCTTCAGCCGCACGATATCCTCGTGCGCACATTCTCTGACATCTTTGAGCGTATGGGCTATCGGGTAGTGTAGTTCAAGGAGCTGCTGTGGTTACTGCAACAGGCCTTCATCAAGGAATCCCCGAAATGGTTATTACGGAGTCTTGCTTGCTGAGCAGGGTCATGAATGTGAGCATGAGCCTGCAGGAACAGAGAGGCAGCGCCTTCAGTTGGCGTCATAGGATCAATCAGAGTACTAACCCTTCCAATGGTACGAAACGTGTACACTTCATGTAGGTTGTTCGCAAGATCTTTATCAAGGTTCACTTCCACGGACGTGAACGAAAGAGCGCAGTTATATGCTTATATGTGTTAACGGAATAACTTACCTTGCGGCTCTGCCCATCAAGAAGTTAAACCAAGGCTAAGTGGAGGAATATCCACTTGACCTCTCCCACAGCATAAAGGAAATTCTGGCCGGCTTTTACTACTGCGTTGCACACACATTCTTCAATAAACATGAAGGCACCGCAATAATGGCAACTGACCGGTACCTATATTGCATAACATTGGAACCCAAAACGAAATCTTGGTGAAACCTTTTTCTAGCGGGTGGTAGAAAGTTGTCTTCGACAGAGGAATTATCTTCGGTAGAAGGAGCATCCTCAACAGAAGGATCACCTTTACGCTCGTGTATTCTGAAGGTCAATGGTAAATGGTAAATGGTAATTGTGTAAGATTAAGTACACGCAATGTATAATACAGTATAATAAGCCAATAAAAAACCGAACAAAAAGTAGCACACCCTTGTCTTTGCACGGGTCTTTCATTTTCATCTCCACCATCTCCAAAACAATACTTCGTGTGCACACAGGCCTAGCGCCATTTTGCACTGAGTTACTAACAACGCTATTAAAGCAAGCAGTAAAAAGGAAAAAGCTAAGGATTAATAGTCTATTGCTGAGACGAAAAAATCCAACCGTTGAAAATCAAACTCACCCTTTATTACTTGAGCATGGTCTATATCTACTCCTAGGCAACTGCAGATACTGCATTTATACACTGTAGGAGCTGGTTGACGGTGCTCGCCCTGCAGGTAAGTAATAATGATGGAGGGTTAAAAAAGAATGACAAAATCTAATGAATATAAAATAGGAACCTTTGCCTTCGAATTGACCCAATATTCTGCACATCGTTGCTGGCAGCGTTATTCAAGGTATAGAAGGTATAGAAGGTATATAAGCTTAAGCTCAGCATGCACCAACCACTACCATGTCAAAAATAAAATAAAATAAAATCAAATAAAATAAAAAGTTTTCTACGATTGTTAAATACCGAAATCACTCATTCTTAATTATTTGGGTATGAGCTGCGCACATGGCCTGGACGACTGCACCCACATACAGACGTGGAATGGAAGGGGGAGCGAGGCGATTGGGAAAAATCGTTCTGTCTTTATCAGTTGGGAAAATATTATTAATGTTTATATATTCCAAAAACATAAAAACAAAAAGATAAGAAGGCCTTACCACATTCCTTACATTCTGAGGGCATGGTCTCTTGCCATGTCTGTCGCTGCTGCACAGGCTACATGCCATAAGGCGTAGCATTGAGAGGGATCTTTAACTAATATAGATAATAAAATCCAAAAATAAAATAAAATAAAAATAAATGTAATAGTGGCGAAAGTAGAGAACAGTGGATAAACGTGAATTATATGTAGTCCCTTCGGAAATAAACCAGTGCTCCTAATCGGTACATTCGATTCAATACACCTTCGAACCGAAATCGAATTGACCAAGGTAAGGTTCATATCGAATCGAAACCGAATGAATATATATTGTCGAAACCGAATCGAATGTATCGAATATTCGATGTATTCGGTAAACCGAATCATTCGGTGCCTCGATTGTACCGATTCAATTCATTTGATATACCGAATCATTCGGTACATTGATAAACCGATTAAAATTTTTATAATTTTTTTCTCACGGCACTCTTAATCAAAATGTGGATTTAAATCGTGGATTAAGAAAAATATTACCATGAAGATAAGGTTAAAACACATGTTTATAGAAAATAAAGCCTAACAACGAGTGCGAGATATCTGGTGCGTTATACTTAAATACTCAACTGCGGCATCAGGACAACAAATGTGTTTGCATTCGCTTCAGTTCGCCTCATTTCCTTTCCTTTTCCTTTTTTTTTTTTTTTTTTTCTCTCTTTTCCTTTTCATGCATTATCTCAATTCAGCCCAAAACATCTCTTAAAATGAGTAAACGACGTCGTCGAATTATCGAGGAGGAAGAAGAAGAAGTATATATTGAATACATTTGCCATATTACTTTGTATTAAGAAAAGAAGGAAAAAACTTAACCTTAATGTTTAAATTAATACCTCCATTGCAATTTTATCATACATGAACTTAAGGTTTATGACGTTGGTAACACTTCTATGTCTGCCAGCTTTGACGCATCTGACAACGATATGGATATGGAGAGCGTGATGAGCGGCAGCGTGATGAATGAGAGCTTAGTGACGAGGAGCGTGGGAAGCTCCAGCGTGGCAAGCAGCACGGCGATCAACCGAAGCTGGGCGTGGTCACTGAAGAACAAGTGGGCCGAGCGTGTTAAAACTAAGAGTGGCTCTGGTATGCGCTGCTGTTACCCTAGCTGCGGGAAAACCTTTGGTTCATCGAATATGTCAACTTCAGGGGTCATCCAGCATCTGTGGCAAGTACATCGCATCACTAAAGATAGCAATGCCAATGATGGCAGTCTCTCCAAGCAAGGCCCGATGGACAAGATGCTTAATTCATTTTCTCAGCCAAAAGTATTTGACCCTACGAGATTTGACGAATTGCTTGTCCGATTCGTTATCACAACAAAGCAGCCATTTACGATTGTCAAAAGCACTGCTCTCCAGGAGCTTCTAGTCCATGCTACAATGGCTACAGCATCTCAAGTAAAGCTACCGTCTGATGACACCATGGCAACCAAGGTAAAACTATTATTACTATGATTATGATTATTATTATTATTATTATTACTCTTCAATTATTATTTTTTTTTTATAACAAACATCAGCCAAACACTGACAAAAAGATGGATTAAAAATAGGCTAAGCTAAAATACCAATACATGGAGCATCAAGTCATAAGCTTATTTGAGGATATTAACAAGGTATCACTGACCGTTGATGGCTAGACAAGCCCTTTCCAAGACAACTTCCTGGGGGTAACAGCTCACTGGATTGATCATGACTGGCGCCAACAAGAGCTGGTCATTGGATTTGAGCCATTGTATGGAGCGCATACAGGTGAGAACTTAGCGGAATCTCTGGCTAAGGTCATCGATCGATTTAAAATTGGTGACAAGCTTCTAAGTATCACCACCGACAATGCGTCAAATATGTCCAAAATGATCCAAGAGCTTGAAAAGCATCCCAAGGCAGTAGAATGGTAATTCTCAGTCACTTTCAATAATGCTAACGCATCTAGTAATGAGTTATCTCTAACGCTTCTCTTAAAAAAAATAAAAATAAATAAAAATAAAAAACATTAGGCCGCTCAAGGATGGCTTATACCATGGGCCATGCCTTGGACACATCATTAATCTGGCAGTTCAGGCGATTTTGGGCCCAAGTGGTTTGAATGACTTGGCTCCTGAAAATGACAGTCTCTACGTGAACAACAATGAGTGTGAGGATGCGGTTGGGTTAACGCTTGTAACGCTGAGTACATTACAGAAACTCAGAAAAGGCATTGTTAAGATCAGGTCAGTATTACTATATAATCTTGACTGCAAATAGCTGGCCAAGTCGAATAACATGACGACTTAAGCTTATTATCCGAGAGCCAGGACCATATATGTCCCACCCTATACCCACCCTTTTGTCTTTAGTTTTACTATTTTTCCTGGCTCACTATCAAGAAGATGCAGATCCAACTTGGTAGCAGAGCAGATTTATATAGTTTATTTCTTTTATTTAAGGGTAGTTTTCTGAAAAGTTCGCTAAATTAGGCAATAAAAGAAGATAACACACATTTATGGTCCTGGCTCGATGGATAATACAGTATAAACTTGAATCATGAAACTTAACTATAAAATACCTTTTATATCGACTTATACATAGAGCTTCGCCACAAAGAATTGACAAGTTTGGCCAGGTCTGCGCTATCCTGAAATGCCCAAGCCTTGAACTGAAAAGGGATAACTGCACACGTTGGAGCTCTACTTTCATCATGGTGGATAGGGCAATAACGTTAAGGCTAGCCTACCAGAGCATGTGCCAGAACGAACCGTTTTTATCGGCCTTCTCCCTGAAAGACGAAGAATGGGGATACCTGAAGAACCTCCATATTTTGCTTAGCCAGTTTAATGATATCACAGCGACGGTGTCTTCTAGCCTGGGATACCCGACAATCAACAGAGCCATGTCTGCTTACAACAACATGATCGACCACCTAGAAGATTATATTGAAAAAGAAGAGGATCCTCCACTAAAAAACGCAGCAGGTCAAGGGTTAAAGAAGCTTTTGCGTTATTATTCTAAAACTGATTCCTCAGCGGTCTATGCCGTCGCCACTGCTATGGACCCGAGGATGCGGTTTGACTGGTGGGAAGCTAACGAATGGGGTGAATATATTCAAAGCAGCCAAGACATGGTAACGAAGGTCTGGGAAGATGAATATAAGGGCAAAGAAGGCCCAAGTCAGCTCCCAGCTGAAGAAGAAATGGAGATGAGACGCTATGGTATCAAGAAAAAAGGTGGAGAGCTTGAATTATACGTTCGAGAAGGAAGTTCTCTAGTTGCTAGTAACATGAGCCTCCAGAGTTAGTGTACTGGTGATCACAAAAGGAGCGCTTGCCCAATTTGGCGAATATGGCAAAGGACTATCTTGCAGTCCCTGTGACATCAACCCCGGCAGAAAGATGCTTTTCGCAAACCAAGTTCTTCCTGTCACCAGAAAGAAATAGCCTTAGCCCTACGACGATCCAGCGCTTGGTCATCCTGGACTCTTGGATGAATGTTCTCCCATAAATTAGTTGCTATAGTTCTGTATACATTCGTTATAAGTGATAAGTCAAAATTTAAATATATTTCCAACATTTGAACGTTAGTCGAATGTACCGTGGCGCATCAAATTGTGTAAGCCCATTCTAACCTGTCAAGTTTTTTATTCAAAAAGCCGATATAGTCGTATTAAATAGTGCATAGATACATTCGATGCGCTTAAAAAATCGGTTTTGATGCATTCGGTAAATCGGCTGCGATACATTCGGTAAACGGTTTCGATACATTCGATGCATTCGATATAATCATACGACCCATGCTACACATTAAGGGTATCATTCAACACATTCGATTCATTCGATTCGATACAGGAATGGAGCATTCAATTTCGGTACAAACTTACCCTGAGCCGAAACTGAATCGAATGCATTCAATCCCATTCAATTTCGGTTGTATCGAATCGATTAGGAGCACTGAAATAAACCGATATTCTCCTCACCTAATGCAATAACAAAAATAAAGTTAAGCATTTTAGCATTGGCGGGTATGCGAAAATGCTAGAATTTAACTGTTACACTAGATTGTTCCTCGCAGAAGAACTACGTAATGTAAATTATCATTCCCATAGTTTTAGATAGGCTTTCTAGCATTACTTTTGTAGTGTAGGAGGTACTCTTTTATGATCATTACTTGGCTATTTAGCTACCTCTATTATAGACAATGCATCAGTATGGTACGTAGGTCCCTTGTCCTCTTTTTGTGAGGGAGATTGTGGGATTGAAAGAGAGCGAACAGTTGTTCATGTGGAGGTATGCGGGACGGCTGCTGGAGATCAACTCGGTGGAGTGAGTGCCGTTAGACCAAGGACTTGAGCCTGGCTATCCTTAGAATAGGACAAACACATCCTTGCTGCAAGAGCAACCTACGTCAAGCAAGCACTACATCGAAGTTCAGCTGCAGTCTTAAACCTTTCTACCTCATTTTTCCTTTCTTCCCCTTTTTCCATCTCCTATTCAAGCAATGCAAGCAGGGCAGAGCCGATTGGCCTATAAGCCCAGTCATATTCCTTCACCTGTTCTCCTCCTTGTAAGCTCTCTTCAAACCTCCGTCTCACCGGACTTGCCATGCTTTGATGACCCATTTGGCAGGTGGCGAAGGTCTGACAGATGAACGTATGGAACATATCTTTTTTTTTTCTTTTCAAATGAAGAGTGAAAGATATGTGAAGGTAAAGTGTGTGAAAGCAAGGAATGTGATAGAAGAAGGTGTAGAGTGGTAAAGTACGCCAAGAGTTCAGGCCCATAATATGTATATACTCTCGCATCGTATATTGTTGACATGACCTTTAATAGTGTGTATACCGTACTCAGAGTAGAGGTCAAATTTTTTTGAGCAAAAATTTTTTGGTGTCGGCATTTGCAATGAAGAGAGCACTACCCTTTATTTTCTCTTTTCATTTACAAATAAGATACCTCTTTATTTCCACCCAGGGAGCCATATTGGGGCCAAAGCCACTCTCTGTAGCAGTCACTTTGCCTTCATGGCAGTCACATTTCGGCACGTGCAGACACCCTTTCGTTTTAATATATAGGATGCAAAGAGCTATTGAGTCAAATATAATGAGTAGTACAAAATAGTGCATTGTATAGACATATAAGAAAAAAAAAGGAAAAATAAAAAGGAAAAAAAAAAGGAAAGAAAAAGAAAAAGAAAAGAAAAAGAAAACGGCATAGCGGAAATTGAAAATCGATAATCTGCGCACCTGTGATATCATTTGTCAATTTTCATATGCTTACAAGGTGGAGAAAGCGAGTGTTAATATGCTTGTGCTCTTAGCTCGCTGTCTAAATAGATATTTCTTTCTTTGTTGCACCACCTTAGCATGCAGAGAGAGCAATGTGGCTCGTGCTCTGATTGTTTGTGGGTAGCCTAATATTGTTGTTTATATGATCTTGCAGATCTTGAAGACGGAAGACGGAATGTTAGCAGTGCTTTTCCCCACCTCCACCCATGAGTGCTTTCTCTTTTCCCTCTTGTATGCATATGAAAAATGACGGATGATATCATGTATTGCGCATATTATCCATTTTCAAATTCCGCTACGCCGCTTTTTTTTCTTTTTTTCTTTTTTTCCTTTTTTTTGGCCGCTCTAGAGCTCTAGAGCGTACAAAAAGCAAGATGCTTGATATATTCATTATTCAGTCAATACTCTGAAATCGCAAATTGGTTTCACTTATCATTTTTCCTGCGCGACTTCAAAAACCACTCATCATTCATCCATTCGTCCTTTACTCGCGAGTGCTTCCGATACAAAATAAGCTTTTTTTCTTTTCTTTCCTTTTTTTTTCCTTTTCTTTCTTTCTTTCTTTCCCTTCTTTCCCTTTTTCGCTTCTCTTCCAGTTCAGCCTCATCGACCAACATGAAAGGTAAGCAACACTCCACAAATATTCACCCTTACTAAAGTCCTAACTCTCTCACCTTATGCTGCACTGTACTTGTTCTGACTTTTCATTCCCTGTCTATCTCTCTTTCTCTCTTTTTCTCCCTCTTTCACACCACTGTTAGACCACAAATGATACAAACGCCTAGCCAGCTACAGAGCAGAACCAGGGAACACTCTGAGCAACTCAACAGCAAACTACAGACCAGAAAAAGCAAAAAAAAACCTCACCTGGTCATCCACAGAAGTGCCCTCGCTGCTGTCATCAAGTAAGTATATAGTTTATGCATGGCTTCGTTTTGTCTTGCTTGTGATTATCCACTGTTGCCCCTACTATGAATAAGCTCAGCATACTTACAAAGCTATCTTCGTTCTTTTTTTTTTTTTTTTTTTTTTTTTGTTTCGTTTTCCTCCTTCTAGCTGTAGCCCTAGGCTCACGGCGACGATTGTCCCAAAGACTGCAAAAAGCTCATGCAGTGCTTATCGAAATGGGGCGAAAGCGGAGCTGTAAGTACAATTTCTTTTAGAGTACATGTCGTGACTTTCTGTCTGTACTCTGCTGTGTTCTGATTACCAAATATTCTAACCACGCGTGTTTTTTTTGTCTTCTTCCCTTAAAGGCTCATCCGCTTGGACTCTAGCCTGCCGGGCCCTCTGTCAATCCCTCGCAACTCCTTGAAGGGGGATCATTGTAGTAGCTCTAGAGAGCCTCTAGCCTCTGGACCTTACTTTGATCCGAGTGCCCTTGGGGATTTCGCGTAGGTAACAGATGACACACAGTTGTGGTCATCCAAGTATGGTAAGTCAGTAGCAGTGGCCTGTTTACTAGGCCTATAGAGCTCGAGTCTCGGCCCTCAAGGAGGTCCCCCCTCCAGCAGGATCAGGATCAGGACCAGGATCAGGATCAGGTGTTATCAAGGCCTGATAACACCTCAGGTAAGTATACATGCGCATACATAGCAAAGAGCATATTAACTTGTTTCTACCATTGCTTTTGTTCTCTCTGTTTAGGTGGGATCTTGGCAACTCGGAGCTCTATAGTGTTTAGTAAATAGTTCATTGCTACTGACACCATTCTTAGATCACCTCAATTAGCGAAGCTGCACCAGGCGCCTGGCTGTAGTGTGTAGTGCATGGCGTAGAGGCGTCATGTTGTGTGACCTGTTACCTGCCGTCTGAACCAAAGGTACTCTGGTCATAGTAGGGCTTCATTGGCTAGTCGTTCGATAGACTATTGCAATGAGACCTCTGCTTGGAGAAGCGAGAGCAAGGGTCATAAGGGGAGTAGAGGGCCTTGCGGCTAGGAGCGCAGGGCCAATAGAAAGCAGACAGCAGCCGAGGGCCGAGGGCCGAAGCCAATAGTCAAGCGCCAGAAGTCAGCAGTCAACACCCAACATCCAATAGCAGAAAAAAAAAAAAGCAAATAACCAAAACACAAAACAAAGAACAAAAAAAAAAAAGCAAATAACCAAAACACAAAACAAAGAACAAAAAAAAAAAAAAGATAAAAAAAAAGATAAAAACCGAAACATAGAGCGCCTGGAGAAATAGCCTCAGAGCTAATAACCAACAGCCAACAGCCAACAGCCAACAGCCAACAGCCAACGGCCAACAGTTAACAGCCAACGGCCAACAGTTAACAGCCAACGGCCAACAGTTAACAGCCAACGGCCAACAGTTAACAGCCAACGGTCATATAAAAACCCCCAAAAAACCCAAAAAAAAAAAACCAAAAAAAAAAAAAAAAAAAAAAACTTCAAATGAAAATTAAAAAAAGAATAAAAACTTCAAAAGAAAAAAAAAAAAAAAAAAAAAAAACCCCCGAAGCCAGAAGCCAGAAGCCAGAAGCCAAAGTCAGAAGCCAGAATCCAAATGCCAGAAGCCAAATGCCAGAAGCCAAATGCCAGAAGTCGGAAGTCAAAAGATCGAAGCCAGAAGCCAAAAGTCAGAAGCCAGAAGCCAAAAGCCAAAAGCCAGAAGCCAAAAGGCAGAACCCAGAAGTCAAAAGCCAGAAGCCAGGAACCAAAAGTCAGAACCAAAAATCAGCAGATAGCAGTCACGTCACTGCAAAAAAAAAAAAAAAAAAAAAAAAAAAAGTCAACCAGCTCACTCCACTCAACCAAAAGAAACCTCATTGAAAGCCAGCCAAGGCCCAAAGTCGGTAGACGGTTGGCTCAGTCATAGGAGCTATAGACTCCCTCATCAAAATTAAAGACAGAAAACCTTAGTCAAAGCAATCGAAGGCAGCCAGGCAACCACAATCAATC